>NC_135497.1:298644605-298944605 GCF_052857255.1 Amblyomma americanum | reverse complement strand
CGCAGTTGGGACAAACAGAATCCGACACCGTACACCCAAATTGCACACGACAGCGAATGCCACGCACATATCCTAGAGGAGCACTCTGACCCACTGCAAAGTCGCTGCAGAGGCTTCTGCTGAACTGGGGGCTTTTCTTGGCTGTTTTTTCTCATTGAGACCCCGGACGACATACAGAAGTGGCCTTGTAGCTTAGTTTGGCATTACACTGTGGGGACACTTCTTTCGGTTCCTTTATTTCGAGGTGTCGACTTTGGAACAACGAAAATCCTAGGCAGCGGACTAGCCCTGTGGATGAGCTGTAGGCGATCCCCTTCGGGCGGCGCCCGGAGAAAGGCCGCCCCGTTTCCGAACTCCGCAGGCGTTTCCCCGACAGTACCAGAAACAAAGGACCTTACACGATGGTGTGCAAAGCTCGAGCCCACTGCTTCCTTGTCAGTCGTCGCCAGCAGCACAAGGAGACAGGTATCTTCAAAGTATCTTCTAGGAGCCTAGGGGGCATCTTGCGCAATTCGCCGGTTCAGGAGGAGGACACGCAGCATGTGGTGTCGACAGCGCCCATCGGCGGCGGTGCCAGGCAACGCGCGCACACACACACACACACACGCACACAAACATGCACACCGGAGGAAAAACACAAGGGTCGTCTGTTGAGGTCGCTACACGGTTAACGAACGCATTGGAAATGCCTGAAAACGTGCAAAGTGCAACGCTGCCGCCGCAGCACAAATGAAACCAGAGGTCCGGCTCCGGACGAACGTCTCGTTTCAGAACTCGCTCTGCATGTCTCTCCCTCTGTCCTTCTCTCTGTTCCCGACTCTCTGCAATACAACAAGTGTTTCTTTGTGTTCAAAGCTTGTACATTTGACATACGTCCTGAATGCGACCGTGGCGTCGCGCTCTTTGTACGAAAGGGTTCATATTTTATGTACGAGATTGTTGGGAAATCTGTTTAGTTGCATTGTTTCCAAGCGGAAGCACGTGGTGTACAGTAGTGTTGTAAAGTGAGCAAGTTAAACGCTGAACACTACGGAGAAAGCGTAACACTGTGTAACATACCTCTTCTTTGTGTATAGAAGTGTACATACGCACGACGGCGCCTGGCCTGCGTGCATTCGGCGCGGAGCGACGAGAGGCGCACTCGGGGTACGTTCTTCTCCACGGAGCCTTACATTTTTCAACCTTCGGTTTTGCGTTTTCGCATCAGTGTTAGCTCAAGGTCACACCGACGAGATCACGTGCTACTGTGTAGTTAACAACGCAGTGCTCCACTCAGCAAGCCTCCTCCCCCTCCCTTCCTGCGGCGCCGCCGCTGACGCGTGAACAGGGCGCCGCGCGGCGGCGGCCAACGACCAACTGAATGTACAACAAGCGTAGATACTCGCCGGCTTCAGCGTCGGCCGACTCGCATGCACTCTCTTCTTCTTCGGTCAATGCACGGCGTCGCTGGCCACCGCCACGACCGTCCCCCGTCGCGCGACTCTCTCTCGATTTGGGTAATACTATATATACATATATATAATATATATATAATGTTGCGTACGGTTCCCCGGATGATCTGCATTTCCGCTTGAAAATAAAAGCCTGTACGCTGAGAAGAAGAAGAAAAAAACGAAAACGAAAAAAAAAAAATTCTGCTGACGTTTCACGCCGAGCTTATGGCTGGGTTGTCTCCATCGCTTCCGCCCGCGGACGCCCGCCGTTGCCGTGAGAGGCGCAGCGGGGAACGCGTGAGGCGCACATCGTTTCCCCACCGCGCGTAGCTGCGTAGGGCACTGCGAAGCGCAGCGCTGAGCAAGAGAACTGTCTCTCGAGGTATAAACACAGACACTAGACAATCCATGCATGTTGTGATTTTTTCATTGAACGAACTATGTTGCAACTCTTTTTTATTCTCATTACACACGAGGGGCTCTCTTTAGCCTGTCGCGTGGACGCCCCAGCGCGGGCCGTTCGCAACTTTTGTGACGCGAGGGAGGAGCCGTGGCCGCAGATGCAGCGCGCCGGCTTCTCGCTGACAGTTTGTGTGTTGAAATCTTGAGCAGTAAGGTTCGCTTTCTCTCTCTCTCTCTCGCTATACATATATATATATATACATACATATATTTAATTTGTGTGCTCTGTGTCATTATTGCGCTGTGTTAAAGCCGCCCTCATTTATTATTCTGTTGTTTTTTTTCTTATTCCACTACTTGGGCTAACCAATTTCACCTGCGTGTGCATGCTCACTGTTGGCTAATTTTGCGGACGGAAATTTGCTTGCGAAAACTGAGCCAGTGGTCCTTTGTTGTTACTACTTTTGTTTTGTTTTTGTTTTCTCGTGTGTGCACTCGGCGTTGGTGGCCTATCTGCTGCTGCATGTAAGCTAAAAAAACAAGGGACTGTCGACCTACTACCACTCGCATTTCATTTGTTTTGAGAAATCAGACTACGTGATTGCCTGTCCTGTGTGTTGCTTTCATTGCAGCGTTGCTTTGTCGTGATCTGCTGTGACGCAACGAGCTCGAAGCGTCAAGTATGCCAGCGTTTAAACAGTCACGTACCGCAGCGAATCATGTTGCGCGAGCCGTGGCCTTCCTGGCCACTTGATTAAAGCGACATCGATAAAAACAAAAACAAAACGACGCGTCATCCGACGTTCGTTTACTTAATGCTAATTGTTGATTAGATTAGGGTTGAGAGAAGTAGGAAAACTTGGGTTACAGGTAACATGCTCATTCGTTAGCGGATTTGGCGGGCGCTATCCGTTTAGGCGGCACCGTGCGATGCCACTGCACTCTGTGTTACGTTTCTTCTGTGGCTGAGAGGTTCTCCACGCCGGCAGATCAACGAATATTCACCGCATGGCCCGCAAACGTGAGGGCCGACCTTGGTCAGAAAAGTCTGTTCCCGGATGTATTCAAAATGCGCGCTTCGCGTGTGAGGGCGCCACTGTATTTCGTAGCGTGCGGAGTCGCCGCTGTAGGGAGGAACTACGCACTTGCGCATGCACGGGCACTTGGGACGCACGGTTTTTCGGCACGTGTCAGGGCTTTGAGAAAAAAAGAGTCAAAAAGAGCGGGGCAGCGTAGAGAGATACATATTCCCGTGGCCGCCGAGAGCCGCGCGGTGCAAGAGACAGGCAGCTTTTCGTCGACGCTTGGTCGGTTTCGTACCCGATCGTCTCTGGAATTTAATTTCGCGTAGTGAATGCGACGATATCTTGAGCCAGGAAAAACAAACGTACGAGAAACGTACTGACTCGTGTTCGACGCCCATGTGCACCATATAATATACGCTGCTGTCGTGCTAGCTGTAGACACTGACTTGACGCCGCATTTGCTACGTGGAGCTCGCAGCGGGTGGGCTCAGCTGAGGCAGGCCCGCGGGCACCGATTGTATGTATACCTCCACCGAGCTTACTTGTCATGGCGGTGTGCACGCGTTTTCCGGTCGCTAGCCAACCGTCGGTTGTTCCTTCTCGGATGCTTCTGTTGTCGCAATCACGAACAACACGCTAGTCTGTGAAATCGTCGTTTTTGAGTCGCGCCGGACACGTGCGCGCAGCACGCGTTGTATCATACAGAGGGCTCTCATCGTCTGGCTAATGATTACTGGGGCATCGATTATTGCGGTTGCGAAGTGCAGCGACAGAGACCACCAATGGTGCGTGCCTGCTGCCTGGCACCAGCAGGCGCCGTGCGCAGACTACTATAGACGTTTCCTTTGGTTGGCTGTGTTTCTGCTTCCGTGCCGGCGCGCTCCGCACAGGCGCGTAGGCGGCGGGACGGAGCTACTGGTCAAAATGTGGTCGGGAGTACTTAATTCTGTTCGTTATATACATATACACATAATTTTTTTTTTGGTCGTAGGGTTCTCACTTTGTCAATGTTTTTTCAGAGCCCGATGAATAGTGCCCGCTTAAATTTTTCTCCCCCTAAAACTGCAAGGCCCAAAATGTTAGCTCGATTACTCATCTTGTAAATGTTTCTCCCACGAGCATAATAAACATCTGCATTTAAATGTTTGTGAGTCACAATCTTTTTTTTTCGTTGTTGTTCGTTGATTGTTTGCCTGTTGTGTGCCGCTGCGGCTGTAGCATGCTGCCTCGCCTTCGTTTAGACGAGTTGTGGTGTGTCGGTGTGAATGTTTCCCATTGCTTTCTCTCTCTCTCTATCTCACCTCGTCAGCGGGTTTGCGTAGTCTTTCTCGTTAACCCGTTCTAGCCGGGGCCCGCTCCGTGTAGCCCTCGTTCGCTGCTGCAGACCTGCGGCCCCCAAATGTGTACATATGCATACCGAGAACGATGGCCGGAAAACTGCTTTGTGACTGTGACGCACTTGA
This sequence comes from Amblyomma americanum, assembly GCF_052857255.1. Lineage (NCBI taxonomy): Eukaryota > Metazoa > Arthropoda > Arachnida > Ixodida > Ixodidae > Amblyomma > Amblyomma americanum. The sequence goes on along the minus strand of NC_135497.1, from coordinate 298,940,282 downwards.
GAAACTAAAGAGCAAAGAAAGATAGAAAAACGAAGAGAAAAACCCTTCGTTGTGAAATCTCTCCCTTTTCCTCGACGTTTCCCTTATTTCCTTTTTGTAAGTAGCAGACATGCGCCCCTCCCCCTTTGAGATGCGAAGCACGTAAGCTGTCTTCACCTGACTGGGCAGCAAACGCATTTTCATGTATTTATATCCTATTGTGGCATTGGGACCTTTCTTCGGTTATTTTTCGCTTTTTTTTTCGCGAGAACGGAGGAAAAGAGTGAGAGAGATTTCACAGCGCGCCACCCCGGTTCTGCTCCTGTCGTGCACCACCAAACAAGACCCAGCACAGGAGCAGAAACAGGGCGCCGCCTTCTTGCCCGGCAGTAAGCCGAGCCTCCCGATTCGAACCAATCGGTCGCGTTGAAGAAACCCCAGGTTGCGCGAATTGATTCGAAACCTTGCGCTGCGGCGTGCCGCAGAGCCCAGGTGTTGCCTTCGCGCGTTAAGATCCACTGGTTGTAAAAAAAAAAAAAAACATTATCCGATCGGCACTCGCAGATGGCGTGTAGAGTGCGTCACAGAGCCAACGGTACATCGTAGTTCACTGTGCGATGCTGCATTGACGATGCATGTGATAAGTGCATAAACATGAGAGGAAATATTTTCCCATGTTTGTGTACTAGTTGGTGTGTTGTTGCATTTGTTTGAGTTTTCCCCTCTCTTTCACTGCGTTAAAGCCCATACCACACAGGCTTGACTTGAGTTCTCAACACCAGCAATTGGGAACTTAGGTCAGCCTCGCACATTTAAGACACCGGCCCAGTCAGGTGAAGAACACGTTGTGCACGCAATGGCCTCAAATTTGTTCAGCCTCATGTCTGCCACTTACACTTTGCCACACATCTTTCTTGGTGTCGTCCGCCTCTGTTTCCGTTATTTTGTTTATTCTTCCTGTAAAGTACACACGCGCGATAGCAACGTCTTTCCTGTGATTATTCTTTCACACACTCTCACTCTGCATCTTTCCTTTCATGTGCTGTCTGCGTCTCTCTTTCTCTCTATCTCTCTCTTGCATTGGATGTACGTCCATAGTACACTTGCAGCCTCATGCCGTTTTTGTTGCTCCTTCACTGTACTTGTCTTAAGTTGTACTTGCAATAAATGTTGGTTTACCGTCGTCATTTTGCATGATTGTACAGCATTATGCTTTATTTCTGTGCGTGTCTGTGTGCCTTTGTTGGAAGCAACAGATTAGAGCTTGCTTCACACCTGGACCGGCACTTCCCGCCGCGTGTGCGCGAGTCTGTCGAGGCGACCACCGCTGAGCCCGGCGCAGCCGGTGCCGACGGCTCGGCTTCCCTAGCTAATGTCTTCCGCCCGCTGACAGTTTCAGCCGCTGCCTCCTCACGCGTGCGCTCCGGCCTCTTTCACAAGTGCGGTCCGCGCTTTTCTCCCTCTTGGAGCCGCTCGGGTTCTCGGTTGGCGTACTCTGAAATTACAGACAGTTATTAACGGAGCAGCTTTGCCTACACTGGCAAATCATTTTCTCTCCCTTCTCGCGTGTCTTAGCTGTCCTGATAAGCGCTGTATTTAATTAGCTTCTGAGGCGCTCTGCTTTTGTCCGTCCTCTTTTTCGGTTCAGCTCAGCTTAGCTTCTGCTGGTGTTTCGGCGGCAGTAAAAAAAAAGGGGAACGTTTTGTGGTTTGCCTTGAAGGCTTGCTTGCGCGACGGGTTGGCCTGAAAGAGCTCCCGCGGCTACGTTTTAGTGTAATGGGCACTTTTACCCTCTACATTGTCTGTTCACAAAAGACTGTGTCACGTTTATAGTAGAGGAACAGTGAGAAAGCTAAACATGCCGAAAACACCGGCGGCCTGATATGCCTCCCAGTAAGCAACTCTCAGTCTGGAGTCCTTTGTTTTTGTAGGAGGAGTCAAAGCCAGGAACGCACACACCTCGGCTTTAGCCGCTACTTTCTCTACGCGAATTCTACTCCCTTTGACTGAAAGAAAACTGTCCAATTTCAGCAAAGCGAGAAGAAAAAAAAGAGGCACACAAAAGGAAGCGCCAGATGAAACGATTGCCTAAAAAGAAACCCTGAAGAGAAAGAAGCACAATCCACAGGTCGCTGTGTGAACACACGGTTAGAGGCCCTCAAAGTCGTATAAAGTCAACTGTCCAGCCCAGGCGAGATGCGCATCAAATGTTCGCTCCTGTCTAAAGTGACCGAACGCCAAGCGTAGCTGCTGTGGAGGTTGGTTTTTGGAGAAAGGAAATGGCGCAGTATCTGTCTCGAATATCGGCGGACACCTGAACCGCGCCGTAAGGGAAGTAAGTGATAAAGGAGAGAATACGAGAAGAAAAGAAAAAAAAAGAGGTGCCGTAGTGGAGGGCTCCGGAAAAATTTCGACCACCTGGGTTCGAACCCGACCGCGGCGGCCGCGTTTCGATGGAGGCGAAACGCAAAGGCACCCGTGTGCTGTGCGATGTCAGTGCACGTTAAAGATCCCCAGGAGGTAGAAGTTATTCCTGCTGTGGAGGCAGGTATAGGTAAAGTGTTACTCAAGCCGGTTGTGCGCGTCAGCCCTACCACGATCGGTGTCGTTCCGCTGCTATGCTTAGCTTTTGCTTCCTGAAGCAATTATGTTCAATGAACCGGACGATTCGCTCGTGACGTTCTACACACGGCCCTGTAAACTATTTGTTTGTTCTGGCGACGGCGAGAAGAAAGGCCCCACCCTGGCTTCGCGCGTAAATCGAGTTCGTTTCGAAAGACTCGCCGCGGTGGCTCAGTGGTTAGAGCGCTCGGCTACTGATCCGGAGTTCCCGGGTTCGAAACCTACCGCGGCTGCTGCGTTTTTAGGGAGGAAAAACGCTAAAGCGCACGTGTGCTGTGCGTTGTCAGGTGGTCGAAATTATTCCGGAGCCCTCCACTACGGCACCTCTCTCTTCCTTTCTTCTTTCACACCCTCCTTTATCCCTTCCCTTACGGCGCGGTTCAGGTGTCCAACGACATATGAGACAGATACTGCGGCATTTCCTCCCCCCCCCAAAAAAAAATATTTATTATTATTATTCGAAAGACGCGCACTACGCATCGCGGACCTCGAACTCTAGCATTCGACTCGAGGGGGCGCTTTTCCCTGCTTTCTTGCCCTCCACTAGGTTAGGGCGCATCGGCGGTGCAGCGCGTCCTGAGAGGAGCTGGTCCCAGGCTTGATGGGGCACCGTGGCTTGCAGCTGTGATGTCTGTGCTGGTGTGTGTGTCGTGTCGTAGTCACTGTCGCACCAGGCGTGTCGTGTACTGCTTTGCACGATATGCACAATCCGCAACAACGAGCCTGGTGAATCAATTCAGTCAAATGGGGCCTCGTAACTCGGGAGGCGACACGGAGACAAAACTTCCTGCGAACTTCACATTCGGTACGGCTGTGCCAAAGCACCTAATCAAAGTATTGTCATCTACAAAGTCCAAAGACATATGCATTTTTTTTTTCATGGAGCTGTAGTTCGCACCAGCTAAAAGTGGTACAGCTGATGACAACATTGAGTACTTGCGTTTGGTGCGCGCGCACCGATACTGGCCATCGTCACCGCATTGCGCAAGAGCAGCGGCAAGGTGGTGTCGTCGCATGTTCCGGTGCCCAAGCGGCTTCATTTCGTCGCACGCCGCGCTCTTGAAAGAACCGATTCACTGTCGACAGAGTTCGCACCGGTAAGTAAAGAAGTAAAGAGCAATGTGTTCCAAGTGAGTTATGACGTCACTGTGTACTCTTTGTCCTTTGTTTTCATTCAGCCTTGTACACAGGGAACCGAGCACAATATGCGGAGCCAGACTTTCTGCCCTCAGGACACTTTCTCCAAAGGAGGGGCGACCAGCGAAGTAGGAGCTGAGCCACATAGCGATATAAAAACGTGTTAGTGCCAATCGCAAACAGTGAGGAAATTTTGGTTCTGCGTGGCCCAAACAGGTCTAGGAGTCGAACATGGCTGCATAAGTTAAGAGTTTGATTAGTGGTGCGAGGCCATGTTGAGTGAACAATGCGAAGATATGGTGTAGGAGCCTGCCGGGGCTCTTGTTGTGTTGCACTCTTTCTCCATTGTTGTCGCTCCATTGTTTTCGTGACGTAATTTGATAGCACAATTTTTTTTCACTCAAGCACTTAGATTGGGGATGTCAAACTCTGAACTTGAAACATAAAATTTGGAGGACGCTTGAGCTTCGCCTTTAAGAGCAGGACGCGACAGCGTGTTGCAGCATTGCCAAGCAATCCACGGAACGCCATCGTCCTTCGGTGCGACCCCTTGCCCGGACAATTTAAGAAAAGGAAACAAATTGGTGAACACCCGAACCGCGCCGTAAGGCAAGGAAAGTGAAAAATTTTTCTAAGGAAAGGAAAGGACGCCTGTCTCACATATCTCGGTAGACACCCAAACCGGGCCGTAAGTGAAGGAAATTGAAATGAAAATTGGTTTTAAGGAAAGGAAATGACGCCTGTCTCAATTCCCGCTGGACACACGCGTACCGCGCCGTAAGGGAAGGAAAATCCCTTCCCTTACGGCGCGGTTCAGGTGTCTACCGAGATGCGCCATTTTTCGCTTACGGCCAAAGACGCCGACGACATCGGCTTTCCTGAGACACGAGCTCCTTAATGCTGTCGCGTTAAAATAGGCGTCTGGAACTTATGCCAGTGGTTTTGCTCTGCACTCGGGGCGGGGGGTTTAGGCGGCTGACACGAGTTTCGCCTACAGAAAAATTGTCAGTGGTCTTTAGAAATTGCGTCTCGTTAGCCAAGCTGCTGCAACTTTGGGGGCCCCGCACCGTGCCTTCTCCACTCCTACCAGCATGGCTGGTCTACTAAAAAATTCCGGCTGCTTTCTTCTCGCCGCTCAAATGGCGACAAAGTACAGGCAAAGCGGTACGCCGGAGTGATAAAATCACGAACTTTGAAACAGTCGCCGCCAGTTCCCCGCAGTTTTGCGTGTCTAATGGCGTATTACAATCGTCGATCCGGAACAAGTCTTCTTGCTCCGTGAAACCGAAGAGCATGTTTCAATGGGTGCTTTGAATTCGGATTTTGAGTTCTGATTGGGCCGCGACGGTATAGGTCCTAGACTTCCAAGACATCTTGCTCTTTCGAGGATCCGGAGAGTTGCTCTGGATCACCGACTGGAGAACGCCGTAAGCAGCCTCAGTTACGGAACGGACTAAGACGCCCCCCCCCCCCTCAAAGAGAAAGTAAATTTATGTTCTGAACTCAACCGCGTGAATGTTACTTTCTATAGTCAGTTACGACTTCAGGATAAGTCCCACCTTTTCACCGCCTTAATTCTGGGCCCTGCAACAGCCTATAGTGGGATACAACTCAATAAAGGAGCAGTTGGTAACAATGCGTCATGGCACGCAGCGTCTTGTGTTACTCCGCTGACCAGTAACCACAGTTAACTAAACCAGCTTTCTAACGCTTGGCTGTCTTATTTACGCCAGAGGCATCAAAAGTTTTGAGCCTATATGATTTCGTCTGGTGGTTACCGCCTTGTTAACGTAACAAAAAACGTTTCAACAACGGGCACTTTTTGGTCGCGGAAGAATTCTGTGCGGTAGTCCTGAATGTGGGCGGAGCTTCGTTGCAGACATAGCTGAATCCTGCTTGAAGAAATCGCTATAGCCGAAGTTACTGAGAAGCAAAATTCTGTATTCAGATCAAGTTACAGAAGTTAGAACATTGTCATTTGTAACAGCAGAACAAGTTTTGTTTTTTTTTTAAAAAGCCCGACGTGGAACAGCCAAGCAATTATTTCAGGGCATAAAACAAACGCGCACGCTGTCGCTATATATAAAAAAGAAATGATTTCTTCCTGTAATTCGGTATTTCCTAAGCAGTGAACGATTTTTTTATTTGCAACCAGCGCATACAAAGCATGTGCGGCCCACACTTGCAATTCAGGGGCCGTATTTTGCAAGACTTATTTTCCCGTTCCATTCTTCACCTCTTTGATACTGGTAAGCCCCGTTTTGGCAGAGCCTTAGAACGACATTGCTGGCTGGCTATCATCTGTGACATCACAGGCGGCAGCTGCCAATCGTAAAGGGGCAAAACAACTAATCGTGAATTTAATCGTTGAGAAAAAATGGCAGTGGCTTAACTTGGCTAACCCTGAAATTCAGCGAAAAGCTAGCACGCTTGCTGAGCGTCTGAGACTCGTCCATGGCAGCTCCGCTTCACGCTCGCGACAACCGTTCTATATACCCACTCGACCACGTGGCTATGACGTAGTATCACATGGTCTTACGACACCCCCATCGGATGTCATCATGCGGCTTCACATCACCCCATCGTATGTTCTTAAAGGTCACCAAATGTCAAACGTCAACTAAAGGTTACCGGTCAAGGTCAAGGGTGAAGAGTTCGACACCATAACTGTACCACATATGGTCATAGACGGCTATCCTTGGTTGGGCTGAAGGTCGTTCAAGGTCGTTGTGCTGCTTACCGAAGACTTCTTTAGCAAGCCTAGTGAAGCTTTTTCGCTTCAATATGGCACGAGGCTTTCACGATTCCGCGTCACTGCGGCTGTGCAAAACCGGTTTGGTTTCATTCACACAGCGTAGTGTGTCTCCCTTTCTGTCCGTGTCCTTCAAGTGCTGGTTTTTATAAATGCATAACTAAGTATAGCCCAACAAGCCACTTTTTAAAGTTCGTTCATGAATCCTCGCATGATGACGTCGAAAAGCGATTCCCCATTACCGATCGTGCCCGTTGCTCACACTACATGCACGCCAATGAGCATTGCAGAGAAGCCAACAAGAGGAGTTTTTCGCACTAGCTAGACGCCAGATATACTCTATTGTTACACGTTGTCCAGTGGGATAAATTGCCTGGGAGCACTGCGATAGGAACGCGCTCCTTCATCGGCAAAATGCTCGGTGCTAGTGCACGGAGTACGCCCGAAGCTAATGAGGGAGTGACAATGAATGGAGACGGTAACGCAACGCTCCGTAAGATGGCTTCACGCTGTGTACACTTAGGCCATGCGCTCAAACCGTGCTAAACACGGAGATAAGAGCTTTGGAAACATCTCCTCATTAGAAGGTGAATCGTGCATCCTGCTGCACTGCACTGATTCAAGCAAGAGAAGAGACGACACTGAGCCGAGTGTCATAGCGGTTGAAGAAAATGTTCCCCTGCAATCGACATATTTAGCCGGTTATCATTAGGCTTGATGGAGACAGTTTTTCAGAGAGCGAGCTGTCGGGCATTTAACCTCTTTTTGTAATGTGCTTATATAGTTACAGCACGGGGAAACACCTGCAGTTACTTAAATCTACTGCTGCTTTCTGAAAGCCTGTGATGGTCATGAGGACGTCACAAAGTCATGACCTAGGCAGCCAACCTGCCACCTAGTTTGCTTCCCTGGGGATTTTTCGTAATTTTTCGCTCACGGCCAATGACCCCGACGACGACGCCGGCTTTTCTGCAACGCAGGACCCTTAACGCTGTCGCGCTAATATAGAACGCCGCGGACCGTTGGCGCCAACGTTACTGCCGTTGGCCCAGGTCCATTCTTATCAACTGTTGTTTTTAATTCAATAGCATTTAGGCTGTCGTCAGGCAGTTCCCGGTTTCTCTGTAACAAAACTCTCAGATACGTCACTTGTAGTCACGTTACCTGTAAGAGGTCATCATGGTCACGTGACCCCAATTGACCAATGAGAGAGCACCGCCAAATTTGAAATTTCATGATTGGTAGATGCTGTCATCATGGTAACGTGACAAATCTTAGAGCACCACCAAATTTGCAAATTCGAATGAATGGTCGAGAAAGGTCACTTTACCTTGAGACATCATCACAACCTGGCCGTCATGGTGATCTGCCCACTGGATTGTGGGCTACATGGTGCCCCCGAGTAACGTGGCAGGTAAATTAAGTAAACACAATGCAGTTACCGCCTACCCACCGCGGCCTGGATCATGAGCCTCACTAGAGCTCGGGAAGACCAACCTGGGTCTCACAAGCCTCACCAGTGGCTGTGCTTGAAACAGCCGCCTGCCGGGGCAGTGGCGCATCGCTTAACCGATTACCACTGCGGCAGTATGAAGACTCCCCGCGATATATGAATACAACTGAGAGGATCGTGACGTCATCAACACGCTGTGAACGCCAGTGGACCAATTATAGGGCACCGCCAAATTTCAAAATGTGAGGATGTTCCCTAATTTGGAAGTTCGCCCACGCAAAAATTTTGGAAGTAGGCCCACCCCAATAAATGAATTAAGGTGAATTAGACGGATTAGCTGGTGGAAATAAGGGGAATTAGTGGGTCGGATTAGTGCAATCTTAATGATAATCCAGTGGAAGGTACCAGAACATTCCAGAAGGTGAAGACTCATGCATGCCATACAAGCGCAATGGAACAGCTTCCAACCGTAGTTTTGGCAGGAAAATCGCAAGAACATTAACACTCATTGTAGGCACCATAGCCTACTATTACAGCCTACTATTACAAAAGAAGCTCTAGCTGTCGTTCGAATTAATCGGGTCTTCACCGTGTGACATCAGCATTAAAATGACATGTTTACTGTACAGTACAGGATTAATAAAGAGTGACGAGAAACGTCTGGTAAACCGTCTACATATAATCTTATCATTGTTCTCATAACCTGTAGTCCAAGTATGCCATGGAGAACCGCTTGACAACTGTTATTAAAGGCACGGTCTGCTTACTTTTATCTACTCGTTTTTTTGCGGCAGTCGAAACCTCCTTTCCCAAATAAAAATACTACCTGGTCCGTTTAAAACCTAACTGTACGCCAGTCACGATTTCTCATGGTAGACGGCGTCTGCAAACTCTGAAATCGGGGACATGAAATATGGTGATACGTAGGAGGGAAAAAGACTAGGAAGGGAGCAACACGTGACATTTTTCAAGCTATAGTCATAAAAAATATGGAAAGCATCATGTGACAGAGGTCCTCACGTGGCAAAGCAGCGGCAGCTCCTAGACAGGCTTCGCTTTCGCTCGCTGTGCAGCGTAACTCATGCGCTTTAAATTTGAGACACGCCTCGGACACAGCCGATGCAACCTGAGGCCACCTCGGAACAGGTACCACCAGAGCCGCCGGACAGGCTGCACCGGTGCATGCACGTTCACTAAAAAAAAAAAACACCACGAATCAAGCCATGGCTTGCAGTCTGATAACTATGAAACACCAATTTCCCCAAGGTTCATTGCGCAAAGGGGCCGTCGGTAAGGTGGCTAGAATCTAGCCACGTTACCGTCGGTGAGAGAAGGTAGCGACGTCAGAGGAAGATGGCTTGCGGAGGATGAGCGTGTGTCCATGGTCGATACCAAGGAGGTTATATAAAGGCTATAACCTCCTTGGTCGATAGTGACTGTGGTCGCTTCGTTGGGGTGGGGATGGCTCCATCTTCAGCTTCCCTCTGCGAGGATAACACACAGTGACTCATGCGAATCTGTGGACACGACTGGCGCGTCGCCCAAGCAGCTTGTAATGAAAGGAGGAAAGTCGCATTAACCGATAAGCATATGTTTTATTAAAGCTATGGTTAAGGACACTAAGATGGTATTAAAAATACTATCAACAAAATAATACAGCTGATCTCTATCACAGATGTTAGCAACCGCTTTTGGCGGCAGCAGTGCTGCCGATGGCAGCGCCGCTGCATGTGTGGTGGCGGCTTCGGTTGGGTGATTTCTTTTTCGAAAATATTTTAAAGCTGATCAAGCAAGGTTAGCAATTAAAGCAGGTGTAATTTATTGAAAGAGCAAAAGGTAAGCGGTCTCAAATTAATATGAACAGAAATGCTGCATTACGCTGTGACACAGTAATGAAATGCAGTATATTCACTCCAGGCCGCTCCACGCGTCTGCCATCTCAGCCGCAACGAGAGAACACAGCGTGGCGCTATCATTTGTTCAGACCTCACTTTCTCTGCCAATTTAAAACAAACTCCTGCTGAAGCCGCGAGTTCTGCCCCCACTATTACGAACATATACTTTATACTCGTCTCCGACAGTATAACACGGTTTAAACACTGCAAATTCGACAACGAGTATGAGACAGAAAGCAACGTACTCGCTTCTAATATTACCCATGCATCCCGAACCACTCGCACAATTTGTTTTAGGCAAGCCGAGGTCAATAAATCCCTTCTTTCTCTTTTTCCTCTCGTGTTTATTGCACGCGTTTTCGGGACCCAGCATGCAGAACATAAAACAGTATTGAACATTTGCCTGGGCTCTGTTCAGGACTGACATGACCCCTGGTGTAAGTTTGTAATATATGGTAAATAACATTGGTGGTCAAAACGAATGTGCCTATGTAGCCTTCCCCACATATCGAGGTGATGTATATGGGTGCCAAGAGGCATTCTATGAGCCCTACCTGTCAGTAGAACAATGGGCTAGAAGCTTATCTATAAACCATGGACCGCGAAGCATACCAGATAGCCTTGCGAGCCAGTAGGGTAGGAAAAATGCGGCTTCCCTAGTACTTATTGCGCCTTTTTAACCGCTTGAACACGCTTTCGTTTCGCGTTTCTAACCCGTCCGCCCAGTGAAAAAATTTACCAGGTGCACGAAACATGTAGTATGTGGGGTTTCAACGTCCCGAAGCAGCACATGTGATATGAACGATGCCGTAGTCGTGGGCCTCGGATCAACTTGGACCACCTGCTTTTTCGTTTGTTTTTTCATCGTGCTCTTAAAACTCACAGCACACGGGTTTCTTGCCTTTCGCCTCCGTCGAAATGCAGCTGCCGCGGTCGGGATTCGATCCTGAGACCTTGGGAGCAGCAGCCGGACGCCACAGCCGCTGAGCCAGCGCAGTGGCTCAGGCGTATTAAACACGTATCTATCACGGGCAATCATGTATCGCTGACAAGTACAAAAATGATGCCGCCGACGCCTCATGTACGACCGTTTCGGCGCTTTGCGCTGTACGCGCGGGGAAAGCTTTCTGTGGTTATGCAGTGGAGGCTCCGAGCGCGATACGCCGCCTTCCACAAGTGCGCTCTCTACAGGCGCTTAGAAGACAAGACGCGGGAGCCTAAGCTGGCTGCGCGCGCTCGTAGATTCGGCTGCGTAGCCGCAGAAAGCTTTCCCCCAGTATAGGACTTTCGTGGAAATTCCCCCCCCCCCAAAAAAAAAATGATGGCTGCTGGTTTATTGATGAAAATTTCAGAAGTTTTTATCGTGATTTTTTCAAAGCATGCCCGTCTAGACAACAATGCGCACTTGCCGGCACGTATATGTCTCGTATTCCGCCGCGGTGGCTCAACGGTTATGGCGCTCGGCTGCTGACCCGAAAGACGCGGGTTCCATCCCGGCCGCTGTGGTCGCATAACGTTGGAGGCGAAATCTAGAGGCCCGTTTACTGTGCGATCTCAGTGCTCATTAAAGAACCCAAGGTAGTCTAAATTATCCGGGGCCCTCCACTACGGCGTCCCTCACAGCCTGTGTCGCTTTGGGAAGTTAAAGCCCATGAACCGTAAACAGTATGTTTTGTAAAGGCACTGCAGCATAAACAGCCTGCCCGGGACGTGAATCGAGTCCAACAAGCAAGTACGCACAAATCCACGTGACCACTACAAACCCGATGCAGCCACACAACGGCCTTACGCTCAATATATAAATACTAGCAAGTGCGCTGAGGGGCATGAAATTGGGAGATTTCTCAGGTATCTCCGCGATATACTGCTTTCATTGGGAAGCAGACAAAATAATCATGCAAGTTGACCTACGACGTCTTCTGGTAAAGGCTTTTCACTTCAGGCGCATTAAGGAACCATCGTGACAGCATTAAACACCAAAGGGCCTTTAAATGCTGGGAGAAAGTTTGTTGTGGTGGTAGGGAAGCTTTGCTGCTTGACAGCTGAAAGTTCCCGTAAAACGTGGAATGACTTGCTTACTGGAGCGGGTGGCGGAGATGGTTTATTAATAAATAAAATAAAATAATAACAGAATAAATTATTCTGCCGGCCACGGCAACTGCAACCTCATACCTTTAGCATCTGAGCTGCAGCCAGCGGAAATAAAAAGGATATAACTTAGAGTAAGCACTTAAACATAAATAAAAATAATATTGCCCAGCCCGCAAAAAAATGAACTTGTGGTTCTTTAACGTGCACTGACATCGCACAGTACACGGGCGCTGCGGTCCTGGTCAAAGGTAGTTTGTGTCATTGGGGTTGTGACGAGACTTGTATGGAAAGCTGCTGCCATTAGTCCGCTCCTCTGTAAACGAAACAAATATTTCTGCGCGCAAACATGATGTGGCGCCTTGCCTCACGTCTTCGTCAGTTGTGTGGCTATATATATATATATATATATATATATATATATATATATATATATATATATATATATATATATATATATATATATATATATATATATATATATATATATATATATATATATATATATATATATATAGCGTCGGAACAAAAGATCTATGGCATTGCTATCACAACCGTAAGGCCGCCTGCCAGAGAAAGCGCATATATGCAGGTACCGTCTAAGTGTGAAGTGAATTGCGTGTGCATTTTGTAAAAAAAAGCAGGAAACAAAAAAAACGGCTAATTGCTTTGTGATGAGAAGCGTCCTTCTTGGAGCGTTCGCGTGACTGTTTTCACAACCGCCTCCTCATGTCCCGAAGGGGTAAGTGCCTCTAGGTCGGCTGGTTAACTGCCCCTTTCTCGTCGTATCCGCCAGTGACAAGAGAAGCGACCAGGGATTATCTACTGGCCCTTAAGTGTTGCTGCTGAATCATGTGCTGCTGGCGGCGACTGCCAGCTGTTTTCCGCTGCACAGCCGCCTGGGAGGGAGGGAAGGGAGGTGGGTGGGTGGGTGGGTGGGTGGATGGATGGATGGATGGATGGATGGATGGATGGATGGATGGATGGATGGATGGATGGATGGATGGATGGATGGATGGAAGGGTGGATGGATGGATGGATGGATGGATGGATGGATGGATGGATGGATGGATGGATGGATGGATGGATGGATGGATGGACGGACGGACGGACGGACGGACGGACGGACGGACGGACGGACGGACGGACGGACGGACGGACGGATGGATGGACGGATAAGGCTGAACCCTTTAATTCGGGCGGTGCCTCAAGCCAACTAACTAGCCATGACTTATGAAATTTTACTCTTGCCTTGATTTTAACCTTCAAACAGATAACCTTTGCTTGGTTACTTCTACCCGCTTAAAATCTTAATGCTTAATGCTTAAAAATGCATTTTTCTACATGTAGTGCCACATAGCAGCTGCCACAGCAATTAACATAAATAGCTCAAGTTAGCCCGAAAATATGGCGTTACACATACGCACAAACATTTGTTTTGGGGAACAATTTCTAGAGAAGAAAATAAATCAGTCTCGATACTTTACGGACAAATGTTGTAGAGGGGGCCGGGCTTTTACAGCAATGCGCAATGGTGGAACCAGCGAAACAGACGCAGGACAAGAACAAGGAGGTACACACACAACACCTCTTTGTTCTTGTCCTGCGTCTGTTTCGCTGGTTCCACTATTGTGCATTATGAACCAACTACCCCAGCAATTTACTTTACAGCAATGGTTTTCAGATTCTGGTCCTGGATTGTTTCACATTTCAGCGAAAGTAGCACATAGTAGTTTAGTGGATGTTTATATTGCATTTAACAGAGTATTACCGCAGCGGTTTCTGTGTGATGTTAAAGAGCCGTTAAAGAAATGGCACCCACATTTTTTTGCCATAACACTATATTTTGAATGCATCATAAACCACTCAGAAATGCATCATGAATTCAGTACGTATGCAAAAAAGATTAATGAGAATCTGAACAGGAAAAACACGTCACGTCTTAACTCAGAAACTCGGCGGCCAATATTAATCACCAATGGATCAGATACTCGACTTAGAATTCGTCAGAAATTCAGAAATACCTGATGAGTGTAATGTCAGAAATCATTCAGGTTTTCTCAGAAACTGACCAAATTTTTTAAAGGTATGTGGGACTTCTCTATCATATGTGTGAGCAGATTACACGTCAGATACCGCAATTAATGCAAAGAATGAATTTGTACAGGGAATTCATTTTAATGCCGAACAGGGAGACAAATATTTTGCAAACATTTTTCATTGCTTTAAGTACGTGCTTATTGCTCTCGGTGCAAAGCAATTTGCCTGTTCGTTCTTCATGTGAAGATACCATATTACTCTGTTCTCCCTTTCCACCTCTGGTCTCAAATGTACGTTTAGCAGCCTTGCTCAGGGTTTTTATCTGATCTCGTTTGGGCGCCGACGATTTCCACCGAACACGGTTCGTGGACAAGTTAGGAATAGTGTTGGAAGAAAATTGATGAAACGGCATGCGGCACTGCATTCCTTGAGGCTGCTACGAAACGAAGCTTCGCTATGGTCTCCTTATTGAAAATGCAGCTCGCAGAATCTGAGGAACGAAAGAAAGTGAGAAAATTGCCGTCAGTATTGGAACACATTATTTCGCAGAGCATTATGCTTTTGTTCAGTTTGGCAGCTTGCTGAATATTTTCTCACCTTACTCCTGCACAGCGCTGCAGGCAGCTCAGTAAGACTACCCAATGTATCTCAACTATGAATTCTTAACCGCTTCTAAAGTTGCGACGCAACCACTGCAGTTTTACAGAGCAGCACGTGAGGGCTTCAGGTGCAGTTCTTGAAGTACACAGTCAGTGTGAAATCCCTGTGTGGAATAGCTTCCATCCAAGTCTGTTTGCGAAAGTCATCTTTAGGAAACGCGAAAGCAGGCCATTTCCAGACACCGCCATGTTTGCCGATGAAGTCAGCAATGCAGCATCGACACATTTTGTACGGAGCCATAGCGTACATTTAATGCCGCGCCCCAGTGTGGCGTAATAGTTCCACGACGCCTACCTCACTTACATGTAACCATACGCCAGATAGGGCAGTTGAACATGCTGTTCCACACAGAAAAAAAACCTGGAGAAAGAGGCGTCAACGCAATGCGTAGCGATTCTCAACCTAACCAGAGGGAGATAGCGATCGGCGAACTCGTCAAGCCGGTTGGTGCCAGGCGCCGGGCGGGTGTGCAGAGGAGGACAACAACAGGCCTTCTCAAGAAAGTGTTGGATTCCTGCAGCAGCAAAAAGTCTGCTTTCATTATCAGAACATCCAATCACTGGAGAAGTGTGTCGACCTCAAGTGAATCGCATTGAAAAGTAGTGCATTCAATTTTCTTATGACATTGTTTCAGTTGATATTCAGGTAAATAAGCTGTTGAACACCACCCGTAAGAAGGCAGAAGAGAACCGATTTCACCCATTTATCCGCCCTCACGAATACATACGTCTCGCTGCTATCGGCACCCGCTGCACAAACCCGTTACCGCGATCTGCTGGCAGCGCCGTATACCAGCTCGCGGGCATCGCCGTTATATGTGCGCATGCACTGTCGCTGCTGCCGACACATGCAGTATGGCCTGCGCCGTTTGTTCGATTCGAATCAATGCAGGTTGCATTGGCGCGCAGTTTCCGCAGTCACTTTGATACGCGTGCGTTTCGGCCGCAACCTCTTGAGACAGAGTGAGGAGCGCAAGCTTCTGTCCTTTATTAAAAACAAAAAAGACCGCCCTGGTGGTCAGCCGGCGGATTGTGACGACAGAGACTGTGCGCATTTATTTCCGCGGCCCGCGGTGATAACGAGTGGCGGCCGAGAGAGCCACGATAACCGCTGCAGGACGACGGATTCGCCCCGCGGATGACGACACAGGCAGACGTATATACGCGGGAAAACCTTCGTTAATGGCACGCTTTTGTCCGTTTAGGTAGTTTGTGAAGCGCCAAAAATGCAAAATTGGCGTGTAGCGTCCTGGGTACCTGTTTTTCCCTAACTGCATCAGTTGTGAAATGGAAGCCCACGCAGAAAGGTTTATAATCGGACAGCGCCGGAACTATGTACCGATGTTTGAGCGGGCACTTTCGAAAATCTCTTAAGAATAGGGTGTTGAAATCAAACATTTTCAGGAACATATTCTCACCCGCAGCGGACGTCAGTTACTTAAAAAATCGTACTAATTACATTACTGGCTAACTATTACGTACTAATTAACTTTTACTTCACACAATCTGGTGGTTAGTGCGAATTTCCAGTTTGTAGCCACGTACAAGGCGATGCCATATCAGGTTCTCGAACTGATTAAAAGTCGTTCTCTAAAGACCTGCAGCGTGAGGAAATCCGGAGATTTTTTTTCCCCCGCACAAAACCGAAACCGGGCACGACTTGTGAGGACGTTTTTGCAGGCTAGTTGGTGCATTACTAGAATTGGTTTGCTGTTGGTTAGCGCCCTGTCCTGTCATGTTCGTTTTTTCCTGTGCTGTCTTTCTGCACTAAAAAAAAAACAATTCCAGTGAGCACTGGAGGTGCGCAGGAGCCCAGGCGCAAATGCAGCGTCCTCTGATGACGTGTTTTCCTGCCTCTTACCCAGCACACGTGCGCGTCTGTGTCCGTATATGCGTGTGTAATGACCATCTGCCTTTCTATATGAGTAGTCATAAAGAAAAAAAGAATCGAGTAGTATTGCCTCAGTAAGACCGAAGGTGCATTGCCTCCCTTTGTTCCGTTTTCCGACAGGCATCTGCTCCCTAAGAGTTCTTTTTGCCTTGTACGTAACTGGCCGCACCGTCGTGCTGTCCGCGGCTCGGAAGCCCGTGTGTCCCCCGTCGTTTCCGGGGGCTTCTCATTTGTTATACTTCACTGCTATTGTTAGAGCGCTATATTTCATTTTTTAAATCTCGCACCATTCGTTTTTTTTTTTTCTCGCCAGTCAAGTTAGGGACCAGAGGGCACGCACTCCCTCTCCCGAGCCGCAACCACAAATCGAAAAAGCTAAGGCAGGGGACCTAGCAGGGATTACCAAAATTCTAGAAAACATGCAACAAAAATTCCAAGCGACAGAACAGCGCATGCGAATGATGGGTGCTGAAATCCGCTGCCAGCGCAAACAAAGAATAACGGAAGGCGTAAAGGACAAATTTAATGCCCGACGTCCGCTACAGGATTCGGATATAGAAAATTAATCATGGCCAGTACAATTAAAGGCAGTCAAAACACCGAAAATCTCGAAATATGGCAGTGGAACTACAATGGATATAAGAAGAAGAGAGGACTATTGCAGCAATTCATAAACGAAATAACCACACCTGATGTAATAGCGTTCCAAGAAACCAATATGACGCCAACACTGCAAGCATACATGACATACGTGTACCCGGAAAGCTCCAAAACTGCAACGCTCATAAGTAAGAACATAGTCGCAATCATGCACAACAGCATAGCCGACATGTAAACAGAACATGTAATCACAGAGATAGTTCCAAAAATGAAAAAGCAGGGCAGCAGCACCTTCGTAGTCAACATCTACAGCTCCTCTAAACAACAGGACACGAAATTCCATTAACTCTTCCACGGCATAAGCAGCCTAGCCAAAGAAAACAAATTGGTAATAGTGGGAGGCCCGCCGCGGTGGCTCAGTGGTTAGGGCGCTCGACTACTGATCCGGAGTTCCCGGGTTCGAACCCGACCGCGGCGGCTGCGTTTTTATGGAGGAAAAACGCTAAGGCGCCCGTGTGCTGTGCGATGTCAGTGCACGTTAAAGATCCAGAGGTGGTCGAAATTATTCCGGAGCCCTCCACTACGGCACCTCTCTCTTCCTTTCTTCTTTCACTCCCTCCCTCATCCCTTCCCTTACGGCGCGGTTCAGGTGTCCAACGATATATGAGACAGATACTGCGCCATTTCCTTTCCCTAAAAACCAATTATAAATTATACATATAGTGGGAGAGTTCAACGCCAGAGACACAAGCTGGGGCTATGGCAGAGCAGACAAACAAGGCAAGAATATAAAAGAAGCGGCAAAAGCCATGGGGTGTTAATTGATAACGGACCCATATACCCCCCCTAGGACCGGGAACAGCGTGTGCAGGGACACCTGTCCCAGACCTAACGTACGTCAAAACAACGGGGCAAACGACGTGGGAAAACCTTAATGAAAACCTAGGCAGCGACCACTGTAGTATCAGCACGCAGATTACAGCCAGCCGATTCAGGCGGAGAATCAGCACTGCCAAAATTACGGATTGGGACGCGTTCAGACAGGCATGTAAAGAAAGCCCAACCGAGAGAATAGACTCGATTGAGGCATGGGGGAACATGCTCAAAGACAAACAACGCAGCTACACCAAGGAGACAGACAGGACACAGCAGACACTCTAGGTGGACCCCAAACTTCTTGGGCTATGGGAAGCACGCAAGCGCCTCACCAAACGGTGGAAGAAGCAAAGATACAATAGGAAGCCAAAACTGAAAATTGCGGAAGTAACAAAAAGGGCAGAGGAGTGCGCGGAACAACTAGCGAGAACGAAGTGGCAGCAATTCAGCAACTCGCTATGCGGTACTCTAAGCACAGCCAGAACGTGGCACATACTCAGAGCCCTCCTCGATACAACTAAAACCAAAAGCAAAAACAATAAAGCAATCCGCAGACTGGTCCATCAATTTCAAGGACCAGATTCAGAATTAATAGAGAAAGTTAGGCAGAAATGCTTCGACAACAGCGACCCAGCAGCGTACACCGAGCACTACCGAGGATACAAAAACCAAGAATTATATAAACTCATAACCAGGGAGGAAGTCTACGCAGGAATTAGAAGCACAACAAGAAATACAGCCGCAGGGGCGGACTAAATTACAAACGCACTCATCCGTAACCTAAGCGACGGAATGATTGAAGAGCTAGCCGAAAACTTTAATAAGCTATGGGAATCAGAGACTGTTCCAAAAGAGTGGAAGCACGCGGAAATAGTAATGATTCTCAAACCAGGTAAACCACTGCAGGTAGAAAACCTCAGGCCGATATCTTTAACCTCGTGCCTGGGGAAATTATACGAAAGAATTACAACCAGACGGGTGCAAGATTACATGGAGGAAAACGAGCTATACCCTCATAGCATGTTTGGCTTTAGGGCAAAACTGTCCACGCAAGACGTCCTGCTGCAGATCAAGGACAAAATATTAACCAACGTACCCAGACGCGGCTAATGCATAATCATGGCCCTGGACATAAAGGAACTTTTGATAACGTTAGCCACAAAGCCATACTAACAGGCATGAACGATTTGAACGGTGGGAAAAGAATCTACTGATACGTAAGCGCTTTCCTCACAAATAGGACAGGACGGTTGCAATAGGGCTCGGGGGAAATCAGGTCCAAGAGCTTTCAAACACCCAATAAGGGAACGCCGCAAGGGTCAGTGATTTCACCCATACTTTTTAACATAGCAACGGTTAAGCTGGCTAGACAGCTAGAAATCATACCAGGCATAAGCATGCATGCAATGTACGCGGACGACATCACTGTGTGGGTCACAGAGGGCTGCACTCAGCGAAAAGGAAGCGAACTTCGCAGCAGCGGCTGTGGCGACCGATTCACTAAATCTGCGCATTTTATACACAGGACACCACCGCCTTTCCCGGTGGCTTTGGGTCTGCATCTTCGGCGGATCACCGTTGCACGTGCCGTATCTCCTCGACTATCGCAAGTTTCGCCGCTCATCTATAAACTGCCGTGGCCTCCAGTGTGACGTCAGCGAGCCGTGGACCATGATTGGCTGCTTGAAAGAGGTGCCGACTACAAAAGGAACTGTTCCTCACCGCTGATCCTCACTTGGCAGCAGGGGCTGTGGCGACCGGTTCACTAAATCTGCACATTTTATACACAGGACTCCACCGCCTTCCCCGGTGGCTTTGTGTCTGCATCTTCGGCGGATCACCGTTGCACGTGCCGTATCTCCTCGACTATCGCAAGTTTCGCCGCTCATCTATAAACTGTCGTGGCCTCCAGTGTGACGTCAGCGAGCCGTGAACCAGGATTGGCTGCTTGAAAGAGGCGCCGACTACAAAAGGAACTGTGCCTCACCGCTGATCCTCACTTGGCAGCAGCGGCTGTGGCGACCGGTTCACTAAATGCGCATTTTATACACAGGTTTGTGCAATCATTTGTAGCCAATTTTATTTTTTTTTGTTTTTTTCCCCGGCCGCTGCTGCCAAGCTCTTGTACAAGTGTTTGCTGAACTGCTAATTTGAAATGTATTCTGAAGTGACAAAACTGTTGAAAGATTTTAACCAAGAAATGCGATATGCGCAGTGCACTAGAGAAAGAACTTCGAAAAGAATATAAAGACCTGAAAAAATCCGATTTCTTTAGTGGACAGTTTGATGCTATGGCTGAGCGTTGTGCAAAATTAGAAAAGGAAAACTCGGCGCTAAAGAAAATGCCGCACTATCACAGAAATGCAAAGGACTGAAACAACAACTATCTGAGCTTGAAGACCGGGTGACAAACCAAGAACAGTACTCAAGGAACCGGAACATTGAGATTAAAGGTGTTCCGGTAAGCGACGATGAGAACCTGCCTTCAATCTTGACTAAACTAGGCGACGTCATAAGTGAACGCATTTCTGATTCCGATGTAGACATATGCCATCGTGTGCCAAGGAAAGACAAAGGATGTCCTAACATTGTCGTGCAGTTCCGCTCTCGTGCGAAACGGGAAGAGGTGATTGAAAAGGCCAGGAAGAATCGAATTTTAACCTCTGATTTTGGTTACCAGAGTGCTGATGGTTCCCGTTCTCCCCCGGTATTTATTAATCAACACCTTTGCCCCGTCTTGAAGAAACTTATTGGACAAGTTGTTGAGCGAAAGAAGGAAAAAGAATGGAAGTACGCGTGGACAAAGGGCGGCAAAATTTTCGCGCGCAAAACAGACACTTCGAATGTACTGCGCATATCTTGCGTTGCGGACATCGATAAGATGAAATGAGGATCTAGAAACCCGAACATTTTTTCCAACCGCCACTCACATCGATGGCTAGTAAATCGCTGAACGCTGCGGATGTGACTAAAATTTATCGTAAGAAGCCATGCACATCTTTCTTCCTGTTAAACACTCAGTCAGCGCGCAATAAGTCTGATGAGCTGTGTGCCTTGCTTTCATGTTTTGGCTTTCCATTTGATGTTATTATGATTTGTGAAACATGGTACCGACACGAACACGAAGTAATACAGATCCCGGGTTACACAAGACACTACTTAAATCGCTCAGTCAAGAACGGTGGAGGAGTACTTTTCATGGCCAGAGAAAGTTTTCAGTGTGAAAAAAATCGACAAGTTTACGGCGGTCACACCGGACCTTGAAATTTTGACTGTCATTCATAAAAAAAGCATATTTTCTGTTTTATATCGCCCTCCAGGCGGGAACGTGGCAAAGTTTTTTACATATATGGAAAAATTCTTATCCTGGATAAATGAAAACAGTTATGAACTCGTCCTGGGCGGCGATATAAATATTAACATGTTGAACGAAACACAGCTACATACTGATTTCACTCGACTATTAGAAGCTAATGCATGTTTTAACACAACTACTGCTCCAACTCGCAACGACTGTGAAAGTTTGATGTTTTTATTACAAACATTGAATCCCGAACTATTAACTCCGGAGTAATCAGCGCTCATATTAGTGATCATTTGCCAGCATTTCTTCTTTTGGACTCGTATGTCTCTGCTAAAGAACCGAAGCAGTGTCCCCCATTGACTATTCAAGATATTAATCCGGCTACACTTGAGGAGTTCCGCACAAAAATATCAAAAATAAATTGGCTTGAGGTGTGCAATCAGTCTGACGTAGATGCCGCGTACGAGTCATTTCTGCGTCTTTTCAAAAAGGCTTACTCGGAATATTTTCATCCTAAAACACTGGAGACTAGAAAAGCTGGAAAACCTTGGATGACCAATGCACTTCTGAAACTAATCAAACAAAAAGATGCTCAATTCAAACGTTTTTTAGACACAAGAGACACGTGCCATCTATCCGAATTTAAGAAATTTCGAAATAAGTTAACTGCTACTCTCAGACAAGCCAAGAAAGATTACCTTCATAGGTTATTTAATCCTGAAGCTATAAAGCGAACGGATATCACGTGGAGAAACCTTAGCACAGTGCTTAACATTGGACGTCAGCATTCAGAGGGCGTACGAGAATTAATAATTAACGGGGAGCGTTCATCAGGCGTGCATTTAGCAAACGCTTTTAATAATTATCTTGT
The DNA here is from genome assembly GCF_052857255.1 of Amblyomma americanum. Taxonomy (NCBI): domain Eukaryota; kingdom Metazoa; phylum Arthropoda; class Arachnida; order Ixodida; family Ixodidae; genus Amblyomma; species Amblyomma americanum. The sequence continues at coordinate 298,918,115 of NC_135497.1, read as the reverse complement.
GTCCCTTGTAAATAGTTTTCACGATCCACGCTCCGCAGTGTAACTCAATTCCAGAAATTTTGATAGTGCTTTTTTACTTCCAACCAGCGCCGAAGAAATTTATTTCACGTTCTCCGCTCTGCGAAATAGTAAAAGCTGCGATATTGATGACCTGCAAATACGCCCCGTAAAACACATTTTAGATCTGATTTGCCCAGTTCTTGAGCATGTGTATAATTTGTGCTTTGTAAATGGTATATTCCCCAGCGCATGCAGCTCGCAAAGGTAACAGTGCTCTTCAAAGCCGGTGATAAAAGCAACCTAACTACAGACCAATATCCATTTTGACTGTATTTTCAAGATGCCTAGAAAAACTAATAACACTGAGAATGACCGCTTTCTGCGAGAAACACAGTATTATTACTGACTGCCAGTTCGGTTTCCGAAAGGGTCGGTCGACAGAGTTAGCTCTGCTAACACAAAAGAAACATACTACAAGCATTTGAGCAAAATTTAGTGACACTAGGCGTTTTCATCGATTTTTCAAAAGCCTTTGACACAACCTCACCACTCTGCTAACAAAACATGAAATTTACGGTTTTAGGGGCCCATTCCTTAGCTTAATCAAAAGCTATCTGCAGTTCAGGTGTCAGAGGATTTCAATAAATAACTGTATTTCCGATAACTTACCCATTCATTCTGGTGTACCTCAAGGAAGCATTCTTGGACCTTTGTTATTTGATATTTACGTTAACGACATAATGAATATTGACACCACTGCCCGATTCATCATATACGCTGATGACACTAGTCTGTTCTTTACATCTGGTTGTGCAAGGGGCCTGTTGGCTCTTGCGAACGCTGCGTTAAGTGAACTTAATCGATGGAGTTCATTGAATTCACTGCCTATAAATAAAAACAAGACAAAGGCTGTACTTTTTCAACCTAAAAACAAAAATGTCCACATTGACGGCCATTTGCAAATGGTTCCTCGATTATCAACTTTGTGTCATCCATTAAATGCCTCGGGGCCGTATTTCAAGAAAACTTACTTTCGAATCTTTATACAAACTCAGTTGCTAACAAAATTGCTCGTGTCGTGGGAATACTAACGAAACTTCGATTTTTTCTTCCCTTGAGCGTCAAAAAACTGCTTTATAACTCTCTTCCTGTCCCATCTGATTTACTGTCTGGGGAAACACCACGATGTGTAACATCACAAAACTTCTTCTATTGCAGAAGAAAGCAGTGCGCGCTATCGCCAATTCTTCATATGACGCTCATACGCAGCCTCTTTTCAGCGCCCTTAATTTACAACCAGTCACCTCCATATATCGTAATATTTTACTCAAGCGTTTCACTACTGCGAAAAAACAACGCGAAATTTTTCGAGCATTTATCTCTATTGACAATGAATTCTAACATTTACAACACACGTCACAGAGAAACATGGTACGTTCCTAAAGCGCGCACTAACTACGGTCAACAAATGTTACGCCACGCACTGCCATCTTTGTTAAACTCATTAGAAACTCAATATACACCTATCTCTCCTTTTAATGGGCTCATTGTGGTTCCTTTTTTCCCTGGTATACACTGACGCCATGAATGCTTGACCAATTTTCTCTGCTTGTAACTAACTTATTATTTATAGATGTGAATTTCAAGACTATTATTTGCATCATTTGATACTATTCGCTTTCTGTAATATAATTCCTTGCAGCATTCTATCGTTGATTTTTTTACCCGTATGTATTTCTGTTATACAATGTTCACTAATGCTTTTTTTTCTCGTTTATCCAGTACTGTATGTTTGTGTTCTCTTTATTGTGCACAGTGCCATTTCTGCAGGGGGTACAGACCCCGTCAAGCCAAATTCATTTGGCTTTTTGTCTGTACTCCCGTCATCTGTACATGTATAGATGCAAATAAACTTGAATTGAATTGAAATTTAAACTGCAGGCTGCCGCAACGTGCATAGAAAAATATGTTGGAGACAGGGGCTTGGCTTGCTCGACAGAAAAATCAGAACTACTAAGGGTCTGGCGAGGTAAACTCAACCGATCAGTACCGGAAACATAAGAACTAACACTAATTGTTTATCTAGAAGGGCAGCCTGAACAACCATCAGAATATTAGGGATGTGGATTCAATCCGTCCAAAGGTGCACGCAGGCGCCCAGACTAATACCCCTGTCACACGGGCATTTCGAGGGCCCTCGAACCGATAGTCTATCGACTCAAAGGCTATCGAGCGCTGCCACACGGGCAGTTTCAATGGCGATCGAGTCAATAGCCTATCGAGTCAACGGAGTAGCGCAGAACTCCATCGAGATTTCGAGGGCCTTCGAGCGCTGCCCAAGGTTGCTAGCGTTGCTCCGAGCGGCGCCAAGCGCACTTTCGTACACGACACATTCACGGTGAAAAAACATGAACAAACATTATTCGCATAAAATTTAATGTAAGCAGCCTGTAAAATTGTTTTAAAATTATATTAGACTGGTTTTAAGCGCATTAAGCGCATTCATTTTGAGTTGCAGTCTTTGCGTTGCTTGCGTACTTAACGTTGACAACATGGCGGCACCCTGCCCGCCCGCTTCACAGCGATAACAGCTTCGTCGCTAATCCCTCAAAGCAATATCGTGTTCTAAGCTGTTGTATTCGCCTTCGATTTGCCCATTCTTACTCTCGCATAAAGTTTCAAGAGAAAAATAGCTCTTGTTTTTCAGATATCATGGCGATTTCCCCGGTCTTAAGCCTGACGAAGCAGCGCTCCGACGCTGTTGGACTGGCTTGGTTTTAGCTCGTCTTGTATTAAAGTGGCTACAGCAGTGTATGCATATGTACGTCGCGTACGTGCAACTAAAAGGGTTTTTAACGACTTTCGCGTATGCCTGTATTTCAGCATTTAGTATACATTTATCAACTATTTTTGTTATTGTTGCAAAATCCAAAGTAGCGATTGTGGCGCCACTCATCTGTGGCGTAAGACACGAGAACCATTTCAATGGCCATTGAGATTTGCCGTGTAGCAGCGGCGAGTTCGATGGCGATTGAGAATCTCGAAGACCCTCGACTCGAGGGTGATTGAAACTGGCCGTGTGACAGGGGTATAATACATAACTCGGCGACACAGGTCGCCCGCATGTTAACCATGGTCTCTAGGAAAACACACGGCATGCGGTAGAGTGACACGCTTAAATTGTAAAGAGCCTAGTGGTTTGCCGAACTACATACAGCATACCGTACTACAACTGCAACAAAACAGAAATAGAGCTAGCGGACACGATACTTAGGAGAGCATGAAAAACAGCGCTACACCTACCGCAATCAACCTCGACGGAGAAGCTAATGGCTCTAGGTCTGCACAACACCTTAGAGGGGCCAAGGGAGGCCCAACTTGTAGCTCTGCTCCAGAGGATAAAAAAGACCAAAACAGGGACAGAGCTGCTCAAAAGGTGCGGCTGCGAGGGTGCACTGTCAGAGATAAAAAGATCAAAACGAATACCCGATGAACTGCGGGAAATAATTAGGGTAGCACCAATACCTAAAAATATGGATCCGAACCTGCACAAAGGGCGACGGGAGGCTAGGGCACAGTATGTACAACAGAACCTAGCCAACAAAGAAAATATTACGTACCGTATTTACGCGCATAATTTGCGCCCTCGCATAATTTGCGTACCCTTAACTTATCACCCGGGTTTAAAAAAATTTTTTACTCGCATATTTTACGCACCGCGCCGAGCTAGACCCCCATCATGTACGCGGTCTCTACCCTAAGGCTCTACCCAGTAGCATTCCACTATTCCGCGTTTGTTCGGAAGGCTTTTTGAATCTTTTGTGCACTGGGCGTTCATGGTGGTGTCAGGGGCCGCTGTTACAATCGCGGCGGCACCAGTGCATCGTCACCCAGAACAGCCAGCAGCGCTTCGGGGGAGGATCGGCAGCTGATAGAAGAGCCAACACCGCTGTTTGGCTGATGCATGTGACTCGACTGCCGGCTACGCTTTTCTTGGTGGCTCTGAGGGCTTGTGTTCGGTTGTTCGGTCGTGTCTTGCGATGGGACATCACAACTACACGGCAAGTTTCAAATTGCTTGTCAGCGCCTTATCACGGCGCGGAGCGGCAAAGCCAGCGAGAATAACCGCGTGCGCACAAGTTTGTCCATAGACAACAATCGTTGTGTCGGCAAACTTGTGCGCACGTGGCTATTCACGCTGGCTTCTCAGCTCCGCGCCGTGATAAGGCGCCGACAAGCAGTTTCGTCGACGCTCGCGCGGTACTGTTAAATAATTGTGTAGTGTGATAATTGATTTATTGATTCTAAAAACATTCTAAAAACAGTCAAATTACCGCCGAAGCAAAAACAATTGCAAGAAATAATAATGTGGGTACCGGGACACGCACGCATCGCGGGGAATGCCGAGGCGGATAGGAGAGCTCGAGAGCTTACAGACCGAGCCTCCAACCAAACAAGCCTCGAGCAGCCTGACGCGGAATCAGTGCGCTTAGGATACTAAGAAATTCTGAATTACTATGTCAGGATTAGGTCAGGGGGTCAGGATTAGATATCCCCCACCTCACAAAAATCGCCACCAGCAGGAAGCGGTCTATTCAAGACAGCGACAAACGGGAACTTTCTCGACTCCAAACGTACTGAGTAAGATCCATCCACGGCTATATAGCAGCAAATGCACGTGGTGCGAGGACAAAGCCACGTGAATTCATACAGCGCGGTGTGAAAAGAGAAGAAATGCGGCTGCAATAAACAAAATCCAGAGTGCGGAGCAGTGGGAGAGGATGCTTTCCAGCGAGGATCCGGCGGTCCAGGAAGCCTACCTGACGGCAACACTCAATGGGGCCCTTGACTAGGGGCTCCAACCCTGCCACAAGAGCCACAGACCACGTCGAAAGATGTCAAGAGTGGCTCGACACCGAGACCCACCCATACATTTCTATCAATAAAGTTATTACCATCACCACTATGACACCTCTTTCTTCCTTTCTTCTTTCAATCCCTCCTTTATCCCTCCCCTTATGGCGCAGTTCAGGTGTCCGCCAATATGTGAGACAGATACTACGCCATTTCCTTTCCCTAAAAACCAAACTTCATTTCACCTTTTCGCGCTCGCGCGCGCACCTCGCGCCACTGTCACTGGACGGGACTCCGATTCCATGGCGTAAATCGGTGCGGTACCTTGGCCTGGACATCGACTGGCGCCTTTCCTTCCGCCCCGCGGCGACCAAGGCCTGTCTGCAGATGAAGAGGATCACCGCCGCCGTGCACAAGCTCACCGCTCGAGGCCAGGGCATCTCCCAGCAAGCCGCGCTGCGTCTATACAATGCCGCAGCTTTGGGGGCGGTGCTCTATGCGCTGCCGCTCGTCACGGTGCGCAAGCCGTGCTGGAAAAAACTCGAGCTTCAGCACCGCAAGTCCCTACGCGTGTGCCTAGGCCTGCCCAAAAACTCGCAGTGCGCCGCAACGTTGGCCGAGGCAGGAGCGTGGCCACTTGAGCTCCAAGCAGCGCGCAGGGCATTGAATCACATCGACCGGCTTCACCGCGCACCGGACGGCGGCTCGCTGCTGCAGCGTATGCGCTCGCACCCGCGCTCACGAATGGGCGCGGCGAAAGCTCGAGTATGAGCAATTAACACAAGGCCCACCCCCCTACGGCTCCTGCGCGCCCTGGCCTGCTGCCTCGGAGGTACAGCGAGAGATCGTCGGCATTGCGGGAAAGCGGAGCACACCACTCTGTGCTGTGCAGCAGCTGGCCAGAGCCGTCATACACGAGGAGCTTCAGGACCATCTCCTCGTGTACACCGACGGCTCAGTGGCCCGCAACAGCTGCTCCCTTGCTGCGGCGGCCACCATCCCCGCCCTGCAACTGCACAGCCAGCAACTCCTCCACCACGGCGGAGTTGATGGGGAGCCGGCTCGATCTGGATCTGCTGCTCACCCTCGGCCCTCCGCCGCCCAGGAGTGCTCTGCTGTGCGACTCCCGCGCCGCCCTCAGCCGCCTGCAATCTAACGGCCGCGGTACCCCACTAGTGCGGTAAATTCGCTCGCGCATCGAGCGCCTCGCGCAGAGAGGTTGTGCCGTGCGTGCACAGTGGGTGCCCGGTCACTGCGGCATCGCCGGCAACGAAGAAGCTGACGACCTCGCGACCGCTGCACACCAACTACCTGCCAGCGATCTGCCCCTTGCGCTGGAGGACGTGCGTGCGGCCATCCACGACCATCTCCGAAAGCAGCACCCCGACCCACGCATCGCGGGAGGTGAGCGCATCGACAGTGTCACCGGCTGTCGCGCACTTACACGGTCACAACGTGCAATGATCTTCCGCGCGCGCATTGGCTGCGTGTGGCCCGGGGAACGACGGGTGCGTCACGGAATCGCGAAGAGTAATGTGTGTGACGGATGCGGTGCAGTGGAAACACTAGGACACCTGCTCCTTCACTGTACCGCGTTCGCCGATGCTCGTCGCGATATGCTCGCGGCCTATAGGGCGCAAGGCATACTACCAGACTCCATCAAGACGCTATTGTGGCCGCAGAGCAGTGCGCGCACTCGTGAGCGAACTTTGGTGAGCCTCTGTGCATTCCTCGAACACATGGGCTTGACGTCCCGTCTGTTCTCCGTCAGGTAGTTACACGCAGTGACCGAGCGCTCCGCGAGTTCTACCTTGAACGATTAATAGCTGGACGCCCCACTCCAGTTGTAACCATCACAGTGCTGTGCGCGTGTTATTTAATTCCTCTAAAATGAACTAATCACGCGCACAACCTGGACACATTTCTTGTTGTGTAAATAGTTTGTACATATTACTTCTCCCCCTATCCTCTCTTCCTGTCCCCTCACCTCTTTCATTTCATTTCTCCATTCTGCCTGCTATCCTTTATTTCCGCTGCCCCAGCTCAGGTGCTTCAGTATCGATGGCAGATGCCGGGGATAGCAAAAATCTTTTCCTTCCTTTTTACTATTATTTTCAATAAAACCACTACCAAAATTCATTTCACCTCCGGTGGCGTGATTCGGACAGAGCAACGAACGCACGGCGGGTAGAATAACGAAGTACCGCGGCGGCTGCGTTTCAATGGAGGCGAAACGCAAAAGGCGTCTGTGTGCTGTGCAATGTCAAGGCACGTTACAGATCTCCAAGTGGTCGCAATTATTCCGGAGACCTCCACTACGGCACTGGTCTCTTCCTTTCTTCTTTCACGCCCTCCTTTATCCCTCCTATTACGGCGCGGTTAGGGTGTCCACCGAGATAAGTGAGACAGTTACTGCGTCATTTCCTTACCTCAAAACCAATTTTCATTTGCATGCACAAGAGAACATCAACTCTTCTTATCCCGAGGTTGTCGCCTGGCAGTTGGCTACTCAACAAAGAGAGAATGAGCGTCGGAAAGCGAAGAGAGCAGCGGAGACGCCCGAACAGAGAGAGGTGCGCCTTGCCAAACGGAGACGCCAGACTGCCGAGCGTGATAGACGCCGCATAGCCGTCGAGATCGAGCCTATGGAAGGCGTCAGTCAACGGGAACCAAGCGAATAGAATGTGAAGGCCCGTCGCGTGACTGATCACACCATTCGAGTTTCCAAAAGATCATCTGCGACCCGGACATTTCAAGCGGACATGTCTCTCATTGCTAAACATACAGTGCGAACAACAAGCTCAGCCACAGAAACGTACCTCCCGCTACGTATATCCTGGCATAGCGGAGCTAAGCCCCAGCCACTTTTTACCGGAATGCTACCTCAGCCTGCCTCCCTGCAGTACAATGGTTTGTTCTTGTGACCCGTCTCCCTTCCCAAAATTCAAATTCTAAAAAAAAACACTTAAAACAACCTCGAGGCGTCACCTGTGTGTGAAATTATAGCAATGCGATAATTTCTTTTACACTTCTGAGAAGCTTTTTAATATAGCTTTGTGGGGTTGAGCTGAAATTTTAATTTGCATGCAAATGAAAATTCGTTTTAAGGAAAGGAAATGAAGCAGTAACTGTCTCACTTATCTCGGTGGACACCTAACCGCGCCGAAAGAGGAGGGATAAAGGAGGGCGTGAAAGAAGTGGAGGTCTTCGGAATAATTGCGACCACTTGGAGATCTTTAGCAAGCCTTGACATTGCACAGCACAAGGTGCCGCTTGCGTTTCGCCTCCATAGAAACACGGCCGCCGCGATACTCAGTAATTCTACCCGCCGCGCGTTCGTTGCTCTGTCCGAATCACGCCACCGGAGGTGGAATGAAAATTGGTTTTAGTACCCGGGCGCACGTGTGCTCTGCGATGTCAGCGCACGTTAGATCCCCAGGCGGTCGAAATTATTCCGGAGCCCTCCACTACGGCACCTATTCTTCCTTTCTTTCACTCCCTCCTATATCCCTTCCCTTACGGCGCGGTTCAGGTGTTCAAAGATATATGAGACAGATACTGCGCCATTTCCTTTCCCCAAAAACCAATTATTATTATTATGCTCCACAGACTGCGACATATTACTAGCGTTAAATACACACAAAGGACAGAAAGCAGGAACACACAGTACAGACACTAGTGCCATCTCCAACCTCCTTTCATTCCTCCTCCCCGTCCGTAACACCCACTGTAAGCAGTTGTTCTCTTTGCTCTCCTTTCCTTTACCTCTCCTACTTTCAGCACGCGGCAGCGAGCGTGGCTCGGCTTGAGCCAATAAGCAGGCCCGTGCTCTTTCCCTTTCCTTCTTCCTCTCAGCAAAATCAGCCCAAGAGTGATCTTCCAGGGAGGACACAGAACACTCGGCGAATTCGTACAACGCAGGTTCCTCGTACTTGAAGCTGTACCTGGAATCGATGGAACGCCACAGGCCCCGGCCGAGATCCGTTTCCATCGACTGCGGATTCAAGCGCAAGCGACCGCCACCTGTCAACGAGTGCGAGCAGCTTCAAAGCGACAGCATGACGACCTCGGAGGAGTTTCAGCGCTACTACTACAGCTCTACCAGCGACTGCAGCGACAGCATGACGACCTCGGAGGAGTTTCAGCGCTACTACTACAGCTCTACCAGCGACTGCAGCGACGACTCCGACGGCAGTCACGTCTTCGAGGCAGACCATGGATATAGCGTCGATGAGAACGCCGGTCCGTCACCGACACCTGATATGGATTGGGGGCGTCCGTTCCAAGGTGACTGGCATCTGTCCCTCGGTCCTGCTTTTCCGCCGAACCTACAATCAATACAACCGTCGGAAACTGGCAGGGGCCCACAGTGGAGATCTGCTTTCATGGGCAGAACGTGCGTGCAACCAGAGCACCCATTCATTTTCGAGCAAGGAGGTAACTACAGAATGGACTTTCCTGGTCAGTCGCCGTACAACAGACGCGTGCCTCTGCAAGGCTCGAATGATTCCTCGACGAATGCACAGTTTTGGCGTCCCTGGTGTTCGAACGAACGCAGCGTGCGCTCCACCACTTGGCCGCACATGAACGAGTCTGAGCGTGGACCGTACAGTTACCAGGAGAGTTGCCACGAGGCGCCGTACAACAGACGCGTGCCTCTGCAAGGCTCGAATGATTCCTCGACGAATGCACAGTTTTGGCGTCCCTGGTGTTCGAACGAACGCAGCGTGCGCTCCACCACTTGGCCGCACATGAACGAGTCTGAGCGTGGGCCGTACAGTTACCAGGAGAGTTGCCACGAGGCGCCGTACAACAGACGCGTGCCTCTGCAAGGCTCGAATGATTCCTCGACGAATGCACAGTTTTGGCGTCCCTGGTGTTCGAACGAACGCGGCGTGCGCTCCACCACTTGGCCGCACATGTACGAGTCTGAGCGTGGTCCGTACAGTTACCAAGAGAGTTGCCACGAGCGGCAACGCCGCCGATGGTACAAGAGACGCGAAGGCCGCATCAGTCCACGGCACGTCGAAAGGGCGGTATCTTCGGAAAAGGACAGAGACCAAAGCGGGAGACGCAGAAAACATACAACGCACAACTCGCCGTGGATCGACGCTGCTTGCTATGAGCCTCGCTATTCGCAGCGCCGGCCATACCGAACAGAAATGGAAGACAGACCTGAGCGGAGATGTGAGTGCGGGACAAGACGACGCAGTCGATCTGAGACCACGCGATGCACTGAACCATCTAAAAGACGGCGCAGTGACTCCGGGTCTAGATGGCGCATTGAATCTAGGGCCACACCGCACAATGAATCCGGATACAGGCTGCACACATCTATGGATCTTCCAAAGCGGGACAGGCGAGTCGTGGATGCGTCAGCTCCTTGCGGCGCCGTCAAGCAAGTCAGATCAAGAACTAGAACTCTGGTTCACGCTGGTTCCAGGAGCTGGGCGCACTTGCAGGAGCCTGAAAATTCAGAGACTACAGAACGTTGTGCATCCGCTCAGTTAAGAATGCGCGGCCAATGCCACTGTACGCTTGCTCCAGTCAGGGCCGAGCTCTCAGCACGAGTGGTGAAGAGGGACTTGTTCTGTGACGCTAGTTTAAATCAAAACTCAGATAGGGAACAAATCAAGCCTGTCCCGTTCCAGGAGAAGAGGGAAGAACACGTTCTTTCCCATAAGCCTTCACGGCATTTGGCCTCGGAAACCACGAGAAGAGGTCAAGGCGTGGCTTCAGATCGTGAGATAGCACAGGCAGAAGTTCAAGGCGAACCTGAGTTGACCTTTGGCGGAACACAAATGTTGGAGGATGCCAGGCTCTCCAGCGAGAATCGACTTCAAGAGTACTCACTAGGTTCCGGTGCTCATGGTACAGTGGTTGCCAGCCCCGTTAGCGACCGTTCGCTCCATGGGGGTACCACATCTCGTCTTAATAAGGAAGAAAGCACTCTTCCAATAAGGCAGCCAGATACTGCCGTCTTCGTGGATGTTGTGAACGCTGCGATTAACCTTGCCCCGGAGGATTTCAGAGAATGCCACAGTGGCGCTCTTGTCCAGCCCTCCTCCTACAACCATGACGCTTATGTAGAGGTGCACCATGCTTCTGGCGACAGTGAACACAAAGTAATGGTCGCCAGCTACTCTGTCGATGATGAGAAGCCAATCAGAATGGAAGGCAAGGCCGTCACTACCATTGCTGATACAGACGCTGAAAGGACCAGTAATTCGGGACGAGAGGCTCCTTTTCTGAACCCACTGGACACAATCATTGCACCAGCAAAAGATATTAAAACCATGGTTAGTGATTGGCTACAGTCATTTCCTGCTCAAGACAGTGTGAGCAGCATGCTTGTATGTGACGAACGACAAACCACACACGCATCTGACCGCATCGCAGAGACACCTGAAAAGCCATGCACTTCTGCTGATGCTGCTCCCACCAAGGAATTAAGCTTCTGGGAACGCGACACCGAATCTATGCCGTCCACAGATGCTCCAGCCGTGGAACCAAATTTTTGGGAACGAGAGACAGAGTCTATGCCGTCCACAGCTTCTGGTGACGACGGTAGCGTGATCGTTGTGTCCGAGCACTTCCCTTCGCGACACATTACGCCTCAGCATTGCGGTGCCGCACGTGTGGCGGATTTTACCAGATGAAATCAGTGTGCAGTCGTGGAGCAGTGACAGGACTCGGGGCTAGCGCCAATCACCGGACCGTTGGTACTCCCAAAGATATGGTCACTGTATTCGCTACAGATGATTGCGTTCAAAGGCTGGTCCTTTATACCCGGTGGGCACTTGAAAGCGGCAAGTGGATGGCAAGCGCTAAGAAGCAGGCTTTCCTCAACCAGTGCGCTTTACAGTCTAGTGCGACTATTTTTCTTGTGTGCATTTTTCCATATTCTTCTGTATTCCCCTTCTGTCTGTTACTGCTTTCATATTTGTGTGGCAGCAATTTCCGTGAAATGTTTTGAGAGTGTTATCAAGACGCAATAAATGTTCTGTCGTGAATTTGCTCTCCTGTATCTCCTTTCGGTAGCTAAAGCCGGCTCAGTTTTAACGCGGCAGCGTTAAGGAGCTCGTGTCGCAGAAAAGCCGGTGTCAGCGGCGTTGGCTGTGAGCGAAAAATGGCGTATCTCGGTGGACGCCTGAACCACACCTTAGAGGGACTATGCAATAAATTAATCGAGATTACGTAAAGCAGACGAGAGATAGGCATTTCATCACTCGTCACCCCAATGCAAGAATTTTTAAACTGGCATCAATAACAACGAAGATATAGACAATTAAATATTACGCTCATCCTCTCCCCCCACACATCCACGTGGGGCGCCAGACAAAAATAAAGAAAACAGCTCTGGCACTGGGCCCCGCCCATGAATACGTCATCCGCTGACGTTCCTTTCGCAACTTCGGATTGTCGCTCCTAGCACCCCAGCAGCAGCGTCGGCGGCGTGATTGCGGCGCGCGTGGGGTTTCTTTGCTTGTCGTCTGTTGTAATTAGCAGTAATGGACCCGGACCTCGAGGCACGACTGCTCGCTCTTACGGCGGCGATGGGCATCGAGACCTAAGCACTCACACCGTACCGGCTGAACGCCAGCGACGACAGTAGCGACTCGGCGAGCCACTGAGAGTGGCTCCGAAACTCCCGACAGGAGGAGGTGGCAGAGGAAAACTGAAACCATATGCGCGAAGGCAATGCCCTGGCTCGCGCCTTCCCGAGAGGGTCGCGCGGCGGCACGAGCAGACGATTTTCACGGCTACCAGAAGTGTGCCAGTAACGTCGCAGCTCCAGCAAATGACACCGCGTGGTGGCCTGGCGGCATCATGGGTACAGTGACGTCTTTTTTCACAATTTTAGTTTTAAAATCGGTCACTACGAGCACACCAATCGGCCCGCGAAATTTAAAAAACAGTTTTCAAAAATTCATAATAAATTGCCAGCTCAGTTCGAAGACCCATGCTTGGTGTGAATGCTTAGCATCATTTCTAAGCATTGAAAACATTTACAACCGACTTTTTATTCATTGTATAGTCCCTTTAAGGGAAGAGATTTTTCCTTCCCTTACAACGCATTATGCTTGTTTCGATCTAAAACGATGTATCCCGTTGTTTTGAGCCGGAATACAAGTTTTCGCGCAGTTCTGAGAGAAAAAGTTTACACCTTTCTCTCGTCTACTCTTCCACCACTTGTAAAAACGATGATCATTTCCTTTCCTTAAAACCAATTTTGTAGCTGGAGCTAAACTAAGCTACCAGTCGAGCATTTCGCGGTACATGGGAGAGGACAGTTGTGTGCATGCGCCGTTATCCATGGCAACTGGAGAGCAGCAGTTGGTGCGCCGCACGTTCGTTCCACCGTCCAAGCTGAATGTGACGTCATGCGGATGAGCAGTTGTGTGCATGCGCTGATACTATCGTAACCACAGAGACCCCACAGCTGCGCCGCGTTCATAGCCACCGCTTGCCTGCACGCCGCCCAGTCGAAAAACCACCAGACCGGGTCCTGATGTTCGCACCACACCGGGATTTCAGACACGGGCCTTAGTGTGCGTGGTCTGGTGTGAATATGATTTGGTTTATGGGTTTATGGGGGTTCAACATCCCAAAGCGACTCAGGCTATGAGAGATACCGTAGTGAAGGGCTCCGGAAATTTCGACCACCTGGGGTTCTTTAACCTGCACTGACATCGCACAGTACACGGGCCTCAAGAATTTCGCCTAAATCAAAATTCGACCGCCGCGGCCGGGATCGAACCCGCGTCTTTCGGGCCAGCAGCCAAGCGCCATAACCACTCGGCCACCGCGTCGGCTGGTGTGAATATGAGCCCGGGTATCCTGGTGTGACGTGAACACCAGGATCCAGTGTGGTGTTTTTTCCACCGCTCATCTAGTGTGTTGTGCCATCCAGTCTGCAGACCAGCTGCTTTGGAATGGCCAGTCAGGTTAACTGCCTATCACATACATTTTAACGGGCTTGAAGCGAGTCCACAAGGTGTACGTATACTAGCACTTTAACTCGTTAGATGCATGCAATTTGCAATGAATATCAACGAACACCACATGGCAGGTATGCAACTTGAAGCAGCATGAATGGAGCACCATTCATATATAATGATTTTACATGCAAAAAAAAGAGTAGATTATAGTTTAAAACATTTATTGATTCTTTACTTTTAGCTCTTTGGCCTCCTCTGCCTGAGTTCACACGTTTTTTGTGACAACCACAGGCGAATGTTTTTTTCGGCCTTCTCAATTGTTTCTTCGGTGTGCCCACGTTTTTGTCCATAGTGCCTGAAAAACACTAAAGGTAGATATCCAAATCGGTTAATACAAAGTAGTAGCTTGGTTTTGATTTCAGAAAAGTAACAGTCTTGCAGGCAAGACTACATTACTCAGACAAAACATACTTAGCGATTGCTGAGAATCTGTGGTATCTGACACAAACTAGGTTAACTGCTGGCATAATACAAATTGTTCGAAGGAAGGCAAACAATATTATGGCAGACACTTAGCCCCGTTTTTAAGGGCATAAAACAGCAGCATTAATGACTACCGTCTCTGACTCCCTTTTTAATCCTTGTATGTGGAAGCATTTAGCTAAAAATTTTCTAATCTGTCCCCCTATTACCTCACAGATATTTGTCAATGTCCGCAGAACAGGGCCCTTAATGCTATCGCATTAATATTCGGACGTCGAGTGGAGTAGCCTACCAAAGTACTTACTTTTACTTTCACAGCAACAAACACAATCGAATAATGCATTAATATATTAGCTACAACTGTAGCAAAACAACTGGTTTATATTTTTCATTGACTCCCAGCACCATCAAAGATTCTTGATACACTATTCTCCATGGATGGCTAGAAAAGTTTTAATGAAGAGGGAACAAAATAGGACAAGACATCTACTGAGCAATGAAATGGTGCTCTTACCTCTAAGAGCCTCCACTTTGTGCGGTGAGAGGGGCTTCTGCGGGACTCTGTCACCATCGCCAAGATAACAGTTTGAGAGAGTTCCCGTGAAGCTCCACTCCATGAGTGCTTCAGTCGTCCAAATTGCAGTAGCTACTTTTTACAAAACATGGAACTTTTCTGTGTCACCATCAGCGTAGTGTATGCCTCTCCACTGATGTGCACACCATTGGCCATGTGTACCTGCAGCAAGCAAAGAAGGTATTTTGCAAAAAATTATAATGTGGTAAATAAAACTACCAACCTTGTTTCAAAGGGAGCAAAAGACGCCATTTACTGAAGTTATGTAAAGCAAATGAACGATAGGTATTCCATATCACTCGTCACTCCACCACAACAATTTTTGAGCTGAGCACCAGAAATATCGGCAATTAAAAATGTCCATGCTCCTCTCCCACTGAATTTAGTTTCCAAGACACACACATACAAAAAAAAATAGTTTCGGAACTGTCCCCACCCAAGAAAACGTAATCAGCTGATGTTTGCTTTGCAGACTTCCAACTGTCGCGCCAATTTTCTTGAGTATGGTTTTTCTCCTTCCTGCACACTCTTCGGTCACAGCCCTCCTCTTGTCCGCAATAATGGACATGGAGCTCAAAACATGACTATACCCTCAGGGATACATGCAGGAGAGGTAAATCAGAAATACGTGCATGACGGCACTGGCCTTGCCTGGGAGGTTCAAGCAGCAACAGCAGCAGACAACATTCGCAGCTACTGAAAATGTGGCAGGTGTGGCTACAGTGAATTGCCGCCTCTGGTTGCCTGTCACTCAGTATGACATCACTATAACCATGACATATACCTTGATAAGAATAGATCCAAAAACCACCACTACACGCAGACCAACAGGCCCACGAATTCCAAAAAAACACTGGTAAACTGCTGGCTCCGTTCCAAGAAATTTTACTTCGAGTGAATGCTCAAAAGCACTCATTCTCCACATTGAACACATTTACCAGCAAACTCTAAACCCATTTCCTGGTCCTTTTAAATTTCCCCACTGTATGCAGCTGAAACACGAGCTACAGGCTATTCAGAAGTGCAAGTCCTAACTTAATTCATGAATTGTGGCAGTCTAGATTGTGAATTCTTATCTTCCTTTCACAGAATAGCCTATTTTACACTGAGAAAGATCAATAGCAGCAAAAAAAAATTATAAGCTCATGGCGTCAAGAAAAGACTGCAGTCTCAGCATCACTACAAACATCTTTTGGTTTGGTTTATGGGGTTTAACGTCCCAAAGCAACTCGAACTATGAGGGACGCCGTAGTGAAGGGCTCCAGAAATTTCAACCCCTGCGGTTCGTTAACGTGCACTGACATCACACAGTACACGGGATTCTAGAATTTTGTCTCCATCAAAATTCTACCGCCGCGGCCGGGGTCAAACCCGCGTCTTTCGGGTCAGCAGCCGAGCGCCATAACGACCGAGCCACCACGGCGGGTACAGCCATGTTTTAAATTAGAATCTTTCAGTTTTCTATCGCAGCCACCTTCAAGTCTCCTCCACACAGCTAAACGAGGAGGGGGTTACGTTCTCTCCACTTTTCTACCTGCCAACAGTGACAGGCTGCAGCTGGCTCTTCCATAACAATATTAGCAGGTGATAGGGCTATTCTAATGACATTCACCCTCCTGCCTCTCCACTTTGCCAGTTCATTGCCTTGTTAGCCTTAAAACCCTAACAACTTCCAAAAAGCGTTAACTACAAGTGGGTTGGCTTCGAAGCCTTCGTGCATGACATCCATGCAAAATGGAGCACAAGACACAGAGAGGCTCAAGAAATTCTCAAATTCAATTAATGACTGGCTGTACAGTGAGTATCTTGGCACAGCAAAGAGCTGAGGATTGACTTGCTCATGCCCACCTCACTACCAGGAAAATAAGGATTCTCCCAGGGCCGTAAAAAGGTCTGTAAAGCACAAGCGCTGCTGAAAGTCTGCATGCACCTAGGCAAATCTTACTACCCACTTTTTCATACCTCCATAAATGTCCATAACTCTACATTGCCTGTGCGCATATTTTACCCACTGTTTATTCCCTTTTCTCAACATAGCAGATGGCCGGTATATTACACACTATAATAGGATACAACTTAAGAACACACTGTAAAGGGACCCCCTTCCAGCCAATGGTGTCAGCCAATTTTACTACCTTGCTAGCGTGGCAATATAAGGGGCAGAGAAACAATGCAGAGAGGGGACCATCCCTTTCATTTGCAGCTCTCTGCATTATCATGCTAGCAATGTCATGAGAATTGGCCTATGCCATTGCCTGGAAGGGGGTCCTTTAATGGGGAAAAGTCGATGTGTTCGAGTTGTGTCCGACTATACGAACAATTCCAACATTTTATAATACTTCAGAAGCTTACAGCACGATAAAGAGCCAGAGGAAATTATAAATCCAGCACAAAAATATGCAGTATACCTTTTCTCATGACATACATGCTTGGACAAAGTGTCACATAATCTTACTTTGCCATCTTCCGTAGAGGTGCACGCAGCTGGTGCTTGGCCCTGGTTGCGAGTGCTCCATGTCTATCAAAGAAACAAGATAAACATGCATTTGGCTAGCATGAAAGACCGCTTTAACCATATTTTAGCATGAAAACTCAAGTTTTGAAGACAAAACATGTCTTAGTGAATGCAGCACCGGGCCAGGAGGAGAATGTGGATGCAAGCTGGAACTGATATGCCGACGGATTCTTAATCATATTTGTAATAAGAGAGCAAATTACTCACTGGCATCCACACAAATACAGCCATAAGGCTACAAAGGAAAGCTATACAGCTTCCACAGAAACTTCGCAGTTAAAGAAAAATTTCCCTGGTCCGGGGTTCGAACCCGGGACCACCGCTTCACCGGAGCAGTCATGCTACCAGCTGAGCTAACTGGGACGGCAAGAATTTCTTTGGTACGGCGAGAGTGAATTGAACAATAATTCGAAATGGGAACAGTGGGAACATCGCGAAAAAAAAATATGCCGCTGACCTAAATGTGTTATCTAAATGCGATCTGCTGGCTCTATTGACTATCATAAGGTCGTCAGATCTCTTCCTGATGCACCCAAGATTCTTTGAAGCAAACGATGCTAAACTCCATCGACATAAACGCGGCATGAAGCTTGTTGACGCGTGCTTTCGTTGATGACTGCTGAAGCACAGGGAGTTTTACAAGGTGAATGAATGTTGGAAGCATCCTCTTTGAAACAGGGTGGCAGAAAGTGCCGTTATGCTTGGAATTTATTTCTCTTTAATTTCTCCCATCAATCAAATCTATATATTCTCGCTACTGCATGATGATGATGAATATAGACGTTGGTGAGCACCACCTGTTGAGCAAATAGCAGAGCTCTGCTTAAAGCACCACGCATGTGGCAGCGGCAGAACAAAATAAAGACAATACACTTCGACATCAACCTTCTGTCATTTTGGCACAAATTTTCTGTTACTGTTCGGGTGCTGCGCTATGACATTTTTATTAAGCGAGGATTGTGCATGTGCTATGCACATCGTAGCGCATGCAAGTTGAAGTTTCATTGTTTGGCTCTACACACTTGACAAAGCGGGGAAGAGCATCTAAAACTCTGCACTCTGCCCACTTTGCTGAGAATGTCACAATACAGGTGATTTCGTCAAAAGGTAAACATGCTGGGATGTTATCGGTGCACAGCATCTTGGCATACTGCCAAGGTCAGAGCTGGAGACTGCGACAATGTGACTCTCAGCTATGTTTATGAAAAACAAAAATTCTCAATGATAAAAGAGGGCTCGTGTATGGGGGATTCATTACGCAAGTAAATACGGTATCCTTCGAAGATCTCAATAATAGATAATCGTCCAGGAGCATTACCAGAGTCCTTCTGTGCTTCTTCTAATTGTGAAACTCCCACCGGAGTTTTATACAGTAAAAGCTCGTTAATTCGAACTGAGCCCGGGTCCCCGAAATAGCCCTGTGCATTTCAGAAAATTCCCGACTATTCGAACAAGTCGACATCAGCCATGGTTAATTTGAACTAGGAGCCCCTGGCTAACTCCGCTCCTCGTAGATAGAAGTTGACCCATAGCAAGTACAACATGCTGCAAGTTTACTAGAGATGTAAAACAATGGAAAAGAAAAAAAATGCCAAGCGTACGAAGGCTGCAGGAGTCCGCGCTCCAGTGCATGCCGAAGCAGGTTTTCGCTGCCGGAGCAGTCGCCCGCGCCACCGATGCTTTCGCGCAAGCCGTTCCAGGTTTTCGTTGTGCGACGGCCCCTGGGTCGCGATCACGTGATGTACACAACGCAGTATGGCGGTTCGGGCGCCAGCGCCATGCTTTTTGTTGCTGCGAGTTACGTGAACAGCAATGTGGAGAAGTTGGAGCCCTCTGGTGACGCTGATATAACTGAGGCAACATGCTGCCAGCAGACGCCACAGGGCTCACGGGCGGTGAGCACAGCTGACAGTGATGAGTTCGACTGCGGCAACGAACCTATGCCACCGCCAAGCGCATATGAAGTAGCGTCGGCGCTCGATGTTGCAGCATGCTACTTCTGCACACCAGCAGGGGGCCCTGCTATCTGCACCAACCAATAGCCGCTGCTGTTTGCTCTTGGGTCCGCCCTCCGCTGCAGCCCGCGAGTGCTACGGCTTCCGTAGCATTGATTTTGCTATGATATGCTTACAGCCCACATTAAGGATACTCGTCTCCAGTATACATGCTAAGGATTCAACCTTCACTTGCTTCACCTTTGACTCTCTTCATTCAGAGTATGCTTCATTGAATTCACTTCATGTTCCACAGCAAACGTGAACAATGTCTGCCATGGCAGACTGGATAAATTACAATAAAATTCCCCAAGAATCAAAGGCATTACATATAGCAGTAATTTTCATTTGTGCTAAACTGCGAATGTGTTCGGAAAGTTTGAATTAACTGTTTTCTTGGAATACTGAATGCAAGCCAAAGTATTGAGAATTAGAGCAAAGTTAGGATGACAATTAACTGGAGCTAGCTGTCTCAGTCCTTTCCCATTCACACCAGTAAACAGCGGAACAACGCCAATCCTCCCATAAAGCCAAACGTGCAAGGCATTATGACAATAAAGTCTAAACGCTGCGGTTACAGACTGAAAGCCCAGTCACACATGCGAGTCGGAAAAGGCGTGCAGCTGGCTGTCGCAAGCAGGGGGCACCACGACCGTACCAATGTTCACATTCGCAAAGGGCGACTCACAGGTCATTTTCTCGAATCAATCTCATTCGGAACAATACTTGTTGATCCTGACTGTAACTGGCAAAGAGAAACTGGATGTAAAACATGCTTCCATTCACTTCTGTGGGACCGCAGACCGGTTAGGTTAGCGATTTGCGACTCACAGTCACAAAGTTGTAAAATCGAGGTGGGTGCGACTGGCCTGCAGCTGTCGCTTTTTGCCCAAAACTGTCACACATCCTCTGCGACCTGCAGGCAAGGATGGGCCTTTAAGGTTATGACATGGCATGCTACGATGATGCGCTTTCAAGGTTTACTGCACCGTTACCGGTTTGAGGGACCGTGGAGGGCTCCCAAGCCCCTGAAGATGGCGCCTCTTTGTCCGTCTCTTCCAGTGGTGACAGGGTTGCTGCCCTGGATGCCACGGCTGATGTTACGGGCACAGGTGCTGCAGCAGGACTTACTTCAGCGGTCTATGACAGCATACTGGGCTGCTGTGTGGCTATTACAAAGAACAGCATGTATGAGTGGGAAGGCTCACCGAACGCCCTTTTAGAAGCATACTGGAAAGTCTTTTTTTGCTATAGTTAAGAAACCAGCTATGCCAGAAAACTGTGGCACAAAAGTTTGACAGTAATGTGAAGGTGTACAACATCATCATTACGTGACAGCATTAAAGACCCCATTCTCCAGGAAAAACGGTGTCCGCATTGCGAGAGAAAAATCCCAAGCATGCCTCTGGCGCGTTGTAGTTGGGAGGTGACATGGCTGGGCACTGATTGGTTCGGGGTTGTGCAGCGTCCTAGTCCAGATGATATGGCCGAGTTGGCATGGCTGAGTTGGTAGAACTTGATCCTTTGTATCCAGAGTCACACTACTCCGAGGCCACACAGGCATGCTCGTATAGCTTACTTAAAGCAAGGCTCTTGGTGATCTTTCATATACTGTGGTACCTTACGACTGTACACTAATGAGTATGTGTGGGATAATAGAAGCATGAATTAGTGGATTGCTGATCAAAGGGGTCATGACATGATCTACCAACAAATCGTGTGTTTATGCTGACGCTACTAGGCACGACGTTATTATGCATATTTAAAAAATAAGTAGGGCTCTAAGCGAGCATTTGAGCTAGGAATAGTAATTTGAAGTTATTGGCTCTAAGCCCTGCCCTCTGGAAGAAATGGCCATTTTGTGATGCATAGATTGGCAGCGTCGTCTGCTACAAAACTGAGTGCGCACACAGCAGAGTGTGTGTGCCTACTTGAGTCCAGCCATCATGAAGTTGCCAAGACCGGCAGAGGCTACACAGAAAAGGGAAAGACATAGGCCTTTGTTGTCTTTGTCCTTATTCAATTTCCCCCAGTCGCTCCACCGCACCCTAAGCCTGTACAAAGACCTGTCTTCAGTTTTTCCATCACGAGCAAGCACGTGACTGTCAGTCTATGTCGTAACGGACAGATTAACGGACGGAGGGATGATAACGGCTTTACCCTTTGTATCGGGCGGTAGGCTTGTGCCGCCTAGCCTATGGTTACACCATTATTTGTTTTTTTTTTCTCTCTCTGTATTTCACTTTTAAAATGCCTGATTTGAATGCAAGGAAAATCAGCACTAGGTATATGTAGGGTACAAAAAAAACAAGACATAAAGAATTAGCATTTATTTGATGCCTCGCGAGGCAGTTCATCACTTTTCGAGGCTAGGACAAGATTTTTGAGAACAAAAACCTATAGGTCCAAGTTTGAAGAAGCGTATATACTATGCTTGGCATGTTGAACCGGAATGGAGACCGCAGAACACGTAGTTTTGAGGTGCACGAACTTTACCCCACCCTACAAGATGGAACAGCGTCAGATATAGAGGGTGCTGGCATTTTCTGGGGGGAACACACGAATGGATGAAAAAGCAAAGAGAGGCTTTACTAAACGAGAGGTTATCAACTCTCCAAATTCTCCCGTCCCTTGACTTCTTCCACCAATCTTCAAACCTCTCCTAGCACATGGTCCAGCACATGAAGTTCTGGCATGCGGACCATGATAACCCTACTTGGGCTCAGCGCTAGCTTAATTTGCCTTAGCTACCTTCAACGTAGCATATACAATCTACTTCCCTAGTCCTACCTCCTGTTTAAACCTGCCGCCGCTCACTACATCATAACCCACGTCTACAAAAGCACACATATAAAAGCAATACTTAGCTACGAATAAACTAACGATGTGACCTCACTGCTCCCTCGATGACGAACCGAGAGCATGCCAGTGTCGCCCGACTTCCGAACTGTTCAGGACAACTTTTAAAAATTTAATTACAAACTACGCACTGCACCAAATGAGCTCATATTTTGCCCAGTTGTTCCGAGATGGATAGCGAACAACATGCAATGAACAACTCGAGTCTAAAAAATGGCGTCCTTAACCCTTTCAGAAAGCAAGCAGCAAAGTGCGTGCATGCAAACGAGGATCCGCAAGGGAGCTGGGAAACGAAAATCATTAACGCTGTCCCGCCATACTCTTAGAGACAGAGCTTAAGTGACCCCCATATTTTTTTTTAATTGCAAGAAAATTACCGAGCCAGGTATGGCCACTTATTTTAAGTTTTCCTGTAACAGCTTGTACTTTGCATGTGTTCACAAGCACATTAGCTCAAATGTATTGCAGTGTGGATATGCACCTTCTTTTCAAGGCCCAAAAACTATTGCAGATCTCCAGTCTGTTTATGTCAGCTTGCTCAGTCATAAGGGTATACTCCACTACATAGCCTGGTGCACATTCAGTCTACTGAGCTGTTACCCGTTTGGTGGCTTGTGGAGGCCTCCAGTACCACAGAGAACAGTGCTCTTTGGCCCGCTTCTTGCCTTGGCAACATCAAAGTATACACATGCAAAGTGGTTCAGGACAAAATCTGCATGCCATTTTTAGGCAAATTTTTTTTGCTTTAATCACCTCCATTTGCCATTAACAGTGACAATTCGAGAAATGTGCAGTGAGTGGAGGTTTCTCGCGATATTCTTAAATCCTAATCGAAACCTCGGCTGAAGAGTAGCTGTTTTTCACTAAGCAGAGTGGAGGTGAAGCATCAAGTCAAGCAACGCTTGTAAATTCGGGCGTAAGGAGGCTCGAAATGCAGCAAGTTTAACTCTGACAAAAATTCACAATTAGATCGCACCACACTATCCATAACAGGCAGGTTTTACGGAGAATGCTAAGCTTATTTGCTACATTCACACAAGAGCTGCCTTGTAGGGCTTACCTTTTGCTGAAAGGTAGTCTAGCAGCTGTTCTTAGAGCCATGTGTTTATGGGCCGCAACTGGGCGTTTTCTTTCTTGAGCTCAAGATTTTCATTTTTCAGCTCTGCCAGCTCCTGTCTGCTTCCTTCTTCTCCAGAAAGGGTTTTCAAGATGTCCCTTGCAACAGACTGCTTTGCTGTTTCTCGCAGCTTCTTTTTGCTCCTCGAAGACTGAAACTAAGGTAAACTTCATTACAAACTCAGTCAGGGCTGTGACGTCTCTGCGCAAAGTATCAATGCTTTTTTAATGTCCTGTAAGGCTATATCTAGAACCAATTGAAAACTATGCAGAGAGACCCAGGCTCAATCTCCGCTGCAGTGGCCACCTTTCATCACAGCGTCCATAACACCAAGTGCAAGGCGTATACAGGAAAATGCTGAGCACTACTGCGGCACAAAGATTTTTCACAAGTCAACTAAACATCTGCAACTTAATGACAAGCATTATAAATAGTTCCAGAAATTTTTAGAGGTAATGGCAATGCTTTAGCCGCACTGTGCCATAAATACTCACATCTTCAGTCCGCATTTTTCACTTTATGGCGGTGGGCTTTATCTGCAACAAAACAATCCATTTCTTCTTTTGATTCTGAGGACAGAAAGTCCAATCCAGTATTAGTTTCCACTCAAGAAAAGCACGGTTTCTTTCAAATTAACTGTTTCTTCAGAAAAAATTCGATTGTAATAAATCGAAACGCCATACTTAGTACAACGGCGACAGAAGCTAGTCGTACATTGCCTGCAGTTTATACACAACTGGAGGCCTTCTAAATCACACTGTACTGGTCGCACCTAACTACTATCAATGACGAGGAAATCACAGCCTATAGGTAACTACCGAGTTATTTGCGCCTTAGCATTATTTGGCACTTCTCGTCGCAGTATGTGTGGCTGACAACGCTTAAAAAAAAGAGCTCTTCCCGAATAAACTGCCGAAAAGAAAACAAGCACGGAGGAAAACGTATGCTCGTTCTCAGTATTTGCAGTTGCCTGTGGTAGTAATCACCGAAGCTTTTTTTTCCCCCAATGACTGGAGCGCAAAGGAATATACCCTGATTTAAAAATCTTTGTGCATACGATTCTGCGTTCTTTCGTGCTGTACCACAGTAACCCATGTTCTAAATTTGTCAAAACAACTGCGACATTAACGCAGGAAGAAAAACCATAAAGCGCGCAATTATTTCACCACCGAAAAAAAAAAAAAGACGAATGACATACCGCGTACACATAATTTACTTTGGTAGGGAGGCCTCCGTCCGATTCTTGGCCAATCCCCCAGTGTGGGCATGTGCCATCGTTTGAAAGGCCAACACCAACTACTTTGGTTGGAATACAAAACACGTTCCAGCCAAACAAAAATAGAGCACGCACTGTAGTGGCGTGCACACCAAGAAGCGATGTTCGAAGACAGAAAAGATACAAAAAACGCGCTGTGGAATATTAAGTCAGAAAGGTTCGCTTACCTGTCAGCTGCAAAATTTCACGTCGTAATACCCTCCTTATGTTCTGTGGTCACCATCCCAGAAAACTTCATACACGACTCCCACGGTGAAATTGTCCACATGTTGTGGATGAAACGCTTTTACATTTGCTGACGAGGTGACCTTTTTCAGGTCGTCCTCCACAACTTTCACAAGCACGAAATAATGCATGTCTTAATGGCAAAACAAAATTTCCCTGGTTTCAACCGCAAAAACAATACACATGAAAAACACGCGGAGAGCAGCCGCGTCGTCCTCAGCGGGAAGCCCAGTTCCTTTCGCTCATAACATTCTGAAATTGACACTCTCTGCAGTGGCGCTGCAATCTCAATAAATATGCGTGAAGTCTTCTTTATGCATTTTGAAGGGCACTTTACACTTTTACAAAAACGATTGCATATGACAATCGTAAAAAAGTACTTCATTGTAAGGTTCTTATCACAAATCTGCGAGATCGAATCATTGGCTCGAACGGCGCATCGTGGCAAGCGTACCGCCCTCGTGCTGTGCTGCGCTATAGCCGGCTGCACTTTTTTTTGTTTGTGAGTTGCTGCGAGCACAACCTCAACAGCACTGTAATTTCGGTCGTCAGAGCATGCGGCCCAAAAAGCGCTACTGTGCCTATTTAGAGCCCAGTGCGGCGTCAAAGAAAGTTCCGCGCCAGACAGCGTGGAGCCAGCAACAGAAGTAACCTGCGGTATCTGGCCAAGCCCTTGCTTTAAGTTGTGCCACTCGGCTCGAACCAAAAATTTCCCCGCCTCAACCGCTGGCTCGTTTGCGGTGAAACTGCACACAGAGCTTGCGTATTATGGTAACTTTTGTATCGTAGCAAGTTTGACAATGGTACTTACTTAGTTCAGGCGCTAATGATGCGAAAACGTAAGCGTCTACGAGAGATCGGCGAGCCAAAACCCGTAGACGACGCTTTTTCGCTGAAAACCGGCAGTGGCGCCATCTGTTTTCGGCAGCAGAAAGCGTCCCGACTAGGCCGCCGAGGCGAGCGTTGCAAGGAGCGCGGGCCCTTTGAATATGCAAATGATGAGATACGCCCGGAATTGGTTTGTTTTTCAGTGCTATAATTTGAAAATACTTAAGATGAAGCAAATGCCGAACGGCATATTCAAAGAGCCCGCGCTCCTTGCAACGCTCGCCTCGGCGGCCTAGTCGTGACGCTTTACGCTGCCGAAAACAGATGGCGCCACTGCCGGTTTCAGCGAAAAAGCGTCGTCTGCGGGTTTTGGCTTGCCGATCTCTCGTAGACGCTTACGTTTTCGCTTCATGTGCGCCTGAACTAAGTAAGTACGATTGTCAAACTTGCTACGATACAAAGTTACCATAATACGCAAGCTCTGTGTGCAGTTTCACCGCAAACGAGCCAGCGGTTGAGGCGGGGAAATTTTTGAGTGTCAGCGATAAAAACGCACAATACTGTACTACGTAATGAGGTGACCTATAATGTAGCTTTGCAACACAGTGTTTGTTTTTTTGATAAAAATCAAGCGGCAACGTTACTGAAATGCGTGTTTTGCTCGTTCGTTCTTTGGCGGCGATGAAGAATGAGGGTCGAGAGGTGGAGCGGTATATGTCAATCGCCACTGGTACGTGTAGCCACAACTACAATGTGCAATCGTTTTTGAGGCAACAACAACTACAATGCCCCTTCTGACCCCCAGTCAGGAGCTCCCAGTTGGCGGCACTTAGTCTGTGTTCAGTTGGCTGAAATTCCACAGTTATTTTGTCATGCTTTTTGAAAAGTCAGGTGATACCTAGCTTGGATGGATGGATGGATACGGCTGAACCCTTTACATCGGGCAGTGGCTCAAGCCACCTAGCCATGTCTTGTGAAATTTTACTCCTGTCTTGCTTTTAGCCACCAATCAGATAACCTTCGCTTGGTTACTTCTAACCTCTTAAAATCCACTTTCCCTTCACTATCCCTAAACCCCAATGCCTTGGGTAAGTCAGCCCCGCTGCTTTCCACTGTAGGGTGAAGCCCTTTACAGAAAAGTATCAAGTGTTCAGCCGTTTCCTCCTCCTCTCCGCACGCAATGCACAAAGTGTCTATCTCCTGGTACCTGACTCTATACGTCTTTGTCCGCAAAACTCCAGTCCTGGCCTCAAACAACAAAGAGCTTCCCCTACAATTATCATAGATATTTTATTTGACAATTTCCTGTTTAAAGATCCGGTATGTTCTCAGTGCAGATTTCGTCAGCATCCCTGTTTTCCACTTCACAATATCCCCTAGAGACACCTGGTGCTTGCAGTCACAACTCTATCCAAGCAGCATTCTAATTTCTTGATAAAAGCTTTGATGCGTGCAGCATGCATTTAATTTCCAAAAACATTTCCTCGGGAATATCAAGAACTAGTCACTGCCGGCTGCTTTTCTAGAAAACTGTCATGTGGTCTTGTGCTGGGAGAATTTCACCCATGAAATTCGTTTGAGCGTTGGTACATGACACCTCTTATTATTTTCAAAGCAATTTCAGTTCTGCCTTCATTCAATTTGTTTCCTGCCAGCATGCGGCAAGTATAGTTATGCAATATTGACATGGGAAACGCCCGCGGCTTTGCTTAAAAAACCTGATATGTATCCAATGATGAGCACCTCACTTCCCTACATTTGTTTGTTCTATGGTTAAGTTAAAGCATACACATGCTCGTGAATCCGTTCTTTGTCATTGAGCTTCAGCTTGCCATTTTTACAAAGCGTAAACCACAGTGAAGCTGGGCTGGCCTCCATTTGAGTGCTGTACTATATATTCAATTAAGTATTCAATGTTTCATTAGTGAGGCTTTTGCTTTTAACAAAAGACATGCAAGTTACAGAGGCACCATGTATGCATTGACATTGTGCTTGTTTTTTTTTTACCATGAAAGTATGCATGACTCGTAATCTACAATCATTACCAGGGGGTGAAGGCATGCTTTTTTAAGTATGTGACACTGTTCTTTGTGTTTGCCTTGTTTTCTCACAGCCACCCAGTGATAGTCTACTCTCTACAGATGAATCCTGGCAAAGCATGGACTCAGCCGAGACCTCTCCGCTACTTGGCTGCACCACTCCAGACTCCGAACCCAATTACCCAGATGATACCATTGGCTTGTTCGATGAGCGTTTGGTGCAAGACAAACATGGCATGCCAGGGGAAGGTGGCAGTGCTCATGGCCTGGACATCACTGACCCAGACGAGGAACTTCTGCAAATCATAAGGATCAACTCGTAACTAATGCTGCCAAATCAAACAACCACAAGACTGCAGGCAATGCTCTTGGTAATAACCTTCGTTTTATCGTCAGGCCTGCCATGGACGCAAGTGGACAACTTATTAAAGCTCCTAAATGCTATTTAGGGTCATAAGGTCTTCCCCGCCACATAACATGCATTTAGGAAGCTGTGGGAACTACAGCGCTCAAAGATGATTGAATTTAACTCATATTGTTCAACTTGTCATGCCTTGAGAATGAGCAGTGGACCTGACTATCATTGTTGTGACACATGTGGAGATATCTTGACCTTGACACAACTCCTCAAAAAAGGAAGTTTCTTTATTCCAATGATTGTGAAGCATCAGCTGCTGTCTTTGTTGAAAAACATGGGGGAGCTCGTCGGGAAAATCTGAAGAAGCTTTCAGCATCGACTGGCCAGAGGATCTACAGGGACACCACCGATGGTGACCTCTGCAATAGAGCTCGTGCTCAGTTGGCATGGAGTGACCTCACAGTGACCATTAAGAGTGATGCTTCCCCTGTGTTTAAATCAAGCAAAGGTTCTGTGTGGCTTATTCAGCTTTGCTTGAATGAACTGCCAGTTGCACAGCACTGGAGAAACATTCTAGTGGTGGGATTTGGTTCACCAAGAAACATCCACCTGCCCATCTTTACCTCAAAGCTTTTATTGACAACTTCAACAAGATTGGTAGCATCGCGTGGTCATTTTCAAAGAAGATCATCAAATCAACAGTGAGTGTTGTGTGCTGCAGTGTAGATTCACCGGCATGGGCTGCAATGTTAAATGCCAAGCAATACAATGGATATTACGGCTGCTCCTGGTGCTTCCAGGAGACATTTATTGATGGTGAGGACATTTTAATAGTATAATCAAAATTCAGGCTTGCTAGCATGTGCATTCAACAGTAGTTATGAATTCAAAGCAGGGATTTTTTTATCGAAAGGAGGCTTTTTCTATGCATGTAGCACGTGTTCACATATCGAGCTAGGTGCCAGAACTTTGCCGAATGCCCTGCATGTTTGGAAGAGAACAGTTTTATTTTCAAACAGCTGCTGTTAACTGGTTGTCCTCTAAAGATCCATTCTGTGCCCCCATCAGAAGTGTGCTGTATAGATCATGTGCCACCCGTTTTTTCTTTAGTCCATGCTCCTAACTGCCTATTCCTCTATGATGGAAAAACTCACATGGCTTATAGTTTACAGAAGTGTTTGTGTCCCTTTTAATTCTGATAGTATTCTAGCTCTAGCTTGAGTCGCCGTGGTGGCTCAGTGGTTATGGCGCTCGGCTGCTGACCCGAAAGACGCGGGTTCGATCCCGGCCACGGCCGTCGAATTTCGATGGAGGCGAAATTCTAGAGGCCCGTGTACTGTGCGATGTCAGTGCACGTTAAAGAACCTCAGATGGTCTGAATTTCAAGAGCCCTACACTACAGCCTACCCTCATAGCATGAGTCGCTTCGGGACGTTAAACCCCCCTAAAACCAAACCAAATCTACCTCTATATTGGCCATTTCGGTCTTTCAAAACAGGACTTGCTACAAATGGTGCAACGATGGCTAGAGATTCAGTACAGTGTCACAGCCTTGGTGTTACCTTTTGCTGCTCTGGAAATGCATTCTTGAATGTGTGATTAATCGAAGGTAACGGTATAGGGAGCCTGTCATTCAACTTTTGCAGGGTTACTCTTTTTCTGAACTGGCTAGCTGTAGGCTACAGATGGTTGTGCTCATTCCATATGTATATTTTAGGTGAAAGCAACTGGAAATGCTTTGGTGGAGATGAAACATAAAAGGCTCGTATACTGTGTGACATCAGTGCATCTAAAAGAACCCCACAGATGGTCGAAACTGTCTACAGCCCTCCACTACGGCGTTCATCATAGCCTGAATCACTCAGGGACGTTGAACCCCATAAACCTAGCCAAACGATTTTGGCAACCTGTCCATGCAATGGATTCAATTGAATAAAGCTTGCAGTGCCCCCCCCCCCCCCCCCCCCCCCCCCCGTTTGTTTTCTTCCATCATCTCTTCCTTTTCGTTATGTTTGCACAAAGTAAATTCGAATGCAGTAGCCAAGTTGTTGGAAAATATGCCTCAGGCTGACAATAGGCAATATGCCAGCCTATTTGGGGGTAGGTCTGGCTAAGAGGGCTTTGTCCTCTATTACCCTGCTAAAGTAGTCATGAAACGGCCATCTGGAAGGCTGGGTGTGACATTCTTATTTCTTGTAGATGGAAAATGAGTCCTGACAATGTTTATCAGGGGTAGATAAGCAGATCTTATTTCAGCTTTTGGCTAACAAGCTTTTTTTTATTATTGAACTGATCTCAATTGCAAGAGCTGCACATGTAGCTCAGTCCGTATGAGTGTTTTTTAGTTTAGTTCCCTGTTCCTATTTTTTGCAGCTATTGTACTAGCTAAAAACATATCGCGTGAATGCTGTGTTACGCCCAGCTGTGGTATAGTACTCATGCTAATCAGTGTTGCTAAACATGGGCTTTTGGGTGAAGGTAAAATTTCATTACTTTTATATGTGCAGCAAATTTATGAATGTTTGCTTGTTGGAGTCATACTGTGTAACAACTTGGTCTCTGCTTTTCAGGGACACGCAGGTACCCCATGGAGGGCAATAGCATGCTGGAGCGGGAGCACAATATGGTACTCAGTGCAATGAAACTGGCAGATGTTAGGGGGCATCCTGTGGATGGGATAAAAGGCCCGTCTCCTGTTGGCAGCCTAAAAACATTGGATTTGGTGTGGGGCTTCACACCAGACTATGGGCATTGTGTGTTGGAGGGTGTGGCTGCTCAAATGGTGGGCCTCTGTTTGTCTTCAATAGGTTGTGCATGGTATATTGGAAACCGAATCAGACAGTTGAATGACCGCATTCTAAAGATTCGTCCACCAGTGTTTTTTACACGACTTCCAAGGCCACTTTCAGAGAGGTCTTACTGGAAGGCAATGGAATGGAAGTTTTGGCTTCTTTATTATGCAGTGCCTTGTTTGCAGAATATTCTCCCAGAAAGGTACCTCATTCATTTTGCCCTTTTGTCACAGTGTGTGTTCACATTGCTGAAAGCTAGTATTGAGGAGTCTGAGATTATTTCTGCCGGGAGGTTGGTTAAGCAATTCATGGAAGAAATGCCCACGCTGTATGGGGCATGCAGCTTCACATTTAACGTACATCAGTTAATTCGCCTCACAAAATTGGTGCGCATTAAAGGGCCATTGTGGGCCACCTCTACATTCCCTTTTGAAGGAGGCAACTGTGATATCTTGATTCTTGTTTCACCAGCGAAAGGTGTACCTCAGCAAATAGCGGAACGCTTAAATTTGCTAGAAGTGCTTAAATCGCTTAAACGTTTGGTACCACTGCCCCTTTCCTAAATCGACAGCAGGAGTTGATGTCGGGAAAGCGTACTGAGAGGTGCATTGCAATTGTGTTGGGTGCCCCATTACTCACTCCTATTCTGGAGGATTGTGTCCCCAGGCTAGTAATGCAAACAGTAGGGACTACAGCAGTGAGTGAGTACTTTAGGGCGCAATTCAGAGGAATCATTGTGCATAGTGCATGTTACAAACGAACAGAGAGGACATGCTCTCAGTTTGTAGAAGATGATGAAGGAAAGATGTTTCAGGTGTGTAGAATATTTCCTGTAGAAAATAGCAACTTTTTGCTCTGCCAAGAACTCATTTTGGAAGAAAGTTATATGCCTTTCTTGTACACCGTTGAACATCCCCCAACCAACATAGGCCTAGTCTTGCTTCCTCATGAAAAGATTGTTTCGCCATGCGTGTTTGTGGAGCAAAATGACCCGTTGTTTGTGGCAAAGATACCAAATCACTATGGAACTGATTAGGTACATCACAGCTTCATCAAACCTGCAATCATGGAGCTCTGTAGAAGCTGTTTATACCCCTGTGACATGGCAGTTTCAATGCCAATTGAGTCGATGGACATCGAACTTGATGTAGATCGGCCAGAGCCACGCGGCGATTTTCAATGGCCACTGACCACGAGGGGAATTGACTCAGTAGAGGTTCATGAGCGACCATTGGAATCTGAAGGGCCATTGTGAGTGGCCCCGCATTCGCCATACATTGAAAAAAGACATAACTCCAAATAAGCAAAGATGTGTCTTTAACTCCAAAATTTTAGACCAGTTCATCAGCTTATTTTTATTCAGCAGTCAAAATTTTCGCACCGCAGAATGTGTGGTGGTTCGGTGCAGTACCTGCTTACTAAAGGAGGCAACCCTAAACTGAGCCCACAAAGAGGCCTACCCACAAGGGCTGTTAAAGATAGCAGGTATGATTGCAGCAAAGATGACCACTGAGCTGTGGCAGTTTTCGCTTGCGAAAATGAATGTTTCTGAAATGTCTCAAATGTTTAAATACCCGAGAAACTGTAAATATCTAAAAAAAAACGTTGCCCCATAGAGAATAGGGAATCTGCTGTTTCTGTCTGCAGCAAGGTTTGTTGCTGGGCGAGTTGGTTGGGGTACATCTTGAGAACACAGCGCTTGCAGACAAAGGACCAGAACAAGAAGGACACACACCTGCGCTAACTAACAACTTTTATTTCGGAAGGGGGCCGATCCGCGCCTTTTATACAGAATTGGAGGGAATGATGCGCACGCGCACAACACAGCCAGGTGGGAGCATGGAAAGAGCCAACACATAGACCAACTATTCTTATCGCCACTGATAACCAACAACGCAGCCAAAACGCAAGAAAAGAAAAAGAAAAAGAAGAAAAGAAAAAGAGAAAAAAGAAAAAAGAAAAGAAGAGAAAGAACCAACGGGGGGAGCAAAGGCAGGGAACGTAAGAAACAATTCCAAAAAGTACCAAAAGATCCCGAAGAAGCCAACAACCAACACGGCTAAACGACTGACGATGAAAGGTAACAAGATGAAGGCACTAAAAACTGAACAAACAGGCATAAAAGGTGCAGGAAAAACCTGCGGGAGAGTAAAAGATTCGGCACAGCTAAAAGATGACGGAAACTAAAGGCGTTAAAACAGATACAAGCAAAAACCCAAGAAGCCGACGCGAAAGAATACAAGCAGAAAAGGTGGTCACTAAAATATGACATGGACAGACAACAGATCTCTAAAAACAAGCAAAGAATCGTAAAAAACGTGTGGGCGATAAAACATAACAGAGAAGAATACAGAAGAGTTTAAAAAGGAAAACATCGCAAAAAAAGAGGGCGCAAAAAAATCATCACGGAATGAAACGAAAAGAATACACTGAATCAAATCAAAGCAGAAAGGAATGAACACTCTTTGTCTAAGTATCTAAGTCAGTGAATTGTTAAAAGCAAAAGCCTCACTAATGAAACATTGAATACTTAATTGAATATATAGTACAGCACTCAAATGGAGGCCAGCCCAGCTTCACTGTGGTTTACGCTTTGTAAAAATGGCAAGCTGAAGCTCAATGACAAAGAACGGATTCACGAGCATGTGTATGCTTTAACTTAACCATAGAACAAACAAATGTAGGGAAGTGAGGTGCTCATCATTGGATACATATCAGGTTTTTTAAGCAAAGCCGCGGGCGTTTCCCATGTCAATATTGCATAACTATACTTGCCGCATGCTGGCAGGAAACAAATTGAATGAAGGCAGAACTGAAATTGCTTTGAAAATAATAAGAGGTGTCATGTACCAACGCTCAAACGAATTTCATGGGTGAAATTCTCCCAGCACAAGACCACATGACAGTTTTCTAGAAAAGCAGCCGGCAGTGACTAGTTCTTGATATTCCCGAGGAAATGTTTTTGGAAATTAAATGCATGCTGCACGCATCAAAGCTTTTATCAAGAAATTAGAATGCTGCTTGGATAGAGTTGTGACTGCAAGCACCAGGTGTCTCTAGGGGATATTGTGAAGTGGAAAACAGGGATGCTGACGAAATCTGCACTGAGAACATACCGGATCTTTAAACAGGAAATTGTCAAATAAAATATCTATGATAATTGTAGGGGAAGCTCTTTGTTGTTTGAGGCCAGGACTGGAGTTTTGCGGACAAAGACGTATAGAGTCAGGTACCAGGAGATAGACACTTTGTGCATTGCGTGCGGAGAGGAGGAGGAAACGGCTGAACACTTGATACTTTTCTGTAAAGGGCTTCACCCTACAGTGGAAAGCAGCGGGGCTGACTTACCCAAGGCATTGGGGTTTAGGGATAGTGAAGGGAAAGTGGATTTTAAGAGGTTAGAAGTAACCAAGCGAAGGTTATCTGATTGGTGGCTAAAAGCAAGACAGGAGTAAAATTTCACAAGACATGGCTAGGTGGCTTGAGCCACTGCCCGATGTAAAGGGTTCAGCCGTATCCATCCATCCATCCAAGCTAGGTATCACCTGACTTTTCAAAAAGCATGACAAAATAACTGTGGAATTTCAGCCAACTGAACACAGACTAAGTGCCGCCAACTGGGAGCTCCTGACTGGGGGTCAGAAGGGGCATTGTAGTTGTTGTTGCCTCAAAAACGATTGCACATTGTAGTTGTGGCTACACGTACCAGTGGCGATTGACATATACCGCTCCACCTCTCGACCCTCATTCTTCATCGCCGCCAAAGAACGAACGAGCAAAACACGCATTTCAGTAACGTTGCCGCTTGATTTTTATCAAAAAAACAAACACTGTGTTGCAAAGCTACATTATAGGTCACCTCATTACGTAGTACAGTATTGTGCGTTTTTATCGCTGACACTCAAAAATTTCCCCGCCTCAACCGCTGGCTCGTTTGCGGTGAAACTGCACACAGAGCTTGCGTATTATGGTAACTTTGTATCGTAGCAAGTTTGACAATCGTACTTACTTAGTTCAGGCGCACATGAAGCGAAAACGTAAGCGTCTACGAGAGATCGGCAAGCCAAAACCCGCAGACGACGCTTTTTCGCTGAAACCGGCAGTGGCGCCATCTGTTTTCGGCAGCGTAAAGCGTCACGACTAGGCCGCCGAGGCGAGCGTTGCAAGGAGCGCGGGCTCTTTGAATATGCCGTTCGGCATTTGCTTCATCTTAAGTATTTTCAAATTATAGCACTGAAAAACAAACCAATTCCGGGCGTATCTCATCATTTGCATATTCAAAGGGCCCGCGCTCCTTGCAACGCTCGCCTCGGCGGCCTAGTCGGGACGCTTTCTGCTGCCTAAAACAGATGGCGCCACTGCCGGTTTTCAGCGAAAAAGCGTCGTCTACGGGTTTTGGCTCGCCGATCTCTCGTAGACGCTTACGTTTTCGCATCATTAGCGCCTGAACTAAGTAAGTACCATTGTCAAACTTGCTACGATACAAAAGTTACCATAATACGCAAGCTCTGTGTGCAGTTTCACCGCAAACGAGCCAGCGGTTGAGGCGGGGAAATTTTTGGTTCGAGCCGAGTGGCACAACTTAAAGCAAGGGCTTGGCCAGATACCGCAGGTTACTTCTGTTGCTGGCTCCACGCTGTCTGGCGCGGAACTTTCTTTGACGCCGCACTGGGCTCTAAATAGGCACAGTAGCGCTTTTTGGGCCGCATGCTCTGACGACCGAAATTACAGTGCTGTTGAGGTTGTGCTCGCAGCAACTCACAAACAAAAAAAAAGTGCAGCCGGCTATAGCGCAGCACAGCACGAGGGCGGTACGCTTGCCACGATGCGCCGTTCGAGCCAATGATTCGATCTCGCAGATTTGTGATAAGAACCTTACAATGAAGTACTTTTTTACGATTGTCATATGCAATCGTTTTTGTAAAAGTGTAAAGTGCCCTTCAAAATGCATAAAGAAGACTTCACGCATATTTATTGAGATTGCAGCGCCACTGCAGAGAGTGTCAATTTCAGAATGTTATGAGCGAAAGGAACTGGGCTTCCCGCTGAGGACGACGCGGCTGCTCTCCGCGTGTTTTTCATGTGTATTGTTTTTGCGGTTGAAACCAGGGAAATTTTGTTTTGCCATTAAGACATGCATTATTTCGTGCTTGTGAAAGTTGTGGAGGACGACCTGAAAAAGGTCACCTCGTCAGCAAATGTAAAAGCGTTTCATCCACAACATGTGGACAATTTCACCGTGGGAGTCGTGTATGAAGTTTTCTGGGATGGTGACCACAGAACATAAGGAGGGTATTACGACGTGAAATTTTGCAGCTGACAGGTAAGCGAACCTTTCTGACTTAATATTCCACAGCGCGTTTTTTGTATCTTTTCTGTCTTCGAACATCGCTTCTTGGTGTGCACGCCACTACAGTGCGTGCTCTATTTTTGTTTGGCTGGAACGTGTTTTGTATTCCAACCAAAGTAGTTGGTGTTGGCCTTTCAAACGATGGCACATGCCCACACTGGGGGATTGGCCAAGAATCGGACGGAGGCCTCCCTACCAAAGTAAATTATGTGTACGCGGTATGTCATTCGTCTTTTTTTTTTTTTTTTCGGTGGTGAAATAATTGCGCGCTTTATGGTTTTTCTTCCTGCGTTAATGTCGCAGTTGTTTTGACAAATTTAGAACATGGGTTACTGTGGTACAGCACGAAAGAACGCAGAATCGTATGCACAAAGATTTTTAAATCAGGGTATATTCCTTTGCGCTCCAGTCATTGGGGGAAAAAAAAGCTTCGGTGATTACTACCACAGGCAACTGCAAATACTGAGAACGAGCATACGTTTTCCTCCGTGCTTGTTTTCTTTTCGGCAGTTTATTCGGGAAGAGCTCTTTTTTTTAAGCGTTGTCAGCCACACATACTGCGACGAGAAGTGCCAAATAATGCTAAGGCGCAAATAACTCGGTAGTTACCTATAGGCTGTGATTTCCTCGTCATTGATAGTAGTTAGGTGCGACCAGTACAGTGTGATTTAGAAGGCCTCCAGTTGTGTATAAACTGCAGGCAATGTACGACTAGCTTCTGTCGCCGTTGTACTAAGTATGGCGTTTCGATTTATTACAATCGAATTTTTTCTGAAGAAACAGTTAATTTGAAAGAAACCGTGCTTTTCTTGAGTGGAAACTAATACTGGATTGGACTTTCTGTCCTCAGAATCAAAAGAAGAAATGGATTGTTTTGTTGCAGATAAAGCCCACCGCCATAAAGTGAAAAATGCGGACTGAAGATGTGAGTATTTATGGCACAGTGCGGCTAAAGCATTGCCATTACCTCTAAAAATATCTGGAACTATTTATAATGCTTGTCATTAAGTTGCAGATGTTTAGTTGACTTGTGAAAAATCTTTGTGCCGCAGTAGTGCTCAGCATTTTCCTGTATACGCCTTGCACTTGGTGTTATGGACGCTGTGATGAAAGGTGGCCACTGCAGCGGAGATTGAGCCTGGGTCTCTCTGCATAGTTTTCAATTGGTTCTAGATATAGCCTTACAGGACATTAAAAAAGCATTGATACTTTGCGCAGAGACGTCACAGCCCTGACTGAGTTTGTAATGAAGTTTACCTTAGTTTCAGTCTTCGAGGAGCAAAAAGAAGCTGCGAGAAACAGCAAAGCAGTCTGTTGCAAGGGACATCTTGAAAACCCTTTCTGGAGAAGAAGGAAGCAGACAGGAGCTGGCAGAGCTGAAAAATGAAAATCTTGAGCTCAAGAAAGAAAACGCCCAGTTGCGGCCCATAAACACATGGCTCTAAGAACAGCTGCTAGACTACCTTTCAGCAAAAGGTAAGCCCTACAAGGCAGCTCTTGTGTGAATGTAGCAAATAAGCTTAGCATTCTCCGTAAAACCTGCCTGTTATGGATAGTGTGGTGCGATCTAATTGTGAATTTTTGTCAGAGTTAAACTTGCTGCATTTCGAGCCTCCTTACGCCCGAATTTACAAGCGTTGCTTGACTTGATGCTTCACCTCCACTCTGCTTAGTGAAAAACAGCTACTCTTCAGCCGAGGTTTCGATTAGGATTTAAGAATATCGCGAGAAACCTCCACTCACTGCACATTTCTCGAATTGTCACTGTTAATGGCAAATGGAGGTGATTAAAGCAAAAAAAATTTGCCTAAAAATGGCATGCAGATTTTGTCCTGAACCACTTTGCATGT
The DNA here is from genome assembly GCF_052857255.1 of Amblyomma americanum. Lineage (NCBI taxonomy): Eukaryota > Metazoa > Arthropoda > Arachnida > Ixodida > Ixodidae > Amblyomma > Amblyomma americanum. The sequence continues at coordinate 298,880,059 of NC_135497.1, read as the reverse complement.
GTATACTTTGATGTTGCCAAGGCAAGAAGCGGGCCAAAGAGCACTGTTCTCTGTGGTACTGGAGGCCTCCACAAGCCACCAAACGGGTAACAGCTCAGTAGACTGAATGTGCACCAGGCTATGTAGTGGAGTATACCCTTATGACTGAGCAAGCTGACATAAACAGACTGGAGATCTGCAATAGTTTTTGGGCCTTGAAAAGAAGGTGCATATCCACACTGCAATACATTTGAGCTAATGTGCTTGTGAACACATGCAAAGTACAAGCTGTTACAGGAAAACTTAAAATAAGTGGCCATACCTGGCTCGGTAATTTTCTTGCAATTAAAAAAAAATATGGGGGTCACTTAAGCTCTGTCTCTAAGAGTATGGCGGGACAGCGTTAATGATTTTCGTTTCCCAGCTCCCTTGCGGATCCTCGTTTGCATGCACGCACTTTGCTGCTTGCTTTCTGAAAGGGTTAAGGACGCCATTTTTTAGACTCGAGTTGTTCATTGCATGTTGTTCGCTATCCATCTCGGAACAACTGGGCAAAATATGAGCTCATTTGGTGCAGTGCGTAGTTTGTAATTAAATTTTTAAAAGTTGTCCTGAACAGTTCGGAAGTCGGGCGACACTGGCATGCTCTCGGTTCGTCATCGAGGGAGCAGTGAGGTCACATCGTTAGTTTATTCGTAGCTAAGTATTGCTTTTATATGTGTGCTTTTGTAGACGTGGGTTATGATGTAGTGAGCGGCGGCAGGTTTAAACAGGAGGTAGGACTAGGGAAGTAGATTGTATATGCTACGTTGAAGGTAGCTAAGGCAAATTAAGCTAGCGCTGAGCCCAAGTAGGGTTATCATGGTCCGCATGCCAGAACTTCATGTGCTGGACCATGTGCTAGGAGAGGTTTGAAGATTGGTGGAAGAAGTCAAGGGACGGGAGAATTTGGAGAGTTGATAACCTCTCGTTTAGTAAAGCCTCTCTTTGCTTTTTCATCCATTCGTGTGTTCCCCCCAGAAAATGCCAGCACCCTCTATATCTGACGCTGTTCCATCTTGTAGGGTGGGGTAAAGTTCGTGCACCTCAAAACTACGTGTTCTGCGGTCTCCATTCCGGTTCAACATGCCAAGCATAGTATATACGCTTCTTCAAACTTGGACCTATAGGTTTTTGTTCTCAAAAATCTTGTCCTAGCCTCGAAAAGTGATGAACTGCCTCGCGAGGCATCAAATAAATGCTAATTCTTTATGTCTTGTTTTTTTTGTACCCTACATATACCTAGTGCTGATTTTCCTTGCATTCAAATCAGGCATTTTAAAAGTGAAATACAGAGAGAGAAAAAAAAAACAAATAATGGTGTAACCATAGGCTAGGCGGCACAAGCCTACCGCCCGATACAAAGGGTAAAGCCGTTATCATCCCTCCGTCCGTTAATCTGTCCGTTACGACATAGACTGACAGTCACGTGCTTGCTCGTGATGGAAAAACTGAAGACAGGTCTTTGTACAGGCTTAGGGTGCGGTGGAGCGACTGGGGGAAATTGAATAAGGACAAAGACAACAAAGGCCTATGTCTTTCCCTTTTCTGTGTAGCCTCTGCCGGTCTTGGCAACTTCATGATGGCTGGACTCAAGTAGGCACACACACTCTGCTGTGTGCGCACTCAGTTTTGTAGCAGACGACGCTGCCAATCTATGCATCACAAAATGGCCATTTCTTCCAGAGGGCAGGGCTTAGAGCCAATAACTTCAAATTACTATTCCTAGCTCAAATGCTCGCTTAGAGCCCTACTTATTTTTTAAATATGCATAATAACGTCGTGCCTAGTAGCGTCAGCATAAACACACGATTTGTTGGTAGATCATGTCATGACCCCTTTGATCAGCAATCCACTAATTCATGCTTCTATTATCCCACACATACTCATTAGTGTACAGTCGTAAGGTACCACAGTATATGAAAGATCACCAAGAGCCTTGCTTTAAGTAAGCTATACGAGCATGCCTGTGTGGCCTCGGAGTAGTGTGACTCTGGATACAAAGGATCAAGTTCTACCAACTCAGCCATGCCAACTCGGCCATATCATCTGGACTAGGACGCTGCACAACCCCGAACCAATCAGTGCCCAGCCATGTCACCTCCCAACTACAACGCGCCAGAGGCATGCTTGGGATTTTTCTCTCGCAATGCGGACACCGTTTTTCCTGGAGAATGGGGTCTTTAATGCTGTCACGTAATGATGATGTTGTACACCTTCACATTACTGTCAAACTTTTGTGCCACAGTTTTCTGGCATAGCTGGTTTCTTAACTATAGCAAAAAAAGACTTTCCAGTATGCTTCTAAAAGGGCGTTCGGTGAGCCTTCCCACTCATACATGCTGTTCTTTGTAATAGCCACACAGCAGCCCAGTATGCTGTCATAGACCGCTGAAGTAAGTCCTGCTGCAGCACCTGTGCCCGTAACATCAGCCGTGGCATCCAGGGCAGCAACCCTGTCACCACTGGAAGAGACGGACAAAGAGGCGCCATCTTCAGGGGCTTGGGAGCCCTCCACGGTCCCTCAAACCGGTAACGGTGCAGTAAACCTTGAAAGCGCATCATCGTAGCATGCCATGTCATAACCTTAAAGGCCCATCCTTGCCTGCAGGTCGCAGAGGATGTGTGACAGTTTTGGGCAAAAAGCGACAGCTGCAGGCCAGTCGCACCCACCTCGATTTTACAACTTTGTGACTGTGAGTCGCAAATCGCTAACCTAACCGGTCTGCGGTCCCACAGAAGTGAATGGAAGCATGTTTTACATCCAGTTTCTCTTTGCCAGTTACAGTCAGGATCAACAAGTATTGTTCCGAATGAGATTGATTCGAGAAAATGACCTGTGAGTCGCCCTTTGCGAATGTGAACATTGGTACGGTCGTGGTGCCCCCTGCTTGCGACAGCCAGCTGCACGCCTTTTCCGACTCGCATGTGTGACTGGGCTTTCAGTCTGTAACCGCAGCGTTTAGACTTTATTGTCATAATGCCTTGCACGTTTGGCTTTATGGGAGGATTGGCGTTGTTCCGCTGTTTACTGGTGTGAATGGGAAAGGACTGAGACAGCTAGCTCCAGTTAATTGTCATCCTAACTTTGCTCTAATTCTCAATACTTTGGCTTGCATTCAGTATTCCAAGAAAACAGTTAATTCAAACTTTCCGAACACATTCGCAGTTTAGCACAAATGAAAATTACTGCTATATGTAATGCCTTTGATTCTTGGGGAATTTTATTGTAATTTATCCAGTCTGCCATGGCAGACATTGTTCACGTTTGCTGTGGAACATGAAGTGAATTCAATGAAGCATACTCTGAATGAAGAGAGTCAAAGGTGAAGCAAGTGAAGGTTGAATCCTTAGCATGTATACTGGAGACGAGTATCCTTAATGTGGGCTGTAAGCATATCATAGCAAAATCAATGCTACGGAAGCCGTAGCACTCGCGGGCTGCAGCGGAGGGCGGACCCAAGAGCAAACAGCAGCGGCTATTGGTTGGTGCAGATAGCAGGGCCCCCTGCTGGTGTGCAGAAGTAGCATGCTGCAACATCGAGCGCCGACGCTACTTCATATGCGCTTGGCGGTGGCATAGGTTCGTTGCCGCAGTCGAACTCATCACTGTCAGCTGTGCTCACCGCCCGTGAGCCCTGTGGCGTCTGCTGGCAGCATGTTGCCTCAGTTATATCAGCGTCACCAGAGGGCTCCAACTTCTCCACATTGCTGTTCACGTAACTCGCAGCAACAAAAAGCATGGCGCTGGCGCCCGAACCGCCATACTGCGTTGTGTACATCACGTGATCGCGACCCAGGGGCCGTCGCACAACGAAAACCTGGAACGGCTTGCGCGAAAGCATCGGTGGCGCGGGCGACTGCTCCGGCAGCGAAAACCTGCTTCGGCATGCACTGGAGCGCGGACTCCTGCAGCCTTCGTACGCTTGGCATTTTTTTTCTTTTCCATTGTTTTACATCTCTAGTAAACTTGCAGCATGTTGTACTTGCTATGGGTCAACTTCTATCTACGAGGAGCGGAGTTAGCCAGGGGCTCCTAGTTCAAATTAACCATGGCTGATGTCGACTTGTTCGAATAGTCGGGAATTTTCTGAAATGCACAGGGCTATTTCGGGGACCCGGGCTCAGTTCGAATTAACGAGCTTTTACTGTATAAAACTCCGGTGGGAGTTTCACAATTAGAAGAAGCACAGAAGGACTCTGGTAATGCTCCTGGACGATTATCTATTATTGAGATCTTCGAAGGATACCGTATTTACTTGCGTAATGAATCCCCCATACACGAGCCCTCTTTTATCATTGAGAATTTTTGTTTTTCATAAACATAGCTGAGAGTCACATTGTCGCAGTCTCCAGCTCTGACCTTGGCAGTATGCCAAGATGCTGTGCACCGATAACATCCCAGCATGTTTACCTTTTGACGAAATCACCTGTATTGTGACATTCTCAGCAAAGTGGGCAGAGTGCAGAGTTTTAGATGCTCTTCCCCGCTTTGTCAAGTGTGTAGAGCCAAACAATGAAACTTCAACTTGCATGCGCTACGATGTGCATAGCACATGCACAATCCTCGCTTAATAAAAATGTCATAGCGCAGCACCCGAACAGTAACAGAAAATTTGTGCCAAAATGACAGAAGGTTGATGTCGAAGTGTATTGTCTTTATTTTGTTCTGCCGCTGCCACATGCGTGGTGCTTTAAGCAGAGCTCTGCTATTTGCTCAACAGGTGGTGCTCACCAACGTCTATATTCATCATCATCATGCAGTAGCGAGAATATATAGATTTGATTGATGGGAGAAATTAAAGAGAAATAAATTCCAAGCATAACGGCACTTTCTGCCACCCTGTTTCAAAGAGGATGCTTCCAACATTCATTCACCTTGTAAAACTCCCTGTGCTTCAGCAGTCATCAACGAAAGCACGCGTCAACAAGCTTCATGCCGCGTTTATGTCGATGGAGTTTAGCATCGTTTGCTTCAAAGAATCTTGGGTGCATCAGGAAGAGATCTGACGACCTTATGATAGTCAATAGAGCCAGCAGATCGCATTTAGATAACACATTTAGGTCAGCGGCATATTTTTTTTTCGCGATGTTCCCACTGTTCCCATTTCGAATTATTGTTCAATTCACTCTCGCCGTACCAAAGAAATTCTTGCCGTCCCAGTTAGCTCAGCTGGTAGCATGACTGCTCCGGTGAAGCGGTGGTCCCGGGTTCGAACCCCGGACCAGGGAAATTTTTCTTTAACTGCGAAGTTTCTGTGGAAGCTGTATAGCTTTCCTTTGTAGCCTTATGGCTGTATTTGTGTGGATGCCAGTGAGTAATTTGCTCTCTTATTACAAATATGATTAAGAATCCGTCGGCATATCAGTTCCAGCTTGCATCCACATTCTCCTCCTGGCCCGGTGCTGCATTCACTAAGACATGTTTTGTCTTCAAAACTTGAGTTTTCATGCTAAAATATGGTTAAAGCGGTCTTTCATGCTAGCCAAATGCATGTTTATCTTGTTTCTTTGATAGACATGGAGCACTCGCAACCAGGGCCAAGCACCAGCTGCGTGCACCTCTACGGAAGATGGCAAAGTAAGATTATGTGACACTTTGTCCAAGCATGTATGTCATGAGAAAAGGTATACTGCATATTTTTGTGCTGGATTTATAATTTCCTCTGGCTCTTTATCGTGCTGTAAGCTTCTGAAGTATTATAAAATGTTGGAATTGTTCGTATAGTCGGACACAACTCGAACACATCGACTTTTCCCCATTAAAGGACCCCCTTCCAGGCAATGGCATAGGCCAATTCTCATGACATTGCTAGCATGATAATGCAGAGAGCTGCAAATGAAAGGGATGGTCCCCTCTCTGCATTGTTTCTCTGCCCCTTATATTGCCACGCTAGCAAGGTAGTAAAATTGGCTGACACCATTGGCTGGAAGGGGGTCCCTTTACAGTGTGTTCTTAAGTTGTATCCTATTATAGTGTGTAATATACCGGCCATCTGCTATGTTGAGAAAAGGGAATAAACAGTGGGTAAAATATGCGCACAGGCAATGTAGAGTTATGGACATTTATGGAGGTATGAAAAAGTGGGTAGTAAGATTTGCCTAGGTGCATGCAGACTTTCAGCAGCGCTTGTGCTTTACAGACCTTTTTACGGCCCTGGGAGAATCCTTATTTTCCTGGTAGTGAGGTGGGCATGAGCAAGTCAATCCTCAGCTCTTTGCTGTGCCAAGATACTCACTGTACAGCCAGTCATTAATTGAATTTGAGAATTTCTTGAGCCTCTCTGTGTCTTGTGCTCCATTTTGCATGGATGTCATGCACGAAGGCTTCGAAGCCAACCCACTTGTAGTTAACGCTTTTTGGAAGTTGTTAGGGTTTTAAGGCTAACAAGGCAATGAACTGGCAAAGTGGAGAGGCAGGAGGGTGAATGTCATTAGAATAGCCCTATCACCTGCTAATATTGTTATGGAAGAGCCAGCTGCAGCCTGTCACTGTTGGCAGGTAGAAAAGTGGAGAGAACGTAACCCCCTCCTCGTTTAGCTGTGTGGAGGAGACTTGAAGGTGGCTGCGATAGAAAACTGAAAGATTCTAATTTAAAACATGGCTGTACCCGCCGTGGTGGCTCGGTCGTTATGGCGCTCGGCTGCTGACCCGAAAGACGCGGGTTTGACCCCGGCCGCGGCGGTAGAATTTTGATGGAGACAAAATTCTAGAATCCCGTGTACTGTGTGATGTCAGTGCACGTTAACGAACCGCAGGGGTTGAAATTTCTGGAGCCCTTCACTACGGCGTCCCTCATAGTTCGAGTTGCTTTGGGACGTTAAACCCCATAAACCAAACCAAAAGATGTTTGTAGTGATGCTGAGACTGCAGTCTTTTCTTGACGCCATGAGCTTATAATTTTTTTTTGCTGCTATTGATCTTTCTCAGTGTAAAATAGGCTATTCTGTGAAAGGAAGATAAGAATTCACAATCTAGACTGCCACAATTCATGAATTAAGTTAGGACTTGCACTTCTGAATAGCCTGTAGCTCGTGTTTCAGCTGCATACAGTGGGGAAATTTAAAAGGACCAGGAAATGGGTTTAGAGTTTGCTGGTAAATGTGTTCAATGTGGAGAATGAGTGCTTTTGAGCATTCACTCGAAGTAAAATTTCTTGGAACGGAGCCAGCAGTTTACCAGTGTTTTTTTGGAATTCGTGGGCCTGTTGGTCTGCGTGTAGTGGTGGTTTTTGGATCTATTCTTATCAAGGTATATGTCATGGTTATAGTGATGTCATACTGAGTGACAGGCAACCAGAGGCGGCAATTCACTGTAGCCACACCTGCCACATTTTCAGTAGCTGCGAATGTTGTCTGCTGCTGTTGCTGCTTGAACCTCCCAGGCAAGGCCAGTGCCGTCATGCACGTATTTCTGATTTACCTCTCCTGCATGTATCCCTGAGGGTATAGTCATGTTTTGAGCTCCATGTCCATTATTGCGGACAAGAGGAGGGCTGTGACCGAAGAGTGTGCAGGAAGGAGAAAAACCATACTCAAGAAAATTGGCGCGACAGTTGGAAGTCTGCAAAGCAAACATCAGCTGATTACGTTTTCTTGGGTGGGTACAGTTCCGAAACTATTTTTTTTTGTATGTGTGTGTCTTGGAAACTAAATTCAGTGGGAGAGGAGCATGGACATTTTTAATTGCCGATATTTCTGGTGCTCAGCTCAAAAATTGTTGTGGTGGAGTGACGAGTGATATGGAATACCTATCGTTCATTTGCTTTACATAACTTCAGTAAATGGCGTCTTTTGCTCCCTTTGAAACAAGGTTGGTAGTTTTATTTACCACATTATAATTTTTTGCAAAATACCTTCTTTGCTTGCTGCAGGTACACATGGCCAATGGTGTGCACATCAGTGGAGAGGCATACACTACGCTGATGGTGACACAGAAAAGTTCCATGTTTTGTAAAAAGTAGCTACTGCAATTTGGACGACTGAAGCACTCATGGAGTGGAGCTTCACGGGAACTCTCTCAAACTGTTATCTTGGCGATGGTGACAGAGTCCCGCAGAAGCCCCTCTCACCGCACAAAGTGGAGGCTCTTAGAGGTAAGAGCACCATTTCATTGCTCAGTAGATGTCTTGTCCTATTTTGTTCCCTCTTCATTAAAACTTTTCTAGCCATCCATGGAGAATAGTGTATCAAGAATCTTTGATGGTGCTGGGAGTCAATGAAAAATATAAACCAGTTGTTTTGCTACAGTTGTAGCTAATATATTAATGCATTATTCGATTGTGTTTGTTGCTGTGAAAGTAAAAGTAAGTACTTTGGTAGGCTACTCCACTCGACGTCCGAATATTAATGCGATAGCATTAAGGGCCCTGTTCTGCGGACATTGACAAATATCTGTGAGGTAATAGGGGGACAGATTAGAAAATTTTTAGCTAAATGCTTCCACATACAAGGATTAAAAAGGGAGTCAGAGACGGTAGTCATTAATGCTGCTGTTTTATGCCCTTAAAAACGGGGCTAAGTGTCTGCCATAATATTGTTTGCCTTCCTTCGAACAATTTGTATTATGCCAGCAGTTAACCTAGTTTGTGTCAGATACCACAGATTCTCAGCAATCGCTAAGTATGTTTTGTCTGAGTAATGTAGTCTTGCCTGCAAGACTGTTACTTTTCTGAAATCAAAACCAAGCTACTACTTTGTATTAACCGATTTGGATATCTACCTTTAGTGTTTTTCAGGCACTATGGACAAAAACGTGGGCACACCGAAGAAACAATTGAGAAGGCCGAAAAAAACATTCGCCTGTGGTTGTCACAAAAAACGTGTGAACTCAGGCAGAGGAGGCCAAAGAGCTAAAAGTAAAGAATCAATAAATGTTTTAAACTATAATCTACTCTTTTTTTTGCATGTAAAATCATTATATATGAATGGTGCTCCATTCATGCTGCTTCAAGTTGCATACCTGCCATGTGGTGTTCGTTGATATTCATTGCAAATTGCATGCATCTAACGAGTTAAAGTGCTAGTATACGTACACCTTGTGGACTCGCTTCAAGCCCGTTAAAATGTATGTGATAGGCAGTTAACCTGACTGGCCATTCCAAAGCAGCTGGTCTGCAGACTGGATGGCACAACACACTAGATGAGCGGTGGAAAAAACACCACACTGGATCCTGGTGTTCACGTCACACCAGGATACCCGGGCTCATATTCACACCAGCCGACGCGGTGGCCGAGTGGTTATGGCGCTTGGCTGCTGGCCCGAAAGACGCGGGTTCGATCCCGGCCGCGGCGGTCGAATTTTGATTTAGGCGAAATTCTTGAGGCCCGTGTACTGTGCGATGTCAGTGCAGGTTAAAGAACCCCAGGTGGTCGAAATTTCCGGAGCCCTTCACTACGGTATCTCTCATAGCCTGAGTCGCTTTGGGATGTTGAACCCCCATAAACCCATAAACCAAATCATATTCACACCAGACCACGCACACTAAGGCCCGTGTCTGAAATCCCGGTGTGGTGCGAACATCAGGACCCGGTCTGGTGGTTTTTCGACTGGGCGGCGTGCAGGCAAGCGGTGGCTATGAACGCGGCGCAGCTGTGGGGTCTCTGTGGTTACGATAGTATCAGCGCATGCACACAACTGCTCATCCGCATGACGTCACATTCAGCTTGGACGGTGGAACGAACGTGCGGCGCACCAACTGCTGCTCTCCAGTTGCCATGGATAACGGCGCATGCACACAACTGTCCTCTCCCATGTACCGCGAAATGCTCGACTGGTAGCTTAGTTTAGCTCCAGCTACAAAATTGGTTTTAAGGAAAGGAAATGATCATCGTTTTTACAAGTGGTGGAAGAGTAGACGAGAGAAAGGTGTAAACTTTTTCTCTCAGAACTGCGCGAAAACTTGTATTCCGGCTCAAAACAACGGGATACATCGTTTTAGATCGAAACAAGCATAATGCTTTGTAAGGGAAGGAAAAATCTCTTCCCTTAAAGGGACTATACAATGAATAAAAAGTCGGTTGTAAATGTTTTCAATGCTTAGAAATGATGCTAAGCATTCACACCAAGCATGGGTCTTCGAACTGAGCTGGCAATTTATTATGAATTTTTGAAAACTGTTTTTTAAATTTCGCGGGCCGATTGGTGTGCTCGTAGTGACCGATTTTAAAACTAAAATTGTGAAAAAAGACGTCACTGTACCCATGATGCCGCCAGGCCACCACGCGGTGTCATTTGCTGGAGCTGCGACGTTACTGGCACACTTCTGGTAGCCGTGAAAATCGTCTGCTCGTGCCGCCGCGCGACCCTCTCGGGAAGGCGCGAGCCAGGGCATTGCCTTCGCGCATATGGTTTCAGTTTTCCTCTGCCACCTCCTCCTGTCGGGAGTTTCGGAGCCACTCTCAGTGGCTCGCCGAGTCGCTACTGTCGTCGCTGGCGTTCAGCCGGTACGGTGTGAGTGCTTAGGTCTCGATGCCCATCGCCGCCGTAAGAGCGAGCAGTCGTGCCTCGAGGTCCGGGTCCATTACTGCTAATTACAACAGACGACAAGCAAAGAAACCCCACGCGCGCCGCAATCACGCCGCCGACGCTGCTGCTGGGGTGCTAGGAGCGACAATCCGAAGTTGCGAAAGGAACGTCAGCGGATGACGTATTCATGGGCGGGGCCCAGTGCCAGAGCTGTTTTCTTTATTTTTGTCTGGCGCCCCACGTGGATGTGTGGGGGGAGAGGATGAGCGTAATATTTAATTGTCTATATCTTCGTTGTTATTGATGCCAGTTTAAAAATTCTTGCATTGGGGTGACGAGTGATGAAATGCCTATCTCTCGTCTGCTTTACGTAATCTCGATTAATTTATTGCATAGTCCCTCTAAGGTGTGGTTCAGGCGTCCACCGAGATACGCCATTTTTCGCTCACAGCCAACGCCGCTGACACCGGCTTTTCTGCGACACGAGCTCCTTAACGCTGCCGCGTTAAAACTGAGCCGGCTTTAGCTACCGAAAGGAGATACAGGAGAGCAAATTCACGACAGAACATTTATTGCGTCTTGATAACACTCTCAAAACATTTCACGGAAATTGCTGCCACACAAATATGAAAGCAGTAACAGACAGAAGGGGAATACAGAAGAATATGGAAAAATGCACACAAGAAAAATAGTCGCACTAGACTGTAAAGCGCACTGGTTGAGGAAAGCCTGCTTCTTAGCGCTTGCCATCCACTTGCCGCTTTCAAGTGCCCACCGGGTATAAAGGACCAGCCTTTGAACGCAATCATCTGTAGCGAATACAGTGACCATATCTTTGGGAGTACCAACGGTCCGGTGATTGGCGCTAGCCCCGAGTCCTGTCACTGCTCCACGACTGCACACTGATTTCATCTGGTAAAATCCGCCACACGTGCGGCACCGCAATGCTGAGGCGTAATGTGTCGCGAAGGGAAGTGCTCGGACACAACGATCACGCTACCGTCGTCACCAGAAGCTGTGGACGGCATAGACTCTGTCTCTCGTTCCCAAAAATTTGGTTCCACGGCTGGAGCATCTGTGGACGGCATAGATTCGGTGTCGCGTTCCCAGAAGCTTAATTCCTTGGTGGGAGCAGCATCAGCAGAAGTGCATGGCTTTTCAGGTGTCTCTGCGATGCGGTCAGATGCGTGTGTGGTTTGTCGTTCGTCACATACAAGCATGCTGCTCACACTGTCTTGAGCAGGAAATGACTGTAGCCAATCACTAACCATGGTTTTAATATCTTTTGCTGGTGCAATGATTGTGTCCAGTGGGTTCAGAAAAGGAGCCTCTCGTCCCGAATTACTGGTCCTTTCAGCGTCTGTATCAGCAATGGTAGTGACGGCCTTGCCTTCCATTCTGATTGGCTTCTCATCATCGACAGAGTAGCTGGCGACCATTACTTTGTGTTCACTGTCGCCAGAAGCATGGTGCACCTCTACATAAGCGTCATGGTTGTAGGAGGAGGGCTGGACAAGAGCGCCACTGTGGCATTCTCTGAAATCCTCCGGGGCAAGGTTAATCGCAGCGTTCACAACATCCACGAAGACGGCAGTATCTGGCTGCCTTATTGGAAGAGTGCTTTCTTCCTTATTAAGACGAGATGTGGTACCCCCATGGAGCGAACGGTCGCTAACGGGGCTGGCAACCACTGTACCATGAGCACCGGAACCTAGTGAGTACTCTTGAAGTCGATTCTCGCTGGAGAGCCTGGCATCCTCCAACATTTGTGTTCCGCCAAAGGTCAACTCAGGTTCGCCTTGAACTTCTGCCTGTGCTATCTCACGATCTGAAGCCACGCCTTGACCTCTTCTCGTGGTTTCCGAGGCCAAATGCCGTGAAGGCTTATGGGAAAGAACGTGTTCTTCCCTCTTCTCCTGGAACGGGACAGGCTTGATTTGTTCCCTATCTGAGTTTTGATTTAAACTAGCGTCACAGAACAAGTCCCTCTTCACCACTCGTGCTGAGAGCTCGGCCCTGACTGGAGCAAGCGTACAGTGGCATTGGCCGCGCATTCTTAACTGAGCGGATGCACAACGTTCTGTAGTCTCTGAATTTTCAGGCTCCTGCAAGTGCGCCCAGCTCCTGGAACCAGCGTGAACCAGAGTTCTAGTTCTTGATCTGACTTGCTTGACGGCGCCGCAAGGAGCTGACGCATCCACGACTCGCCTGTCCCGCTTTGGAAGATCCATAGATGTGTGCAGCCTGTATCCGGATTCATTGTGCGGTGTGGCCCTAGATTCAATGCGCCATCTAGACCCGGAGTCACTGCGCCGTCTTTTAGATGGTTCAGTGCATCGCGTGGTCTCAGATCGACTGCGTCGTCTTGTCCCGCACTCACATCTCCGCTCAGGTCTGTCTTCCATTTCTGTTCGGTATGGCCGGCGCTGCGAATAGCGAGGCTCATAGCAAGCAGCGTCGATCCACGGCGAGTTGTGCGTTGTATGTTTTCTGCGTCTCCCGCTTTGGTCTCTGTCCTTTTCCGAAGATACCGCCCTTTCGACGTGCCGTGGACTGATGCGGCCTTCGCGTCTCTTGTACCATCGGCGGCGTTGCCGCTCGTGGCAACTCTCTTGGTAACTGTACGGACCACGCTCAGACTCGTACATGTGCGGCCAAGTGGTGGAGCGCACGCCGCGTTCGTTCGAACACCAGGGACGCCAAAACTGTGCATTCGTCGAGGAATCATTCGAGCCTTGCAGAGGCACGCGTCTGTTGTACGGCGCCTCGTGGCAACTCTCCTGGTAACTGTACGGCCCACGCTCAGACTCGTTCATGTGCGGCCAAGTGGTGGAGCGCACGCTGCGTTCGTTCGAACACCAGGGACGCCAAAACTGTGCATTCGTCGAGGAATCATTCGAGCCTTGCAGAGGCACGCGTCTGTTGTACGGCGCCTCGTGGCAACTCTCCTGGTAACTGTACGGTCCACGCTCAGACTCGTTCATGTGCGGCCAAGTGGTGGAGCGCACGCTGCGTTCGTTCGAACACCAGGGACGCCAAAACTGTGCATTCGTCGAGGAATCATTCGAGCCTTGCAGAGGCACGCGTCTGTTGTACGGCGACTGACCAGGAAAGTCCATTCTGTAGTTACCTCCTTGCTCGAAAATGAATGGGTGCTCTGGTTGCACGCACGTTCTGCCCATGAAAGCAGATCTCCACTGTGGGCCCCTGCCAGTTTCCGACGGTTGTATTGATTGTAGGTTCGGCGGAAAGGCAGGACCGAGGGACAGATGCCAGTCACCTTGGAACGGACGCCCCCAATCCATATCAGGTGTCGGTGACGGACCGGCGTTCTCATCGACGCTATATCCATGGTCTGCCTCGAAGACGTGACTGCCGTCGGAGTCGTCGCTGCAGTCGCTGGTAGAGCTGTAGTAGTAGCGCTGAAACTCCTCCGAGGTCGTCATGCTGTCGCTGCAGTCGCTGGTAGAGCTGTAGTAGTAGCGCTGAAACTCCTCCGAGGTCGTCATGCTGTCGCTTTGAAGCTGCTCGCACTCGTTGACAGGTGGCGGTCGCTTGCGCTTGAATCCGCAGTCGATGGAAACGGATCTCGGCCGGGGCCTGTGGCGTTCCATCGATTCCAGGTACAGCTTCAAGTACGAGGAACCTGCGTTGTACGAATTCGCCGAGTGTTCTGTGTCCTCCCTGGAAGATCACTCTTGGGCTGATTTTGCTGAGAGGAAGAAGGAAAGGGAAAGAGCACGGGCCTGCTTATTGGCTCAAGCCGAGCCACGCTCGCTGCCGCGTGCTGAAAGTAGGAGAGGTAAAGGAAAGGAGAGCAAAGAGAACAACTGCTTACAGTGGGTGTTACGGACGGGGAGGAAGAATGAAAGGAGGTTGGAGATGGCACTAGTGTCTGTACTGTGTGTTCCTGCTTTCTGTCCTTTGTGTGTATTTAACGCTAGTAATATGTCGCAGTCTGTGGAGCATAATAATAATAATTGGTTTTTGGGGAAAGGAAATGGCGCAGTATCTGTCTCATATATCTTTGAACACCTGAACCGCGCCGTAAGGGAAGGGATATAGGAGGGAGTGAAAGAAAGGAAGAATAGGTGCCGTAGTGGAGGGCTCCGGAATAATTTCGACCGCCTGGGGATCTAACGTGCGCTGACATCGCAGAGCACACGTGCGCCTTAGCGTTTTTCCTCCATAAAAACGCAAGCGCCGTGGTCGGGTTCGAACCCGGGTACTAAAACCAATTTTCATTCCACCTCCGGTGGCGTGATTCGGACAGAGCAACGAACGCGCGGCGGGTAGAATTACTGAGTATCGCGGCGGCCGTGTTTCTATGGAGGCGAAACGCAAGAGGCACCTTGTGCTGTGCAATGTCAAGGCTTGCTAAAGATCTCCAAGTGGTCGCAATTATTCCGAAGACCTCCACTTCTTTCACGCCCTCCTTTATCCCTCCTCTTTCGGCGCGGTTAGGTGTCCACCGAGATAAGTGAGACAGTTACTGCTTCATTTCCTTTCCTTAAAACGAATTTTCATTTGCATGCAAATTAAAATTTCAGCTCAACCCCACAAAGCTATATTAAAAAGCTTCTCAGAAGTGTAAAAGAAATTATCGCATTGCTATAATTTCACACACAGGTGACGCCTCGAGGTTGTTTTAAGTGTTTTTTTTTAGAATTTGAATTTTGGGAAGGGAGACGGGTCACAAGAACAAACCATTGTACTGCAGGGAGGCAGGCTGAGGTAGCATTCCGGTAAAAAGTGGCTGGGGCTTAGCTCCGCTATGCCAGGATATACGTAGCGGGAGGTACGTTTCTGTGGCTGAGCTTGTTGTTCGCACTGTATGTTTAGCAATGAGAGACATGTCCGCTTGAAATGTCCGGGTCGCAGATGATCTTTTGGAAACTCGAATGGTGTGATCAGTCACGCGACGGGCCTTCACATTCTATTCGCTTGGTTCCCGTTGACTGACGCCTTCCATAGGCTCGATCTCGACGGCTATGCGGCGTCTATTACGCTCGGCAGTCTGGCGTCTCCGTTTGGCAAGGCGCACCTCTCTCTGTTCGGGCGTCTCCGCTGCTCTCTTCGCTTTCCGACGCTCATTCTCTCTTTGTTGAGTAGCCAACTGCCAGGCGACAACCTCGGGATAAGAAGAGTTGATGTTCTCTTGTGCATGCAAATGAAAATTGGTTTTGAGGTAAGGAAATGACGCAGTAACTGTCTCACTTATCTCGGTGGACACCCTAACCGCGCCGTAATAGGAGGGATAAAGGAGGGCGTGAAAGAAGAAAGGAAGAGACCAGTGCCGTAGTGGAGGTCTCCGGAATAATTGCGACCACTTGGAGATCTGTAACGTGCCTTGACATTGCACAGCACACAGACGCCTTTTGCGTTTCGCCTCCATTGAAACGCAGCCGCCGCGGTACTTCGTTATTCTACCCGCCGTGCGTTCGTTGCTCTGTCCGAATCACGCCACCGGAGGTGAAATGAATTTTGGTAGTGGTTTTATTGAAAATAATAGTAAAAAGGAAGGAAAAGATTTTTGCTATCCCCGGCATCTGCCATCGATACTGAAGCACCTGAGCTGGGGCAGCGGAAATAAAGGATAGCAGGCAGAATGGAGAAATGAAATGAAAGAGGTGAGGGGACAGGAAGAGAGGATGGGGGGAGAAGTAATATGTACAAACTATTTACACAACAAGAAATGTGTCCAGGTTGTGCGCGTGATTAGTTCATTTTAGAGGAATTAAATAACACGCGCACAGCACTGTGATGGTTACAACTGGAGTGGGGCGTCCAGCTATTAATCGTTCAAGGTAGAACTCGCGGAGCGCTCGGTCACTGCGTGTAACTACCTGACGGAGAACAGACGGGACGTCAAGCCCATGTGTTTGAGGAATGCACAGAGGCTCACCAAAGTTCGCTCACGAGTGCGCGCACTGCTCTGCGGCCACAATAGCGTCTTGATGGAGTCTGGTAGTATGCCTTGCGCCCTATAGGCCGCGAGCATATCGCGACGAGCATCGGCGAACGCGGTACAGTGAAGGAGCAGGTGTCCTAGTGTTTCCACTGCACCGCATCCGTCACACACATTACTCTTCGCGATTCCGTGACGCACCCGTCGTTCCCCGGGCCACACGCAGCCAATGCGCGCGCGGAAGATCATTGCACGTTGTGACCGTGTAAGTGCGCGACAGCCGGTGACACTGTCGATGCGCTCACCTCCCGCGATGCGTGGGTCGGGGTGCTGCTTTCGGAGATGGTCGTGGATGGCCGCACGCACGTCCTCCAGCGCAAGGGGCAGATCGCTGGCAGGTAGTTGGTGTGCAGCGGTCGCGAGGTCGTCAGCTTCTTCGTTGCCGGCGATGCCGCAGTGACCGGGCACCCACTGTGCACGCACGGCACAACCTCTCTGCGCGAGGCGCTCGATGCGCGAGCGAATTTACCGCACTAGTGGGGTACCGCGGCCGTTAGATTGCAGGCGGCTGAGGGCGGCGCGGGAGTCGCACAGCAGAGCACTCCTGGGCGGCGGAGGGCCGAGGGTGAGCAGCAGATCCAGATCGAGCCGGCTCCCCATCAACTCCGCCGTGGTGGAGGAGTTGCTGGCTGTGCAGTTGCAGGGCGGGGATGGTGGCCGCCGCAGCAAGGGAGCAGCTGTTGCGGGCCACTGAGCCGTCGGTGTACACGAGGAGATGGTCCTGAAGCTCCTCGTGTATGACGGCTCTGGCCAGCTGCTGCACAGCACAGAGTGGTGTGCTCCGCTTTCCCGCAATGCCGACGATCTCTCGCTGTACCTCCGAGGCAGCAGGCCAGGGCGCGCAGGAGCCGTAGGGGGGTGGGCCTTGTGTTAATTGCTCATACTCGAGCTTTCGCCGCGCCCATTCGTGAGCGCGGGTGCGAGCGCATACGCTGCAGCAGCGAGCCGCCGTCCGGTGCGCGGTGAAGCCGGTCGATGTGATTCAATGCCCTGCGCGCTGCTTGGAGCTCAAGTGGCCACGCTCCTGCCTCGGCCAACGTTGCGGCGCACTGCGAGTTTTTGGGCAGGCCTAGGCACACGCGTAGGGACTTGCGGTGCTGAAGCTCGAGTTTCTTCCAGCACGGCTTGCGCACCGTGACGAGCGGCAGCGCATAGAGCACCGCCCCCAAAGCTGCGGCATTGTATAGACGCAGCGCGGCTTGCTGGGAGATGCCCTGGCCTCGAGCGGTGAGCTTGTGCACGGCGGCGGTGATCCTCTTCATCTGCAGACAGGCCTTGGTCGCCGCGGGGCGGAAGGAAAGGCGCCAGTCGATGTCCAGGCCAAGGTACCGCACCGATTTACGCCATGGAATCGGAGTCCCGTCCAGTGACAGTGGCGCGAGGTGCGCGCGCGAGCGCGAAAAGGTGAAATGAAGTTTGGTTTTTAGGGAAAGGAAATGGCGTAGTATCTGTCTCACATATTGGCGGACACCTGAACTGCGCCATAAGGGGAGGGATAAAAGAGGGATTGAAAGAAGAAAGGAAGAAAGAGGTGTCATAGTGGTGATGGTAATAACTTTATTGATAGAAATGTATGGGTGGGTCTCGGTGTCGAGCCACTCTTGACATCTTTCGACGTGGTCTGTGGCTCTTGTGGCAGGGTTGGAGCCCCTAGTCAAGGGCCCCATTGAGTGTTGCCGTCAGGTAGGCTTCCTGGACCGCCGGATCCTCGCTGGAAAGCATCCTCTCCCACTGCTCCGCACTCTGGATTTTGTTTATTGCAGCCGCATTTCTTCTCTTTTCACACCGCGCTGTATGAATTCACGTGGCTTTGTCCTCGCACCACGTGCATTTGCTGCTATATAGCCGTGGATGGATCTTACTCAGTACGTTTGGAGTCGAGAAAGTTCCCGTTTGTCGCTGTCTTGAATAGACCGCTTCCTGCTGGTGGCGATTTTTGTGAGGTGGGGGATATCTAATCCTGACCCCCTGACCTAATCCTGACATAGTAATTCAGAATTTCTTAGTATCCTAAGCGCACTGATTCCGCGTCAGGCTGCTCGAGGCTTGTTTGGTTGGAGGCTCGGTCTGTAAGCTCTCGAGCTCTCCTATCCGCCTCGGCATTCCCCGCGATGCGTGCGTGTCCCGGTACCCACATTATTATTTCTTGCAATTGTTTTTGCTTCGGCGGTAATTTGACTGTTTTTAGAATGTTTTTAGAATCAATAAATCAATTATCACACTACACAATTATTTAACAGTACCGCGCGAGCGTCGACGAAACTGCTTGTCGGCGCCTTATCACGGCGCGGAGCTGAGAAGCCAGCGTGAATAGCCACGTGCGCACAAGTTTGCCGACACAACGATTGTTGTCTATGGACAAACTTGTGCGCACGCGGTTATTCTCGCTGGCTTTGCCGCTCCGCGCCGTGATAAGGCGCTGACAAGCAATTTGAAACTTGCCGTGTAGTTGTGATGTCCCATCGCAAGACACGACCGAACAACCGAACACAAGCCCTCAGAGCCACCAAGAAAAGCGTAGCCGGCAGTCGAGTCACATGCATCAGCCAAACAGCGGTGTTGGCTCTTCTATCAGCTGCCGATCCTCCCCCGAAGCGCTGCTGGCTGTTCTGGGTGACGATGCACTGGTGCCGCCGCGATTGTAACAGCGGCCCCTGACACCACCATGAACGCCCAGTGCACAAAAGATTCAAAAAGCCTTCCGAACAAACGCGGAATAGTGGAATGCTACTGGGTAGAGCCTTAGGGTAGAGACCGCGTACATGATGGGGGTCTAGCTCGGCGCGGTGCGTAAAATATGCGAGTAAAAAATTTTTTTAAACCCGGGTGATAAGTTAAGGGTACGCAAATTATGCGAGGGCGCAAATTATGCGCGTAAATACGGTACGTAATATTTTCTTTGTTGGCTAGGTTCTGTTGTACATACTGTGCCCTAGCCTCCCGTCGCCCTTTGTGCAGGTTCGGATCCATATTTTTAGGTATTGGTGCTACCCTAATTATTTCCCGCAGTTCATCGGGTATTCGTTTTGATCTTTTTATCTCTGACAGTGCACCCTCGCAGCCGCACCTTTTGAGCAGCTCTGTCCCTGTTTTGGTCTTTTTTATCCTCTGGAGCAGAGCTACAAGTTGGGCCTCCCTTGGCCCCTCTAAGGTGTTGTGCAGACCTAGAGCCATTAGCTTCTCCGTCGAGGTTGATTGCGGTAGGTGTAGCGCTGTTTTTCATGCTCTCCTAAGTATCGTGTCCGCTAGCTCTATTTCTGTTTTGTTGCAGTTGTAGTACGGTATGCTGTATGTAGTTCGGCAAACCACTAGGCTCTTTACAATTTAAGCGTGTCACTCTACCGCATGCCGTGTGTTTTCCTAGAGACCATGGTTAACATGCGGGCGACCTGTGTCGCCGAGTTATGTATTATACCCCTGTCACACGGCCAGTTTCAATCACCCTCGAGTCGAGGGTCTTCGAGATTCTCAATCGCCATCGAACTCGCCGCTGCTACACGGCAAATCTCAATGGCCATTGAAATGGTTCTCGTGTCTTACGCCACAGATGAGTGGCGCCACAATCGCTACTTTGGATTTTGCAACAATAACAAAAATAGTTGATAAATGTATACTAAATGCTGAAATACAGGCATACGCGAAAGTCGTTAAAAACCCTTTTAGTTGCACGTACGCGACGTACATATGCATACACTGCTGTAGCCACTTTAATACAAGACGAGCTAAAACCAAGCCAGTCCAACAGCGTCGGAGCGCTGCTTCGTCAGGCTTAAGACCGGGGAAATCGCCATGATATCTGAAAAACAAGAGCTATTTTTCTCTTGAAACTTTATGCGAGAGTAAGAATGGGCAAATCGAAGGCGAATACAACAGCTTAGAACACGATATTGCTTTGAGGGATTAGCGACGAAGCTGTTATCGCTGTGAAGCGGGCGGGCAGGGTGCCGCCATGTTGTCAACGTTAAGTACGCAAGCAACGCAAAGACTGCAACTCAAAATGAATGCGCTTAATGCGCTTAAAACCAGTCTAATATAATTTTAAAACAATTTTACAGGCTGCTTACATTAAATTTTATGCGAATAATGTTTGTTCATGTTTTTTCACCGTGAATGTGTCGTGTACGAAAGTGCGCTTGGCGCCGCTCGGAGCAACGCTAGCAACCTTGGGCAGCGCTCGAAGGCCCTCGAAATCTCGATGGAGTTCTGCGCTACTCCGTTGACTCGATAGGCTATTGACTCGATCGCCATTGAAACTGCCCGTGTGGCAGCGCTCGATAGCCTTTGAGTCGATAGACTATCGGTTCGAGGGCCCTCGAAATGCCCGTGTGACAGGGGTATTAGTCTGGGCGCCTGCGTGCACCTTTGGACGGATTGAATCCACATCCCTAATATTCTGATGGTTGTTCAGGCTGCCCTTCTAGATAAACAATTAGTGTTAGTTCTTATGTTTCCGGTACTGATCGGTTGAGTTTACCTCGCCAGACCCTTAGTAGTTCTGATTTTTCTGTCGAGCAAGCCAAGCCCCTGTCTCCAACATATTTTTCTATGCACGTTGCGGCAGCCTGCAGTTTAAATTTCAATTCAATTCAAGTTTATTTGCATCTATACATGTACAGATGACGGGAGTACAGACAAAAAGCCAAATGAATTTGGCTTGACGGGGTCTGTACCCCCTGCAGAAATGGCACTGTGCACAATAAAGAGAACACAAACATACAGTACTGGATAAACGAGAAAAAAAAGCATTAGTGAACATTGTATAACAGAAATACATACGGGTAAAAAAATCAACGATAGAATGCTGCAAGGAATTATATTACAGAAAGCGAATAGTATCAAATGATGCAAATAATAGTCTTGAAATTCACATCTATAAATAATAAGTTAGTTACAAGCAGAGAAAATTGGTCAAGCATTCATGGCGTCAGTGTATACCAGGGAAAAAAGGAACCACAATGAGCCCATTAAAAGGAGAGATAGGTGTATATTGAGTTTCTAATGAGTTTAACAAAGATGGCAGTGCGTGGCGTAACATTTGTTGACCGTAGTTAGTGCGCGCTTTAGGAACGTACCATGTTTCTCTGTGACGTGTGTTGTAAATGTTAGAATTCATTGTCAATAGAGATAAATGCTCGAAAAATTTCGCGTTGTTTTTTCGCAGTAGTGAAACGCTTGAGTAAAATATTACGATATATGGAGGTGACTGGTTGTAAATTAAGGGCGCTGAAAAGAGGCTGCGTATGAGCGTCATATGAAGAATTGGCGATAGCGCGCACTGCTTTCTTCTGCAATAGAAGAAGTTTTGTGATGTTACACATCGTGGTGTTTCCCCAGACAGTAAATCAGATGGGACAGGAAGAGAGTTATAAAGCAGTTTTTTGACGCTCAAGGGAAGAAAAAATCGAAGTTTCGTTAGTATTCCCACGACACGAGCAATTTTGTTAGCAACTGAGTTTGTATAAAGATTCGAAAGTAAGTTTTCTTGAAATACGGCCCCGAGGCATTTAATGGATGACACAAAGTTGATAATCGAGGAACCATTTGCAAATGGCCGTCAATGTGGACATTTTTGTTTTTAGGTTGAAAAAGTACAGCCTTTGTCTTGTTTTTATTTATAGGCAGTGAATTCAATGAACTCCATCGATTAAGTTCACTTAACGCAGCGTTCGCAAGAGCCAACAGGCCCCTTGCACAACCAGATGTAAAGAACAGACTAGTGTCATCAGCGTATATGATGAATCGGGCAGTGGTGTCAATATTCATTATGTCGTTAACGTAAATATCAAATAACAAAGGTCCAAGAATGCTTCCTTGAGGTACACCAGAATGAATGGGTAAGTTATCGGAAATACAGTTATTTATTGAAATCCTCTGACACCTGAACTGCAGATAGCTTTTGATTAAGCTAAGGAATGGGCCCCTAAAACCGTAAATTTCATGTTTTGTTAGCAGAGTGGTGAGGTTGTGTCAAAGGCTTTTGAAAAATCGATGAAAACGCCTAGTGTCACTAAATTTTGCTCAAATGCTTGTAGTATGTTTCTTTTGTGTTAGCAGAGCTAACTCTGTCGACCGACCCTTTCGGAAACCGAACTGGCAGTCAGTAATAATACTGTGTTTCTCGCAGAAAGCGGTCATTCTCAGTGTTATTAGTTTTTCTAGGCATCTTGAAAATACAGTCAAAATGGATATTGGTCTGTAGTTAGGTTGCTTTTATCACCGGCTTTGAAGAGCACTGTTACCTTTGCGAGCTGCATGCGCTGGGGAATATACCATTTACAAAGCACAAATTATACACATGCTCAAGAACTGGGCAAATCAGATCTAAAATGTGTTTTACGGGGCGTATTTGCAGGTCATCAATATCGCAGCTTTTACTATTTCGCAGAGCGGAGAACGTGAAATAAATTTCTTCGGCGCTGGTTGGAAGTAAAAAAGCACTATCAAAATTTCTGGAATTGAGTTACACTGCGGAGCGTGGATCGTGAAAACTATTTACAAGGGACACAAGATAATTATTAAAAGCGTTTGCTAAATGCACGCCTGATGAACGCTCCCCGTTAATTATTAATTCTCGTACGCCCTCTGAATGCTGACGTCCAATGTTAAGCACTGTGCTAAGGTTTCTCCACGTGATATCCGTTCGCTTTATAGCTTCAGGATTAAATAACCTATGAAGGTAATCTTTCTTGGCTTGTCTGAGAGTAGCAGTTAACTTATTTCGAAATTTCTTAAATTCGGATAGATGGCACGTGTCTCTTGTGTCTAAAAAACGTTTGAATTGAGCATCTTTTTGTTTGATTAGTTTCAGAAGTGCATTGGTCATCCAAGGTTTTCCAGCTTTTCTAGTCTCCAGTGTTTTAGGATGAAAATATTCCGAGTAAGCCTTTTTGAAAAGACGCAGAAATGACTCGTACGCGGCATCTACGTCAGACTGATTGCACACCTCAAGCCAATTTATTTTTGATATTTTTGTGCGGAACTCCTCAAGTGTAGCCGGATTAATATCTTGAATAGTCAATGGGGGACACTGCTTCGGTTCTTTAGCAGAGACATACGAGTCCAAAAGAAGAAATGCTGGCAAATGATCACTAATATGAGCGCTGATTACTCCGGAGTTAATAGTTCGGGATTCAATGTTTGTAATAAAAACATCAAACTTTCACAGTCGTTGCGAGTTGGAGCAGTAGTTGTGTTAAAACATGCATTAGCTTCTAATAGTCGAGTGAAATCAGTATGTAGCTGTGTTTCGTTCAACATGTTAATATTTATATCGCCGCCCAGGACGAGTTCATAACTGTTTTCATTTATCCAGGATAAGAATTTTTCCATATATGTAAAAAACTTTGCCACGTTCCCGCCTGGAGGGCGATATAAAACAGAAAATATGCTTTTTTTATGAATGACAGTCAAAATTTCAAGGTCCGGTGTGACCGCCGTAAACTTGTCGATTTTTTTCACACTGAAAACTTTCTCTGGCCATGAAAAGTACTCCTCCACCGTTCTTGACTGAGCGATTTAAGTAGTGTCTTGTGTAACCCGGGATCTGTATTACTTCGTGTTCGTGTCGGTACCATGTTTCACAAATCATAATAACATCAAATGGAAAGCCAAAACATGAAAGCAAGGCACACAGCTCATCAGACTTATTGCGCGCTGACTGAGTGTTTAACAGGAAGAAAGATGTGCATGGCTTCTTACGATAAATTTTAGTCACATCCGCAGCGTTCAGCGATTTACTAGCCATCGATGTGAGTGGCGGTTGGAAAAAATGTTCGGGTTTCTAGATCCTCATTTCATCTTATCGATGTCCGCAACGCAAGATATGCGCAGTACATTCGAAGTGTCTGTTTTGCGCGCGAAAATTTTGCCGCCCTTTGTCCACGCGTACTTCCATTCTTTTTCCTTCTTTCGCTCAACAACTTGTCCAATAAGTTTCTTCAAGACGGGGCAAAGGTGTTGATTAATAAATACCGGGGGAGAACGGGAACCATCAGCACTCTGGTAACCAAAATCAGAGGTTAAAATTCGATTCTTCCTGGCCTTTTCAATCACCTCTTCCCGTTTCGCACGAGAGCGGAACTGCACGACAATGTTAGGACATCCTTTGTCTTTCCTTGGCACACGATGGCATATGTCTACATCGGAATCAGAAATGCGTTCACTTATGACGTCGCCTAGTTTAGTCAAGATTGAAGGCAGGTTCTCATCGTCGCTTACCGGAACACCTTTAATCTCAATGTTCCGGTTCCTTGAGTACTGTTCTTGGTTTGTCACCCGGTCTTCAAGCTCAGATAGTTGTTGTTTCAGTCCTTTGCATTTCTGTGATAGTGCGGCATTTTCTTTAGCGCCGAGTTTTCCTTTTCTAATTTTGCACAACGCTCAGCCATAGCATCAAACTGTCCACTAAAGAAATCGGATTTTTTCAGGTCTTTATATTCTTTTCGAAGTTCTTTCTCTAGTGCACTGCGCATATCGCATTTCTTGGTTAAAATCTTTCAACAGTTTTGTCACTTCAGAATACATTTCAAATTAGCAGTTCAGCAAACACTTGTACAAGAGCTTGGCAGCAGCGGCCGGGGAAAAAAACAAAAAAAAATAAAATTGGCTACAAATGATTGCACAAACCTGTGTATAAAATGCGCATTTAGTGAACCGGTCGCCACAGCCGCTGCTGCCAAGTGAGGATCAGCGGTGAGGCACAGTTCCTTTTGTAGTCGGCGCCTCTTTCAAGCAGCCAATCCTGGTTCACGGCTCGCTGACGTCACACTGGAGGCCACGACAGTTTATAGATGAGCGGCGAAACTTGCGATAGTCGAGGAGATACGGCACGTGCAACGGTGATCCGCCGAAGATGCAGACACAAAGCCACCGGGGAAGGCGGTGGAGTCCTGTGTATAAAATGTGCAGATTTAGTGAACCGGTCGCCACAGCCCCTGCTGCCAAGTGAGGATCAGCGGTGAGGAACAGTTCCTTTTGTAGTCGGCACCTCTTTCAAGCAGCCAATCATGGTCCACGGCTCGCTGACGTCACACTGGAGGCCACGGCAGTTTATAGATGAGCGGCGAAACTTGCGATAGTCGAGGAGATACGGCACGTGCAACGGTGATCCGCCGAAGATGCAGACCCAAAGCCACCGGGGAAGGCGGTGGAGTCCTGTGTATAAAATGTGCAGATTTAGTGAACCGGTCGCCACAGCCCCTGCTGCCAAGTGAGGATCAGCGGTGAGGAACAGTTCCTTTTGTAGTCGGCACCTCTTTCAAGCAGCCAATCATGGTCCACGGCTCGCTGACGTCACACTGGAGGCCACGGCAGTTTATAGATGAGCGGCGAAACTTGCGATAGTCGAGGAGATACGGCACGTGCAACGGTGATCCGCCGAAGATGCAGACCCAAAGCCACCGGGAAAGGCGGTGGTGTCCTGTGTATAAAATGCGCAGATTTAGTGAATCGGTCGCCACAGCCGCTGCTGCGAAGTTCGCTTCCTTTTCGCTGAGTGCAGCCCTCTGTGACCCACACAGTGATGTCGTCCGCGTACATTGCATGCATGCTTATGCCTGGTATGATTTCTAGCTGTCTAGCCAGCTTAACCGTTGCTATGTTAAAAAGTATGGGTGAAATCACTGACCCTTGCGGCGTTCCCTTATTGGGTGTTTGAAAGCTCTTGGACCTGATTTCCCCCGAGCCCTATTGCAACCGTCCTGTCCTATTTGTGAGGAAAGCGCTTACGTATCAGTAGATTCTTTTCCCACCGTTCAAATCGTTCATGCCTGTTAGTATGGCTTTGTGGCTAACGTTATCAAAAGTTCCTTTATGTCCAGGGCCATGATTATGCATTAGCCGCGTCTGGGTACGTTGGTTAATATTTTGTCCTTGATCTGCAGCAGGACGTCTTGCGTGGACAGTTTTGCCCTAAAGCCAAACATGCTATGAGGGTATAGCTCGTTTTCCTCCATGTAATCTTGCACCCGTCTGGTTGTAATTCTTTCGTATAATTTCCCCAGGCACGAGGTTAAAGATATCGGCCTGAGGTTTTCTACCTGCAGTGGTTTACCTGGTTTGAGAATCATTACTATTTCCGCGTGCTTCCACTCTTTTGGAACAGTCTCTGATTCCCATAGCTTATTAAAGTTTTCGGCTAGCTCTTCAATCATTCCGTCGCTTAGGTTACGGATGAGTGCGTTTGTAATTTAGTCCGCCCCTGCGGCTGTATTTCTTGTTGTGCTTCTAATTCCTGCGTAGACTTCCTCCCTGGTTATGAGTTTATATAATTCTTGGTTTTTGTATCCTCGGTAGTGCTCGGTGTACGCTGCTGGGTCGCTGTTGTCGAAGCATTTCTGCCTAACTTTCTCTATTAATTCTGAATCTGGTCCTTGAAATTGATGGACCAGTCTGCGGATTGCTTTATTGTTTTTGCTTTTGGTTTTAGTTGTATCGAGGAGGGCTCTGAGTATGTGCCACGTTCTGGCTGTGCTTAGAGTACCGCATAGCGAGTTGCTGAATTGCTGCCACTTCGTTCTCGCTAGTTGTTCCGCGCACTCCTCTGCCCTTTTTGTTACTTCCGCAATTTTCAGTTTTGGCTTCCTATTGTATCTTTGCTTCTTCCACCGTTTGGTGAGGCGCTTGCGTGCTTCCCATAGCCCAAGAAGTTTGGGGTCCACCTAGAGTGTCTGCTGTGTCCTGTCTGTCTCCTTGGTGTAGCTGCGTTGTTTGTCTTTGAGCATGTTCCCCCATGCCTCAATCGAGTCTATTCTCTCGGTTGGGCTTTCTTTACATGCCTGTCTGAACGCGTCCCAATCCGTAATTTTGGCAGTGCTGATTCTCCGCCTGAATCGGCTGGCTGTAATCTGCGTGCTGATACTACAGTGGTCGCTGCCTAGGTTTTCATTAAGGTTTTCCCACGTCGTTTGCCCCGTTGTTTTGACGTACGTTAGGTCTGGGACAGGTGTCCCTGCACACGCTGTTCCCGGTCCTAGGGGGGGTATATGGGTCCGTTATCAATTAACACCCCATGGCTTTTGCCGCTTCTTTTATATTCTTGCCTTGTTTGTCTGCTCTGCCATAGCCCCAGCTTGTGTCTCTGGCGTTGAACTCTCCCACTATATGTATAATTTATAATTGGTTTTTAGGGAAAGGAAATGGCGCAGTATCTGTCTCATATATCGTTGGACACCTGAACCGCGCCGTAAGGGAAGGGATGAGGGAGGGAGTGAAAGAAGAAAGGAAGAGAGAGGTGCCGTAGTGGAGGGCTCCGGAATAATTTCGACCACCTCTGGATCTTTAACGTGCACTGACATCGCACAGCACACGGGCGCCTTAGCGTTTTTCCTCCATAAAAACGCAGCCGCCGCGGTCGGGTTCGAACCCGGGAACTCCGGATCAGTAGTCGAGCGCCCTAACCACTGAGCCACCGCGGCGGGCCTCCCACTATTACCAATTTGTTTTCTTTGGCTAGGCTGCTTATGCCGTGGAAGAGTTAATGGAATTTCGTGTCCTGTTGTTTAGAGGAGCTGTAGATGTTGACTACGAAGGTGCTGCTGCCCTGCTTTTTCATTTTTGGAACTATCTCTGTGATTACATGTTCTGTTTACATGTCGGCTATGCTGTTGTGCATGATTGCGACTATGTTCTTACTTATGAGCGTTGCAGTTTTGGAGCTTTCCGGGTACACGTATGTCATGTATGCTTGCAGTGTTGGCGTCATATTGGTTTCTTGGAACGCTATTACATCAGGTGTGGTTATTTCGTTTATGAATTGCTGCAATAGTCCTCTCTTCTTCTTATATCCATTGTAGTTCCACTGCCATATTTCGAGATTTTCGGTGTTTTGACTGCCTTTAATTGTACTGGCCATGATTAATTTTCTATATCCGAATCCTGTAGCGGACGTCGGGCATTAAATTTGTCCTTTACGCCTTCCGTTATTCTTTGTTTGCGCTGGCAGCGGATTTCAGCACCCATCATTCGCATGCGCTGTTCTGTCGCTTGGAATTTTTGTTGCATGTTTTCTAGAATTTTGGTAATCCCTGCTAGGTCCCCTGCCTTAGCTTTTTCGATTTGTGGTTGCGGCTCGGGAGAGGGAGTGCGTGCCCTCTGGTCCCTAACTTGACTGGCGAGAAAAAAAAAAAAACGAATGGTGCGAGATTTAAAAAATGAAATATAGCGCTCTAACAATAGCAGTGAAGTATAACAAATGAGAAGCCCCCGGAAACGACGGGGGACACACGGGCTTCCGAGCCGCGGACAGCACGACGGTGCGGCCAGTTACGTACAAGGCAAAAAGAACTCTTAGGGAGCAGATGCCTGTCGGAAAACGGAACAAAGGGAGGCAATGCACCTTCGGTCTTACTGAGGCAATACTACTCGATTCTTTTTTTCTTTATGACTACTCATATAGAAAGGCAGATGGTCATTACACACGCATATACGGACACAGACGCGCACGTGTGCTGGGTAAGAGGCAGGAAAACACGTCATCAGAGGACGCTGCATTTGCGCCTGGGCTCCTGCGCACCTCCAGTGCTCACTGGAATTGTTTTTTTTTTTAGTGCAGAAAGACAGCACAGGAAAAAACGAACATGACAGGACAGGGCGCTAACCAACAGCAAACCAATTCTAGTAATGCACCAACTAGCCTGCAAAAACGTCCTCACAAGTCGTGCCCGGTTTCGGTTTTGTGCGGGGGAAAAAAAATCTCCGGATTTCCTCACGCTGCAGGTCTTTAGAGAACGACTTTTAATCAGTTCGAGAACCTGATATGGCATCGCCTTGTACGTGGCTACAAACTGGAAATTCGCACTAACCACCAGATTGTGTGAAGTAAAAGTTAATTAGTACGTAATAGTTAGCCAGTAATGTAATTAGTACGATTTTTTAAGTAACTGACGTCCGCTGCGGGTGAGAATATGTTCCTGAAAATGTTTGATTTCAACACCCTATTCTTAAGAGATTTTCGAAAGTGCCCGCTCAAACATCGGTACATAGTTCCGGCGCTGTCCGATTATAAACCTTTCTGCGTGGGCTTCCATTTCACAACTGATGCAGTTAGGGAAAAACAGGTACCCAGGACGCTACACGCCAATTTTGCATTTTTGGCGCTTCACAAACTACCTAAACGGACAAAAGCGTGCCATTAACGAAGGTTTTCCCGCGTATATACGTCTGCCTGTGTCGTCATCCGCGGGGCGAATCCGTCGTCCTGCAGCGGTTATCGTGGCTCTCTCGGCCGCCACTCGTTATCACCGCGGGCCGCGGAAATAAATGCGCACAGTCTCTGTCGTCACAATCCGCCGGCTGACCACCAGGGCGGTCTTTTTTGTTTTTAATAAAGGACAGAAGCTTGCGCTCCTCACTCTGTCTCAAGAGGTTGCGGCCGAAACGCACGCGTATCAAAGTGACTGCGGAAACTGCGCGCCAATGCAACCTGCATTGATTCGAATCGAACAAACGGCGCAGGCCATACTGCATGTGTCGGCAGCAGCGACAGTGCATGCGCACATATAACGGCGATGCCCGCGAGCTGGTATACGGCGCTGCCAGCAGATCGCGGTAACGGGTTTGTGCAGCGGGTGCCGATAGCAGCGAGACGTATGTATTCGTGAGGGCGGATAAATGGGTGAAATCGGTTCTCTTCTGCCTTCTTACGGGTGGTGTTCAACAGCTTATTTACCTGAATATCAACTGAAACAATGTCATAAGAAAATTGAATGCACTACTTTTCAATGCGATTCACTTGAGGTCGACACACTTCTCCAGTGATTGGATGTTCTGATAATGAAAGCAGACTTTTTGCTGCTGCAGGAATCCAACACTTTCTTGAGAAGGCCTGTTGTTGTCCTCCTCTGCACACCCGCCCGGCGCCTGGCACCAACCGGCTTGACGAGTTCGCCGATCGCTATCTCCCTCTGGTTAGGTTGAGAATCGCTACGCATTGCGTTGACGCCTCTTTCTCCAGGTTTTTTTTCTGTGTGGAACAGCATGTTCAACTGCCCTATCTGGCGTATGGTTACATGTAAGTGAGGTAGGCGTCGTGGAACTATTACGCCACACTGGGGCGCGGCATTAAATGTACGCTATGGCTCCGTACAAAATGTGTCGATGCTGCATTGCTGACTTCATCGGCAAACATGGCGGTGTCTGGAAATGGCCTGCTTTCGCGTTTCCTAAAGATGACTTTCGCAAACAGACTTGGATGGAAGCTATTCCACACAGGGATTTCACACTGACTGTGTACTTCAAGAAC
Organism: Amblyomma americanum; assembly: GCF_052857255.1. Lineage (NCBI taxonomy): Eukaryota > Metazoa > Arthropoda > Arachnida > Ixodida > Ixodidae > Amblyomma > Amblyomma americanum. The sequence continues at coordinate 298,849,366 of NC_135497.1, read as the reverse complement.
TGCACCTGAAGCCCTCACGTGCTGCTCTGTAAAACTGCAGTGGTTGCGTCGCAACTTTAGAAGCGGTTAAGAATTCATAGTTGAGATACATTGGGTAGTCTTACTGAGCTGCCTGCAGCGCTGTGCAGGAGTAAGGTGAGAAAATATTCAGCAAGCTGCCAAACTGAACAAAAGCATAATGCTCTGCGAAATAATGTGTTCCAATACTGACGGCAATTTTCTCACTTTCTTTCGTTCCTCAGATTCTGCGAGCTGCATTTTCAATAAGGAGACCATAGCGAAGCTTCGTTTCGTAGCAGCCTCAAGGAATGCAGTGCCGCATGCCGTTTCATCAATTTTCTTCCAACACTATTCCTAACTTGTCCACGAACCGTGTTCGGTGGAAATCGTCGGCGCCCAAACGAGATCAGATAAAAACCCTGAGCAAGGCTGCTAAACGTACATTTGAGACCAGAGGTGGAAAGGGAGAACAGAGTAATATGGTATCTTCACATGAAGAACGAACAGGCAAATTGCTTTGCACCGAGAGCAATAAGCACGTACTTAAAGCAATGAAAAATGTTTGCAAAATATTTGTCTCCCTGTTCGGCATTAAAATGAATTCCCTGTACAAATTCATTCTTTGCATTAATTGCGGTATCTGACGTGTAATCTGCTCACACATATGATAGAGAAGTCCCACATACCTTTAAAAAATTTGGTCAGTTTCTGAGAAAACCTGAATGATTTCTGACATTACACTCATCAGGTATTTCTGAATTTCTGACGAATTCTAAGTCGAGTATCTGATCCATTGGTGATTAATATTGGCCGCCGAGTTTCTGAGTTAAGACGTGACGTGTTTTTCCTGTTCAGATTCTCATTAATCTTTTTTGCATACGTACTGAATTCATGATGCATTTCTGAGTGGTTTATGATGCATTCAAAATATAGTGTTATGGCAAAAAAATGTGGGTGCCATTTCTTTAACGGCTCTTTAACATCACACAGAAACCGCTGCGGTAATACTCTGTTAAATGCAATATAAACATCCACTAAACTACTATGTGCTACTTTCGCTGAAATGTGAAACAATCCAGGACCAGAATCTGAAAACCATTGCTGTAAAGTAAATTGCTGGGGTAGTTGGTTCATAATGCACAATAGTGGAACCAGCGAAACAGACGCAGGACAAGAACAAAGAGGTGTTGTGTGTGTACCTCCTTGTTCTTGTCCTGCGTCTGTTTCGCTGGTTCCACCATTGCGCATTGCTGTAAAAGCCCGGCCCCCTCTACAACATTTGTCCGTAAAGTATCGAGACTGATTTATTTTCTTCTCTAGAAATTGTTCCCCAAAACAAATGTTTGTGCGTATGTGTAACGCCATATTTTCGGGCTAACTTGAGCTATTTATGTTAATTGCTGTGGCAGCTGCTATGTGGCACTACATGTAGAAAAATGCATTTTTAAGCATTAAGCATTAAGATTTTAAGCGGGTAGAAGTAACCAAGCAAAGGTTATCTGTTTGAAGGTTAAAATCAAGGCAAGAGTAAAATTTCATAAGTCATGGCTAGTTAGTTGGCTTGAGGCACCGCCCGAATTAAAGGGTTCAGCCTTATCCGTCCATCCATCCGTCCGTCCGTCCGTCCGTCCGTCCATCCATCCATCCATCCATCCAGCGACTCAGCCTATGAGGGACGCCGTAGTGAAGGTCTCTGGAAATTTCGACCACCTGGGGTTCTTTTACGTGCACTGACATCGCACAGCACACGGGCCTCTAGAATTTCGCCTCCATCGAAATTCGACCGCCGCGGCCGGGATCGAACCCGCGTCTTTCGGGCCGGCTAAGTCAACTGGAATAACCTACCATCGTACATTGCAATTGAAAGCAACCTTTTCAGGACCGCCTAACGTTGCTCATTCCTTCTGTCGCTTGTTTCATTCAAATTTGCTATTTTGTTTTGTTTGCACTTCTTTTTTTGGCATAATCAGGTTATTTTGTGATTTCTGCTATTATGTATTCTACGTTTGTGCTTACCTTCCCCCCTATGCAATACCCTCGACTAGAGGGGTATATGGAATAAATAAAACAAAAGCACATTACAATGCCCCACCCAAATATATTTCGGCGAGCTGCCAACTGCACATGCATTGCCTCGCCCCAGAAACACGGCACATGTGCTTTTGGTGTTTGCGACAGGTGCAAACGCACACCTGACTGCGCTAGCGCACTTCACCTTTCACTTACATGGGCCATGCATGCTATGATAAAACGAGAGAGCTTCAGGACAGCACAGTTGCTTCAACTAGCAAAATTTAGCCGGGTAAGCTTCACGCTCGCAGTGGGCTTCCTGCGTAAAGCGGACCGCAGTAAAAAGCAATGCGCGTTCTGCTACGCGATCCGCTTCCGCGTAAACCACCTGCGCATGCGCAGAAGGTGCGCCAAGGGGCCAGGTGCGACTACACGCCTGCCTTTATAATAGATGTAGGTGCAGTTGGGCCTCCGCATGAGCGGAACGCGCTGTGATAAAACTGCCTAAAGCATTACGCTATGCTAAAATCGAATTACAACAATATATAGCGCCAAGCTAAAGCACTCTAGACATCGCTGGAATACACCGATGGCCCGCAGGGGGGTCTGCTGGTAGGTGCATGAAGCTTTCGTAAAATGCCGCCGCGGTGGCTCAGTGTTTATGGTGCTCGACTGCTGACCCGAAAGACGTAGGTTCGATCCCGGCCGCTGAGGTCGCATTTCGATGGAGGCGAAATTCTAGAGACCCGTGTGCTGTTCGATATCAGTGCACGTTAAAGAACCCCAGGTGGTCGAAACTTCCGGAGCCCTTCACTACGGCGTCTTAGCCAGAGTCGCTCTGGGACCGTTAAACAAGGGCCTCCGAGATCACCGTTTTGTAAGCGCCTTCGAGTGTTCTCGGAGGCCATGGTTAAACCCCCGTAAACCATAAACCGAAGCTTGCGGGAAAAGCACACAACGCATGGAACAGGAGTTCATAGAAGAAACGAGAAAGCGGGACAGCAGCAATGGGGGAAGACAGGAGCTGAAACCCAGAATGCTTCAAGGGCTCAGCGGGAGTGGCATAAGTGGAAAAAATAAGATCAGCGTACATCGGTGCAAACATGGCACCCATCTCATTAAGACCACTTCGGATGCACTGAAATACGTCCCTAAATGTTTTTTTTTCCTCTTGCGTGAACATTCGTCGTCCACGCTATAGAGGATGTTTGGCAGCGCCCGCTGTATTGATGCCACCATCCACATTCTCGTTACTCATCGAATGAGCCGTGGTCTTTAATCTAGCACATCTCCACAGAAAAACGCCATCTTTGGTAGCATGCTAATGTATTCATGGCTTGGCGCAATTGATGCCCCATTCCCACCAGTTGCTGTGAAATCACAGCATTTTGTGACCTTGAGATGCAAATTATACTCGCGTCATGACCCGGTACCGTCACCAATGCTTCGGCAGAGGTCGACTACCTAGGTTACCCCTCACGCCGCGGGAATCTTCGGAATTTTTTTTCGAACGACCGCATTTTTCTCTGCACCACAGAGGCCTTGAAAGCAATACAGCTTCCAGCTGCTAACATTCCTCCATACATATGGGGTACTCGAAAATCTTTTCTGGAAACTTAGTGAATTCCCTACTGAAAAAAGTTGTACGGTACAATAAACTCAACAGTATGTCATACAAATGTAATGCAGTTATCATAAAAGTCATTAAAATATCATAGAAATGTAATTCATTTTTGCAAAAGCATACATTTGTCTTACAGATGTCATAAAATACCATACAACTGTATGACATTTGTTTGACGAAACTTGTATGAGGTTATTGCATCATACAACTTTTTCAGCATTGTTGCGTACATACAGCTAGTAGAATCTGCGATCACGGCAGATATGAATTCATAAAATTTCATGGTCGAAGTGCATTGTGTGCAATGTGCAAAATTTCGGCTGCTCCAAATTCTCCCGCACCCCCACGGGTAAAACAAACACAGGAGCCCGACCGCACGGAACCGCAAGGGGCCCCGGTAGAATACACCTATTGTAGGATACAACTAAAAAAAAAAGAAACAAGTAACACTGCGCTATGGTCCGTAGCGTCCTGTATTACTCCACTGGCCAACCACAATCAGCTGTTTAACATTTGACTTTATGAAACAAGCCAGCTAGCAAAATTCTAGAGCTTATGATTTTTTTTGTGATTAGCTTCTTATGTAGGTGACAAGAAAAGTTTGAACTAGTTTTTGTCATGGAGGAATTCTATGCGGTGGTCCTGCTTGTGGGCGGGGATTCACTGTAAACTTCAGTTGCGTCTAACTATAGGACGGCCTCGTTCTTCTGATTTGGTGGGAAACCACCACAGCCAGGAGGAAGTGGTTAAGCTATTCGCAGAGCACGTGAGCTGCATCTTAGAGGGTACACACCTTGCCAAAAGGTGCAAACATGGGCAACATAAGCGGTCACACAATACACGTCGTGTCACACATAAGCAGGTAGCACGACCTGGCTTGTGCACCACAAGGTCGAGTCTGCACAGGGGCACGGCGCTGGCATCAGCAGTTTCACGCCCAATCTACTGGCACTCCACAACAAACAACTTTTTTTTTACTGTTTTATTTGAATAATTTAAAAGGTACCACTTCTGCTTCTGTTACAGTAACCATACTCAAAGAATTTACAGATGCATAGAAAATTGCACAATCACCACACACTCAAAACTAAGTTCATCAAGGTTCAAAGTCAATTAAAATACGACAGACAAGCTATTTCGATAAAAGCATTGAAGTCATAGGCTTTGGTCTGACAAGTTCGTAATAAAAAATAAAATGTTGCAGCATCCTAAAAAGTGATATAAATACCATCAGCATTACAGTTACTATAATTACCCGATGATAAAAGACCAGAACAGTTATTTTTTTTTTCTCTTGTGGACTACAAAGGACATTCAGCAATCTTCCGTCACCCGACAAACATGGGAGTCTGACAATGGTTCTTGTGATGAGCTTGAATGCAGGCGAGCACCCTCACACACGTGGTCTCTAAAAGGGACTAGAATGATTTAGAAAAAAACAAAGGAGCATCGTGAAGTGTAATCACAGTTGCAGTGAAACAGAGTATGTACAGAGGCGTGGAGCAAACGCTCACCGCTGCACCACATTCACCAGATCCCTGACTGTGTTGTGCAGGTCTGTGAACAGCTTGGCACTGGCAGCGCTGTTGTTGCTGGAGCATGTCCGCAGCTGGTCGCCCTGCGTCTCGAGACGTGACAGCAGCTCCCGGAAGCGGAAGCGGCCATGCGGCGGCACACTCTCGGCATAGCTGCTGCAGGAGGAACACAAGAGCTGCACCTTGTCTGACAGCTGCATCACGCTAACGCTGCTCAGGGAGCCTGGCACAGCAGCCTTCAGTGCCACAATGCCACTCTCCAGTGCGCTCGATATCTCCAGAATGGAGCTTTTGCTGTCAGCCAGTCGGTCCTCGTCCTGCTGGGCACCTTTCTTGGGCTGAGGAGAGGTGCTGGACTGGTTGCGAGGCACCACTGGGGGCTTGGGCTGGTTGGGTGCACTTGATGATGACGACGATGATGCTGACTTGGCAAACTTGTTGGCCGTGCTAGAAGGCAGCTTGGAGGCTGTCTTGAGGGCAGGCTTTGTGGGAACAACAGGTTTCGATGTAAACTGCTGCTGCTGCTGCTGGGAGTCGGGTGCATCGTCCGGTGTTCGCGGTGGCACAACTGTAGATGGTGGCGATGGAGGACTTGCTTTCCGGCCATCTCCTCCTTCGTTCTTGGAAAGACGCAAGGACTCCGGCCGCCTGGCACCAATTTTGGGACTCACTTTTCCACCACCTGTTTCTTTCTCCCAAAGCTTCTTCAGGCTACTAATGCTTCCAGAACTCTGTCGTTTCTCTTCTTCCCCTTGTGCTGGCAGGTCCAAGGGCTGAGTGGGTGACTGCAGACGGTCTGGTTCGCGCTTCTTGACTTCTTCTACTGGGGCTTTCTTTTTGTCCAAGGGCTGAGTGGGTGACTGCAGACGGTCTGGTTCGCGCTTCTTGACTTCTTCTACTAGGGCTTTCTTCTGGGAGGTGGCTGGTTTGGCCGGTACGTCGGTAGCATTCTTTTCAGGAGGGCTGGCTCCACGGCAGGGATCTCCAGTTGTTTGAGCACATGCCTCTCCCGTTTCGGCTGCTTTTCGTCGGGCCTTCATCTTGAGGTTCTCAAACAACTCTGACACCACCTGAGCAGCAGAGCTCCTTGTCGATGCTTCTGCTAAAGGTGAAGAGTGAACATCCTGGCACTCAAGTGTTTGTTGATCTGGGTTGCTAAATTCTGGTGGAGGTGGGAATCCCTCATCACTGTAAGAAATAGGACTACCATCAGGTGCCTCAGGCATCACAGGGCTCTGATTACTGTCTGAAGCTGCCTTGGTGGCAGCATTTGAGTTTCCTGAGTGACGACTAAGCTGGTCATCCACAGAGCCACTCTTTACGAGAGGGTGCTTTGGAGGGCTAGGTGGTCTATCTTTTGGTCGCCGCTTGAGTGTTCTGCGCACAACAGATGATCCAAAAAGTGCAACTGGCGACACAGTTGCTGGCACTGCCTTACCCTCCTGTGACTGCAAGGCAAGGGACTCGAATGACTCCCTCTTTTGTGAGACTCCCAGCTGGGCTTCACTTTCACTTACTGCATCTTGTAGGCCATCACTGGGCATATCCCGCCCTGGTGTAGTAGACTTACCATCAAACCTGTGGTGCCTTGCTAGCCTAGGTGATGGGCCTTGCTTAGGCCCTGGCCTCCTCATCTCAGGAATTGAGCCAGTCTCAAAGGCATCACTCACTTTAGTATGTGTTAGGTCAGATTTCTGACGCTGCAAAATTGCATGTGGAGGTGCGGCCTCTCCAATCTTACAACGAGCATGCCCATAGTCAGCCCCTACAGCCATCCGAGCTCCTGAACCTACAGAAAGCACATTTCCAGACTGGTAGTGGACATGTCCATCTTCTACGACAGGTTCTTGGTACGACGTCCCAGTATGCAGTCCGTGTTGCCTTAGCGACTCCAGGTAGGCGCCAATACGAGCCCCCTTGGGCAATGTCCCGTATCTATTGATGGCACGTTTGACATTCTGTACTTCAAGGGCAGCCACCTGGACCTGTATTGAACGAAAGAGAATATTTAGTATACGCAATGCATTTCTAAAATTAACACAAGCCCTCTACAATATTACGTCAGCACTGTACAATGAACTTTCTTTGACAATGCTACCAAATTACTGTGACGCATCTAGAGTTTGAGACTCACTGGGAAAGAGAAAAGGAAGAAGTGCTTGACATGGAAGGGTGCACTATAGAGAAAGGAATTAAAATACAGTAAAACCTCATTAATTTGAAGACATTGGGAGTGCCAAAAATATTCACATTAACAAGATTTTCGACTTCGCTGGAAAAAAAAAAAAGAGCAAAAACGGACCCAGGAAAAAAAAATTTTTTTAGGAACATGCTACCTTTATTCAACAAACTTAGCAATTAATATATACGGACATGTGACTTGTGCAAGTTAATCTGGATACACTTCTATGCTTGGCCGCGAGTTCAGATGAACAGGAATTTTGTAATTTCCGACCATTTAGGAGGTTTGAATACTTTGAATCACAAAAGAGCGGTGCAATCGAGTAGCAAATATTATCCGCAACCTATTTGAAATTTTGGATATTTACGTTCCCCTAGCAAAAATAAATGGGTTAAATTATCTTTACTACCATATTTACTTGCATAGTTTGCACACTTTTTTCTTTAAATTAAGGCTTCAAAAAGGGGCGTGCGCAAACACGTTCCAAAAACTCTACAAAGGCCATAATGTGCAATATACAGGGTCTGCCCTGAAGTATAGAGACAAGTCTTTGAGTTGCGCGCACATGCGCTTGTTTGGGAAATCGGTTTCAGGGGAACAAGGGGGAATCATCAGCACCACAATGTGACGAGCTCAATTAACTTCTAACAGGTGAAGCAACTAGACGTGCTTTCGTTGCTGCGTTAAGGAAACAATGGAGCAAATGTTGGGACAGCGCTACGCGGTGAAGTGTTGCGTTCAACTGATAAACGCCCCTACTGAGACGTTCGGTGTGATAAAGAGTATACGGCAATGGTGCGATTGCAGTATGCGAGTGCCCAAATGGCGCAAAGCCTTTACAGACGGCCAAGCAGACGTTCACAACGAGCAGCAGTCCGGGCGCTCGTTGACGATGGTTACCAAAACTATTGTGGGCTGTGTGCGTGCTTTGTGAACACTGGTCAGCATCTGAGTGTCCGTTTGATTGTAGGAGAGTTAGGGACTCCAAAAACTCAAGATCACGAAATTATCACTGAAAATTTGCAAATGCGCCAAAACTCGTGCCGAAAAGTTGCAGATCAATTGTGGGTGTTTCGATATGACCCAGAAACAAAAAGACAGAGATCAGGGCGGCACGCCAGTGAATTTCCCCGTCCGAGGAAGGCGTGCATGTCGAAATCCAAACAGAAATCCATGCTTATTGTATTGCAATCGTCCATAAGAAATCGCTACTTTAGATTTTACAAAAATAACAAAAATATTTGATAAATGTATACGAAATGCTTAAATACACGCATACACGCATGTCGTTTAAAACCCTTTTAATTGCGCGTACGCGACGGACAGATGCAGACACTGCTGTAGCTATTCTAATACAAGACGAGCCAAAACTAAGCCAGTCCAACTGCGTCGGAGCGCTGCTTCGCCAGGCTTAACGCATGGGAAGTCGTCTTGATATCTTAAAAGAAAAAGCGATTTGTCTCTTGAAAGTTTATGCGAGGTTAAGAATGGGAAAATTGAAGGCGAATACAACAGCTTAGAACACGATATTGCTTTGAGGGATTAGCGACGAAGTTGTTATCGCTGCGAAGCGGGCGGGCAGGGCGCCGCCATGTTGTCAACGCAAACTACGCAACCAACGCAAATACCACAACGCCAAATTAATGCGCTTAATATGCTTAAAACCAGTCTGATACAATTTTAGAATTATTGTACAGACTGCTTGCATTAAAGTCTAGGCGAATAATGTTTGTTCATGCTTTTGTACCATGAATGTGTCGTGTACGAAAGTGCGCTTGGCGCCGCTCGAAGCAACGCTAGTAACCTTGGGCAGCGCTAGAAGGCCCTCGAAATCTCGATGGAGTTCCGCGCTGCTCCGTTGACTCGATAGGCTATTGACTCGATGGCCATTGAAGCTGCCCGTGTAGCAGCGCTCGATCGCCTTTGAGTCGATCGACTATCGGTTCGAGGGCCCTCGAAATGCCCGTGTGACAGGGGTATCAAACTCTTGCCCAAAAAAGCCTATTGTTCACGCCCCTCACACGCATCATTTTGCTTTGGCTTGACCTTGGCAGTGACATCTGCCTTAGAGTGGCGTCCCCTCACCACTTTCACAGCTGCACATGGCGACGCAGCCGCACCATCTTCTCAAGCATTTATGTCTACCAGTGTGCATGCTGGTGGTCTGGCGCAGCAGGGAGCGTAAAATGTGCAAGTTTTTTTGTAAACCTGGATAATAAAGAAAGGGTGCGTAAATTATGTGACACACTGTATTAGAAGTGACAATATCCTGAACGGTTTGACGTTACAATCTTGAGCAAAATTCAGCCACTTTATGACGAATTCTGCACCTCATCTTAGCACCGTACAGTCACGCCAAATTCAAATGCTGCTGATACTGGAGGACGCAAGATGACCAGGATGCATGCAAGTGACCAGTCAGGAAATGCTAAGCACTTGCACCCCCTACACTGCACTACCCCTGGTCTTTTTGAAAATACAGCTGCTGCTGCACTCTGAACAGGAATGCAGCAGTTTTGCTCCTGCCTCAGTGCTACCATCACTTACTTCAGAAGGTCAAGATGTGTGCACGAAAACTTTCTGCAGTTGTGCATAGGAAAAGCTTGATCATTTGCCAACAGTTCATTCAAAATTCCAGCTAATTTCAGGATTCTCTGCTGCGCCACATTTACCACATAAATTTTTCCTGACACCATGTTTACTCGCGTTATTTGCACACTTTTTTTTCTAATATTAATGCTTCAAAATGGAATCGTGCAAATTACACAGAGATTTTGTAAACATGTCCTAAAAAACTCTACGAAGGTCATAACGCACAATGTATACAGTATATTGCCACGCAGCGGCAAATGGAACAGCCAACGATTTGGTAGTTTCGGATTCTGGAGCGACACACACTCCGGAGGTTGCCGGAAGTTTGCTCTTGCAGCCGTTCAAACAATAAAGTGATCACCAACACGCGCGAGCTGAGTAAATAGCACGCAGTTGACTTTTCTTTACCGGAACTGATTTATAAACAAAGTAGCAACTTTTTTTTTTTACATCATTCACCTTTCGCAGGTGCAAGCGGTGATGTGGCCACGACTATCTTCCCAAGCCTGCCTTGCACGTATCAGTGTGCGTTCTGGTGTGCTTGCACAGCAGGAAGCGCAAAATATGCTAGTAATAGTTTTTTTTATAAATCCAGGTAATAAATTAGGGGTGCATAAATTACGCGAGGGCGCAAATTATGTGAGTAAATACGGTAATTCGAGCAGCCAGTGCACTGCTGCTCGAATGATCAGCCTTGGTTGCGGCCTGTTTTGGTGAAAGCAAACATTGCATCAGATCTGCACTGCCACTCGTCTCGGTCGACAAACTGGCAAGAACTGACATTTTCAATTCTAACTTGCATCCTTGCGCTTACGTGCTTTGTGGATTCACCAGTTTCAGGTGCTCCAGGGTTTTCTCCTTTGCTCAGCCAGCTTTCCTAGCTTGCTTCTCCACAGTGGGCAGCAACGCATGCATATTTTTCTCTCTTATTTGAAAGGACATCGAAGGCAACTAATTCAATTTTATTTCATAGTAAATATCAATTTTACGGCTCTTTCTGGACTTTCAGATGTTTATGCAGCACCAAAAGACGCATTTATTGCGGAGAAAATTGCATTTAAATTTTCCCGCCATTCAATTCAAACTCAAAGCCCACACCAGAAACAGACTTACAATCACAGTTTTGAAATGATAGCTGTGTAGCCTAGCCTCTGAGATCCGCATCCACAAAACTGTGTAGACGCACCACAGTTTACATATGGAATTGGCCAGTGATGGTGCCACCTGTACTTTGTTCTTAGTCTTTTGTCTTTTCTATCCTATAAAGCTCACATTTCGGTAAGAGTGGCCTCCCTGTGATTAGAATACTGTAATCTATTGATACAGGCCCAACTTCGAATTTGTCCTCGGAGTCCCTTCAAAGCTTCAAGTGACACGAGTGGACACATTATGAATTAATGACACAGTACAGAACTTTACATTGTGCCTAAAAGAAATATAGAGACGTGCCCAACTAGGAAGCTCAGCACTCAGTATGTTTAATAACATGGCACTTTAAGCTCCACATCCTTCATCAAACTCCTCAGTACTCCACCAGCCGCCATGCGATTAGGGCAAGCACTGTCAGTAAATGGCAAAAAGAACTTTCTCAATCACTGAGTTACATCACATGAGATGTGCAGATGTGTTCTATAGAGGTCAAAATCGGAGTAAATGAAATTCTGGAGGCTATGATCAGCTTGGCCAAGCTTCCTCTACAGCACCAGTTAATCATTAAACATCAACTGCTTCTTTGTTGAGTGCAAATGTGGTAGTTACCAAGTTCTCTTGATGGTTGAAGAATGTTTCAATTTTTGCTTTATTTTTGGATAAGTCAAAGGCCCACCTAATCTGAATACTTCTTGCAGTCAAACAGATTTCGAATTAATGAGAACTTCAGAGCCTGCAAAGCATAACGGTTTACCTTCTTGGCCTGCTTAGTAGACAGTGCAACAGACGCATCTTTCCCTGTCCTCTGGGGCTGCAAGTTGGGTGGGTATGTGCGTGCTTTCCTCAGCTTCTGCGGTTTAGTGTTGAGCAGCTGCTGTGACACATCTGGCACACTGGTTGTTGAATGAAGCTCCGACTCTTCTGTATCGGGCGTTGACTGTTTGGCTTCAGGGCCACTGCAGTCACCGGCTGTTTCAAACACTCGTTCCAACCCGCCATTGTTAAGTTCTTCTTCATCGCCATCTTCATCATCAGGGTTGCGGTCCTGATAGGTGCTGTCACGGAAGGAACTGGTGCGTTTTGGAGGAACAGGAGCTTGTTTGCTGCGAGGTCCAGGCCGGCGCAGTTGTACCGTGCTTGCTTTGACTTGCAGCAGACCCTGGCTTGCCTTGGTTGGTACCACTGCCTGGTTGCCTGTAAATACAAGCATTGAGGTCAACTTTCTAACAATCATTAAAGAAAAGGCTGTCTTGCAGGGACAGTGCGAAAAAGTATGCATTTCAATATAAACAAAACATTGCTCATAATGTTTCCTTACGTTGAAGTGCATTGAAACAGAAACACGAATCTCCCCACAGTGGTCGGCAGTGCTTCTGCCACCCACCTATTCAGCTGACCGCGGTCACCTGCCCATCATTCAACAAGGGCACCGCTGGACCAGAGGGCACTAAATTTGCCAATGTACAATGTGCAGAATTGTCTTGCTTAGCTGACTATTGCAATGCTTGTAGAAATCGCTGCTATTCATTGCTGCTGCATTGGCTGTGGTCATGCAGAAAAGCGTTCAAGCCCAGCCACACTGTTGCTTGTGCCAATGCTGCACCTCTGTACTACTACCCAATGTTTACAGATACTTTTTTAGTTCCATAACTCCTTGCAGTGCCTGTAGGCAGCAGGCAGCCTGTCGCCGTCCCCGACACCATAACGCTGCAGTCACGGGTTGAGCTAGGAGAGTGAGAGTCGTCTGATAGCGCGCAGCGTTTTGCACGAGCACTTGCATTATAATCATCATTGCGCTACTGATCTGTTTTGTTTTCGGCTCTTGCTCAGAGGTACTTGATAACGCAAGTGTACTTGGCGCGTTCGCGACCTTAGGAGCGGTATTCTGAGCAGTGTCACAAGCGTCCATTTTGGGCAATGACAATATGCATGCTTCGATTCTGCTTCTTGTGAGGTAAATCGAACATTGCTACTTCAATAGATTGGAATTATCTACCGAACCAGTTTTTCACGACTGGCTGGAGTGTCACGCATTTCGCGCAAAATTACTTTTACGTTTTACTGCAGCAATACTAGCGCAAATAAAACCCGCTGCTGTATCTCAGTGGCCATGGCCCGCGGCTGCTGTTCCGAAAGCCGCGAGTTCGATACCGGTGAAGGCGAAATGCGAGAGGCCCGTGTACTGTGCGATACTGGTGCACGTTAAAGAACCCCAGGTGGTCGAAAATCATCCAAAGCCCTCCACAACGGTGCCCCTTATATCCCGAGTTGTTTTGGGGCGTTAAACCTGACAATTTTACTAGTGAATATAAAAAGTTGCAAAATGTGGTCCAGCCACATTGCTCATCCTAACTCTGTGCACAATAATTTTCGAACGCATTTGCCATACACTATGCGAAGAGTACCACTTCGTATTTATTAAAATATTTTAAAATCAATTATTTTTTTAATACTAATTCAAATATTATTGCACAAGTAATTCAAGACCCTTGGCATTCAAAATAGAGAAATTTTATTCACAAACACACCAAACACCAATGTTGACAAATTTGCTGCCCACTAATCTGTCAGACAAGCTTCGCCTTCTTTCACTATCTTTGAGCTCTAATGACACCACTATTTCCAAACATCATTGTTGACAAATTTGCTGTCAACTAACCTGTCAGACAAGCTCTGCCTTCTTTCGCTCTCTTTGAGCTCTTATGGCACTACTATTTTCCAAGAACTTTGCTAACGCAAAGAAGTGCATGTGGGTCACTAAGTAAAAGTGATTAATTGAGCTGTGAACACCTCAGCATGCTCTGGGCAACCAACACCGTTTGTGGCTTTTTTTACAAGAGAATCAAGTACGCTCCAAAACAGATCGCCGAACAACTCGCCCTTTTTAGCCTTTATTATTGTGCATTCTACCGTGCTTACACAGGCAAACATTTTGGCATCGTCGCACTCGAAAGCTGCTTCATGGCTAGCAGCCGTTTGTTGGTCCGGGTGCACTGTACTTGTCCATAGGGACCACGTGTTCGCAGAGCGCACAGAAAAAAAAAGGACAATAAAATGCAACGACAAACACGCACACGGGCCAAGTAGCAATTGCAGAAAAGGACCTGCATGCGTGTTGGTAACAGCGCAACCCTCGACTGCAGCGCCCTCTCAACGCCCAGGTACAAGCAGTGCCTGCTTTCATAGGAGGAGTTATGGAACTAAACAAGTATCTATAAATGTTACACTACCTACGGTTCCGACTTTTATCACCGATCTGACTTCTGGCCTGGCTTGACCAGACTAAGATACACCACAAACACCACTGCATGGGCTGTTTGCCCCCTTGCGACATGTTTAGCACGCGCACAGCTTGGTGATGGCACAATGACCTAAACAGATGCTCAACAGTCCAGCGTTGCTCAACTGCCGGGTTTGGTGGCTTCTGGTGCACTCCAACCAGACCAAAACTCCGTACTTTTACAGGTGGCGTGAATTTTGTTGTGGCTCTTGCTTAAGAGGGTTCACCAGTAACAGTGTCCATAGGAAATACATGGGAACTTTCAGAAGCTGTAGCGTGTCTAAAAGTGGCTCGATTTTCATGAGGTCTGTGGCAGTGTTTTCTTCTTTAGTGAAAGATATAAATCTTTAAGTTTCATTTTTTTTACAAATTGGAGGTAAATATACAGAAAAATTGCACTTTTACATATGTTGGTCTTTCATGTCATCTCGTGAAGAAACTAAGTCAAATATCAGAATTTCGCCCGCAACATTTCCTCCCTTTTTCTTTCTTGATTGTCAAGCCGCAATTTTCATCCATATTGAGCTTAGTTTTTGCGTTTTACACGCTCTGAAAGTTATGTATGCATTTTCTGCGGGGATTTGAAATTCGCGCCAAATTTAACGCACGACGTGGCTCCATCTGGCGTCAGAACATTTTGTCGCTACTACACTCTACCACCAACCACATGGTTGTCTGTGTTCGTGCACGCAAGTTTTTACTCAGAACTTGGACAGACTTTAGCTCTTTATTTCCTTTTTTTTGTTTGGGCTATATTGTGAAAGGATTTCTGCTTTTCTTTTTGCTCCAGCTTGTGGTCCGAAAAAGAACTTGGATGCAAGGCCACACCAAAAAGCCACCCCCCCTTACTTCTCGGCAGCCACACAATAAGGCATTGTAGTGCCAAGACACAGGAAGGGGGCTTCCTATTCAGGACAGTGTGGGAGAACAGCATTGTTCCTTGACCAGGGCAGGGGCGAAGCAACCCAGGTGGGGATACAAGTCAAGAATGCAGCTGCAAATATTTCTTATAGGAGGCCCTCGAGACAATAGCGGCGCTTACATGAACCCAACACGGCCTGGTTGTTGAGTTATTGGGCCGAAAACCGGTACTAGGTTCATGTAAACGCGCGCCGAGTCGGGAGTCGACGGGTTGGGTCCAGTCAACTCCGCCGCAAGGGGTAGTTTGACTTGACTCGACCCTAACCCGGTGTGCTTGTAAACGCTGTCAAGTCGAAAAGTATGGTTATTGAGAGGGGAAAGGATAAATGCGAACTTGCTTTTGACGTGCGCCATGGCGCCTCCGATACAGCGATGGCATGCCTCAATCTTGGAGGCTGCTACTGCTTGCTCGACGCTTGGTGTCGCTACAGCTGAACCGGTCTCGAATGGCTAAAATCGAGTTCATGTAAACACGCAGTGGTTGAGTTGGATTGACCATGCTCAACCCGACCCCCGAATCGACCCGACGCTATCGGACTCATGTAAACAGGGCTAATGGCATAGATTGATTGTCATGACATAGCGATTAGCCTCATTTCAATGAGGCACTTGCCAATCACCTGTGATTTCACGCTATACTCCCAGACAACTATCTATGGCAGTGCAACAGCCCACGTCAAGGGGAGGAAGGACCGTCTCCTTCCTTTTCCTGCTCAGCCTCTGCTGCACTGCAACTGCAGCGTCATGAGAACCGGTCGAAGCCAGCGTTCGCCTCTGGCTCCAGGCTAGTGAAACCAGAATGTGTCGGATCGGCATCGAAAGATCGGTTCTCTAACGAATCTTTGGTCAAGTGCCGCTCTTTTCTCTCTAATTCTCCTCCCGACCAGGCATATCTCTGCCAGAATGTTCGCATTATTAGTGCAGGTGCTGTCCACTGTATGCGGGTAAGCGTGGGTGCACCTTGTCTGCAGAAAGAAGCTCGCGGATTTCCGAATCCTCTACTCCAGAATAGACATCTCCTTGGTGTAAATAACGTGATGTCAAACGTTCATGACCTAGATGGAAAAATCATCCAGTTTTGCTTCTGAACAGTTTTCGCATGTGTCAAGATTTCCCCAACCGTCTTTATTCTCCCAATTAGATGCGCCTCGGTATGTGCCACACCTAGTCGCACCTCCTGCACTGCGCTTCCAAAAGTCGCATATTTCAATCAGAAGAACGCTCGGAAAGGGCGCTATATAAATACATGTATAAAATATATAATACATAAAAGTATATAATATATAAAATCTATAAAAACATAGAAAAGCAGGGCGCATAATGAGGCTTTACCAGAAACCATAGTAGGCATGGAATTTTCGCTTTCAAACCCGTGACGTCATAATAATTCAGGTGTGCTGCCGTTTTTATGTACAGAAAGAGCATACGTGGTTGGCGCGGTCAGCGCCCATCTTTTCTTCTATTAAATTGCAATTTTTATTATTTTTTAAAAATAAACCACTAATAGCAACTTTGTCCAGAACAGTTGGAAGTCACTTAATAAGCAATGACGAAATTTGCGTTCAAGGTCGCCACGAATAGCAACAGGATGATCTCAGTGCTATTGCAAACCACACATCTCACCCTTTTACCC
The DNA here is from genome assembly GCF_052857255.1 of Amblyomma americanum. NCBI lineage: Eukaryota > Metazoa > Arthropoda > Arachnida > Ixodida > Ixodidae > Amblyomma > Amblyomma americanum. Next base: position 298,832,440 of record NC_135497.1, on the reverse strand, counting down.
AAGTTTGATTTGTTCCGTTGTGAAATTATAAGCAGTGGAGACATGAAATGAAGTATTTCAGCAGTAATTTAGTTGAATATTGTCAGGAGGTGGTGACAATGCCATGAAAAAACAGACAAGCCCATTAATGCGGAACAAATTTGTTACTGAAGTGACTATCGCCCATAAATAAACTGAAGAATTCGGCGATGCCAGCAGCAACAAATGTGCTCGGTGGTTATCGAAGAGGAACCTTCAAGATAAGGCGCTAAAAACAACTACAACAACCTAGAATAATGTCGGAATAGTTGTGCCTCGCTGCAATCCTTCCAGGTAACGCTGATAGCATCTCGCATAACAAAGTGATATTCCAGTGCGCCAAAAGACTTGAAATTGAACAAAAAAGTAGCACAACAGTTTCGTGGCATTACTTCTCTCAAAGAAGCATCGGCCGGATGCTTAAGGGGGGGAAGCGACCCTTGAAAACCGAAAAATTACGAAAAAGTTGAATTTTGGAAAGTGCATACAGTCGAACCCGTATATATCGAATTCGACGGGGATCGGAAAATAGTTCGATATAGCGAAAATTCGATATACAGATATAGGCCAAAAAAGCACTCGCGATCATAAAAAATTGTGGCTTACCAATTAAAACAGCCGCGAATCACATAGCATGTGCACACAATATGAAAGCGCTTTATTTCACGGAAAAAAAAATCACTAATTTTGGGCTGCTTTTTCCTCTGGGAAATGAAGTTTAAAACACTAGTTTCAATCTTCTTGAGACTGTCTAGGTGCGAGAGCCCAGTGCCTTCCATTTCGCCGCAACAGCGCCGAATCAGGCTGAACGCTGACGCCAGTTCAGTGGCTGTGCACGGACGCGTTTCTTCGAAAACACAGTTGCCCTCGTTGTCGCTGGAATCGCTGTCTTGAACGCCAGCTATTCCGGCCACAATGTCCTCATCAGCGAGGTCGGCTACCGCTTGAACTTCGCTGTCAGCGTTAATGAAGTCATCAACAGTAATTTCGGGCGGGACGGTGCCGGAAAAATTGAACAAGTTGCGGAACGCATCCTCCAAGCACTCATCGTCATCTAAAGCTTCCGGACATTCATCTCTGGCCACTTCAAGGCCTGCCTTGCCAAAACAGTTGGCTACTGTGGCCTGCTTCACGTCGCCCCAAGCGCCGGTAATCATCTGGATCGCGCCAAGCAGGTCAATCTTGAGATCGGTTCCCATGCGGAGGTTTATGAGGAGCCGTTGAATAAGTCGCTTCCGATAGCCTACCTTGAATGCCTTTATGATACCCTGGTCGAGGGGCTGCAGTCTCGCTGTGGTGTTCGGCGGGAGAAACTTCAATTCGATGTGCTGCAGCTTGCAAGTTGTTTGATGGGCCGAACAGTTGTCTACCAGAAGGCAAACTCGGCGGCCCGACTTGCCCAACTCAGCGTCCCAAGCCTGCAGCCATTCAACAAAAAGTTGACGTGTCATCCAGGCCTTCCTATTACAGCCGTAGCGGATGGGAAGCTGTTTACAGTTCTTGAAGCAGCGCGGTGACTTGCTCTTCCCGATCACGAATGGCCGTAGCTTGCACGAGCCGTCCATGTTGGCTGCAAGCAGCACCGACACACGCACTTTGCTCATTTTACCACCGTGGCATGTGGTTCCACGAAGAGCGAGTGTCTTATTCGGCAACATTTGCCAAAAGAGACCAGTTTCGTCTGCATTGAAGATTTCTGCAGGCGAAAACTTCTGAGTGATCTTCGGCCACTCCTCAGAAAGCCACTGCTGCATCTCCTGGCTGCTGACAGCCCCACTTTCGCCTGAAATGGCCTTTCCTACAATGCCGTGGTGGTTTTTAAACCGTTGCAGCCATCCAGTGCCACCGCAAAAGTTCTCTTCGCCAAGAGCCGTAGCAAACCATTTGGCCTTTTCGATTAAGGTCGGGCCATCCACGGGAATATTTTTCGCTCGGATTTCAAGAAACCACGTTTAGAGTGCCTTCTCCACTTTGTCAAAAGCAGCAGGGCGCACACGACACGCTCCCGAGCGACTTTCCTCACCTGCTTTAAGCTTGATGTCCTGCTTGTTTTTTAACAACGTACTTAAAGTACTCCGCGGAATGCCGAATGCGTCTGCCACGGAGGACTTCTTTTCTCCATTCTCGACACACCGGATTACTTCAAGCTTTCTTGCAAAGTCCAGATTCTTCCTCTTTTTTATGTCCGCGGATGCCATAGCTCACCAGATGACTGCAATCACACACGCTACACACGGCACGTTGAAACAGAGGTACGCACAACACACACGATGTGCAGATGGAGCAGTCCGAGCGAAGCCTGTTCGAGCGACAGTCAACGGGGCTGTGAAGGAACAACAAAGGAAAAAGAAAGAAGAGAGCGGGGAAAAAGATCGGCGGAATATGCCGTCAAAGGCGCTATGTTCGTTTTTTGAGCCCTCTCTGGCTCTCTCGTCTCCCCTGGCTCACGAGCGACCGTGCCGACCCTTCACTCTCTCTCTCTCCCTTTTCCCAGGAAGCGTGGCTTGGAAACGTCGCCGCGTCTCCATGCCGCGCACTCTCTTCGATGAGCTCCAATGCCCTTGCCCAATGCACACGCCGGCGATAGAGGAGGAGCGAGAGAGCTCGCGCTGGTGGGGCGCAAGAATGGGGGAAAGGCTCTGCGTCTCCGTCACTAGGCGACGGCTGCGCATGCGCAGAGGAGGAGCCTGCTGACTGACTCTGAAGAAAAGTTTACCTCTGAGGACCGGACACGAATGTCTTTGGGAAAAGCGCACCTTCCAGGGGCGCGGCGCAGCGCGCCGTTTGATATATCGAACGTCCAACGAAAATGGAATTCGATATACTACGCAATTGTCCTATACTTTTACATAGTATTTTCAAGGGTGTAATCTGTGTGTTCGATATAGCCAATAATTCGAAATATGCGGGTTTGATATATCTGGGTTCGACTGTATTCCGACAGTATGAGCCATAAACTACCTTTTCTGTAAAGATGAACTAATTCATCGTGAAAGTACTTCAAATTAAATATCTAACAAGCCGCGGCAGCCGCTGAGCTACGAGAATGCGCCGAAATACCCCAACTTCGCGCAGGCGCTGCTCCCCAGCCAGCGAACCAAGAGCTGCCATCTTGGTCTTGTTTTGTTTGTGAATTCTTGCTCTTTTTTGCCACCTTCGAGGGTGGCGGCGGGGGCATGGTGGGAGCGTGGGTCGCTTGTGATTGGGGCCCTCAAAGCCCCTTACGAGTTTCCCGCAATTGAAATGCGAGGCTGCGATTGGGCGAAGGGCACGCTCCTTGAGAACGCGGGAGATCGCGCGGCCGCTATTGGCTGCTGCGCGCGCCGACACAGCAGTCCCCTGTGGCGGCGGCTGGTGCGTGAAGCGTCCCACCAACAAGGACTGTGTCGAAGCTTCAATCCGCGTAGCTTCTGCTACATCGCTACTAGACAGCGATTGCGTCGCCTCTTCCAGCGACGTACCAGCAGCCTCATCGGAGCAAGTAAGAGTTGCTTCGGGCATGCCTTGAGTACCGAACGCATCAACCTCGGCGATTGTGGCCTCCAGCTCCTGTCTCGCGTCTACCCCTCGGATCGCTCATTCTGGCTGCATCTCGAGAACGACTTACCGGATTTTCATGTTTTTTTAAATTCTGTACCCGAATAAATTTCTGAAGGCAAGACAAGCTCGTTTATTGAGAATATTGTGTCTGGCATTTGTCATAAGCAATTAATATTGGCTACTGAGGTCTAATCAATGACACTAAATTTGGTGCTGTGCTAAAATTTTTCAGCTGGAAATTTAGAAAAAGGGCCTTGTCTTGCCCTGCGCGGTACCTATCTAGGAATAACCATAATGAATTTCACAGTGACAGCGCCGTTTTCAAATTCTCAAGGCCTGGAATAAGGGACCTATGTCGACCACTTTGATATACTCTAATTTAAGAACCAGTGTACACAGCTTCATGAAACTTATTATTTCTTCACATGTTTGTGTTATGAGCATACCCTGAAAATTTCATTCAGATATCTCAAGAAACAAGAAAGCTCGTGTTCTTGCCAGCTTTGAGGGCCGTTTTCTCAATGTATTTTTTGCCTAGCGCGGCCTACTCATTCTGGCTGCATCTCGGGAACCGCTTATCGATTTCCATGGTTCTTTTTTATTCCGTACCTGAATAAATTTCCGAGGGCAAGACAAGCCTGCCTTTTCGAGTTATTGTTTCTGAAATTTGTCGTAAGCAATTGAAATTTGGCTAATGAAGGTCTAATTAGTGACGCTAAATTCAGTGCTGTGCTAAACTTTTCCAGCAAGGAAACTTAGAAAAAGGACTCTGCCCTGCCCTGGGGCACCTATCCAGGAATGACCATAATGAATTTCACAGTGCCAACGCTATTTTCAAATTCTCAAGGCCTGGAATAAGCGACCTATGTGAACCACTTCGATATATTCCTGTAACTTGAGAACCAGTGCCCACAGCATGAGCCGACCCTGAATATTTCATTCAGATATCTAAAGAAACAAAGTTGGTGTTCAAGGGTTGCCTTCCCCTTAAACAAAAGTAAGGTCAACAACAGCAAAGACAATGCAAAATAAACACAGGCAGAGCAAACAATGAGAGCACAAAAGCTTTTCACTGAGGCACTCCTACAGGGTCACCAGGCTTGTATTCCAGAATAGCAGGCTGAAGTGCCCAAGGGTAGGTGTTCCCAAGGTGTGTCAAAAGATGACTCACATTTATTTGTTCTGGCTAGGGGAAACCAACACTGCTTCTAACTACAGGCTGTATACCCCACCCTGCCATTGTAAATGAATTTTCCCAGAAAAAATGTGGGGAGCTTAGGGGCAGCTGAGTGGTGGGTTACTGGGAAAAGGTCCACTCTCTGACCACCACCCCTTGAGAGGGTTATTCTTTTGTGCTTGGGGCTCCCAGCTCTGGCGGGATATACACAGAAAGTTCTCCGCCCTACTTTTTGACTTTTTGTTCCGGGAAGAACTAATACTTTGGTGTGGTGGTCAAGGAGGTGTGGCGGTAGAATTTACACACCTGGAGGGGAAATAGAAGTTCCCTCCTTTTTGTGGTAATTAAGTGCTGCCATGAAAAAGTTCAAATCTGAGTTGCCTCGTAGCTGGTGAGCCCTCTTAAGTTCCATCACAGCAGAGAAGCAAGCATGCACAACTGAATGCACAAAAATGAAACTAAGCCACAAGTGAGAGCATGCAGGCAACATTGTACTAGATGTTGTGGCATGGGTTGCCTGGCTTTTTTTCCATCATTCGCTTCTTGCTTTTCCCCCATGGCTTAAAGGGACAGCAAGGACAAATTGAAGCAACATAGCATAGCGGGCGAGTAGGTATTGCATCTTTAAAGGGACTATGCAACGAATAAAAAGTCACTTGTAAATGTTTTCAATGCTTAGAAATGCTGCTAAGAAGCATTCACACCAAGTATAAGTCTTCGGAACTGAGCCGGCAATTTATCATGAATTCTTAAAAACCATGTTTTTTAAATTTCACGGGCCAATTGGTGTGCTTGTAGTGACTGATTTTGAAACTAAAATCGTGAAAACAGACGTCACTATACCCATCACATCAGCAGGCCACCACACGCTGTCATTCGCTGGAGCCACGGCAGCCACGACGTCACGGGCACACTTCCGGTAGCCGTGAAAATCGTCTGCTCGTGCCACCGCGCGACCCTCCCAGGCAAGCGCGAGTGAGGGCATTGCCTTCGCACATATGGTTTCAATTTTACTCGGCTGCTTCCTTCTGTCGGGAGTTCCAGAGCCACTCGCACAGCTCTTCATGCGCACGCATAGGGCTCGATGCCCATCGCGGACGTGAGCGAGCAATTGCGCCTTGAGGTCCATTACTGCTAGCTACAACAGACGACAAGCATAGAAACCCGATGCACGCCGCAATCCAGGAAGGCGAAGAGAGACTGGAGAGATGCCGCCACACTGCCCGACGCTGCTGCTGGGGGGCTAGGAGCAACAACCGAAAGTCGCAAAGCGAACGTCATCGGATGACGTATTGATAGGCGGGGCCCAGTACCAGAGCTGTATTCTTTATTTTTGTCTGGTGCCCCACGTGTACGAGTTGAGGGTGGGAGAGGAGGAGCGTAATTTTTAATCGTCTATATCTTCGTTGTTATTGATGCTAGCTCAAAAATTCTTGTGTTGGGGTGACGAGTGATGAAATGCGTACCTTTCGTCTCCTTTACGTAACCTCAATTAATTTACTACATAGTCCCTTTAAAGAACGAAACAGCGCAACTAAAACGAAGGAATAGGGAAAGGAAAGACACAAACTAGACTTGTGCATGTCTTTCCTTTCCCCGGTCCTTTGTTTTAGTTGTACTGTGTTGTTGTTTCAAGACAAACTGAAGTTGGCTGGTATCGATTGATTGTAGCATTCTAACAGCAAAGAGACCACTCTCACCAAAAACAAAGATATCAGGCATGCTGTATGCCTGATATCTCGTTTGTCTATTTATGGTGCGATGCTCTGGTTTCGATTTTAAGTTGACACCCCGAATTCAAATTTTGAAAAATAGGTCGACTTACAATTGTGTAAATACGGTACTACTTTTAGGCAGACGGCCACATATACTAAGCAAACTTACTGGTGTCAGGTGCTCTGTTCTCTTGGTCATCATCAGTCATGGTGCCAATGGTTGGTGAGCTCCCAGGATGCTTTTTATAAGCCATGGCTGGTGACTGCTTTTCAAGCTGTCTCTCCACCTCTACAGAAAAAAAAAAACAGCACAAAAGTAAAAAATCAAGCCCAAGGATTTGATAAGACGACTCTTTTCACTTCCCCTACCAGAAAATTCAAGACAGTTTAAATGTAAGCTTGAGTATGACAATAGAGGATCATGGGACAGTCCTCATAAAACTATTAACAGAGTTTAAGCTTGAGTATGACAACAGAGGATCACGGAACAATCCTTATAAAGCTATTAACAGGGTTGCACAACAAATCCTGGAGGAAAAATCTACACCAAGCTATAGAGAGCAGAGACTCTCAACACAGCGACTATGCAAGCCAGCTTGCATCAAGAGAGATGACAAGCAGAAATGAAACTCCATCGACAAAACTTAAAGCAAAATAAAATTCTACGATATGCCATGCAAAAGCTCAATCCCACCGGAGTGAAGATGACTCATCTCCATCAAATGGACAGCCCCATTATCTTAGTATAACCTCCTAAGCTGGCGATCAAAAATCCTTTCATTTGTGTTTAGTACATGACAACCTTAGCTGGCTATACGCCACAAAACACAACACACACACTCATTTGTAAATGAGAACACACCTCTGGCTTTTTCTGTCTATGTTGCTCTACCTAAGGAAATCGTCAATTTCCTTCAGCAAGGCATGCCCAAGCGATTGCACCATGGGCTTTGAATTAAAAAAAAAAAAGCATTTTATTATGGAATACAATATAAAAGCATTTCAAAAATACGCCCTAAAGTAAGGACACTAACCAATCTCTCTTATGTGACGAGGACTGTTCACTGTCTGGAAATTGAGGCAGTGTCAAAAAAAATCAAATTCAACCCAAAAAAATCTAGACTGCCAAGCAGACGCGAGAAGTGGCCAATACCATATAAACGCGTGTAAGGGCCGCGCTTTTTTTTTTTTCCAGATTTGAGGGCAAGTTTTTGGGTTGCGGCCCATACATGCAATTTACGAAAAAAAAAACTTTGTTGGAAGTAAAAACACACCAATCAGGAAATCAGTGGCATTTATTCTACGTTCAATCGCCACTCACGCTCGTGCTCCGAGCTGGTGCTGTGCTCCAGTGCACGCTCATCCCTCAATAACTCGCGCAGCGCGTCCACTGTCAACGCGTAGCCGTTGTTCCGCGCTTCCATTACTTAGCAGAGCAGCTCTTCTTCCAGTTCAGGAAACTTGCACGGCTTGCCTCGGAAAGGGCGCTTTTTGCAGCTTGTGTTCCTCAATGCATCCTTTTGGTTGCACCATCGTCGAACGCACCTTTCGGCCATGTCGAATTTCCTGCACGCTGCACATTTGCCGTGACTGATAGCAAACTCCCAGCCGTGTAGCTACAGTAAAACCTCGTTAATTCGAAATCGCTTAATTCGAACTTCCGGTTAATTCGAACTGACGGCCGGGTCCCGGCAAAGCCCTGTGTATTTCAATGGGTCAAAGCTCCCGATAATTCGAATATGCCGGTATCCACGTCGGTTAATTCGAACTAGGCGCCGATGGCTGGCATTGCTCCTCGCATATAGAAGTCACCTCGTAGCAAATACAATGCGCTGAAAATTAAAAAAAAAGCAGAATGATGAGAAAAAAAATAAGCCAGCACGCATGTCAGCACGCACGAGGTGAGACGTGAATTTCGTTGCCCGAACCAACCATCCGGTGCATGCCGTAGCAGGTTTTCGCTGCCGGAGCGTCGAAGCATTGGCTTGTCTATTTTTGGCTGACGCGCGGTCACGCGGGTAGCCACCCTACCGCGGGCGCCGCCTATGCTCCGGCCACGGTCGCTCCGGCGCAAGCCGTTGCAGGTTTCCGCTGCGCCGAGGCGGTCGTGACCGTTGGCTGTGCTGCAGCCTATGGACCTTGGGGTTATTAAAAACCTCAAAACACTGTACAGGCGCCACCTCCTAGAGCGGATTCTTGTGTGTATGGACAGCGGCAAATCGTACGACGTCAATCTCCTCGGAGCCTGCGACATGCTGGCAACATCGTGGAATGCTGTCAAGGCGGACACAGTCGCGAACTGTTATCGAAAGTGCGGCTTCATTGAAGGCCCAGAAGCCTGCAGCACGGCAGAGCTGGATGCTCAGTGTGATGACTCCGTCGCGCTGCACCCTGCCTACGCTGCTTTATCGAAGGGTGTTGACTTCCAGAGCTTCGTAGACGTTGACAGCGGCGTGGAGACATCGGGGTCGTTAAGCGATGCCGAGATTATTGAAGCGGCCTGCGGTGACCAGATGCCGCACAACTCCGGCGCGGCGAGCACAGCTGACAGCGACGACGAGTCCGACGGAGGCGACGATCCATTGCCACCCCCCGAGTGCATGTGAAACAGCGTCAGCACTCGATCTGGCTGCGCGCTACTTCTCCGCCGATAATTCGGACGCTGCGTTGGAGCTGTTGGGCAAGTTGCAGACGATGCTTGTCGAGTCACGGCAAAGAAAACGAAAACAAATGCGCATCACCGATTATTTTTCTCTTTGATATGCTTTGCCAATCTGCTGTTAATAAACATGTTTTTGAAGCATAGCGTCATATTTAATCATTAAGCTTGCTGCTTACGCGAATGCATTTTGATGTTAGCTCCAACCGCATAAACAAATTAACTTTATTTCCTTCGACATTCGGGCTCTATGATTTTAATTCGCGCAATCGCCCGCTGCAAATGTGTAGTAGCGCGTAGTAAGAGATAACGATCTCAGATATGCCTGTTTTAGCTTCGGCCCGTGCTGCCGGGCGTGATGGCCGCTTTTTTTAGCACCCGCTCGTTAATTCAAACTCCGCTTAATTCGAACAATTTTCCGGTCCCCCTCGAGTTCGAATTAACGAGGTTTTACTGTATTAAGGTACTCCCTTATCGTGCTAAAACTGCTAAAACTACAACGCTCCGCGGCAGCACGCGAAAGCCACAACACCCGTGCCTTTGACAGCAACAAAACGCTAGAGCTGGTGATACTAGCTGGCGGGAGCTCGCGGCGGACGAAAAAGTTGACGATGATGATAATGAGCCACAGCCTCTGGCGCTTGTGGGCGTGGGCGGCACCTGGAAGCTTCTGTGCGCATGCGTCGCCTCCGCGATGAAGCGTGCCGTTGCTCGCAGCCGGGGCTGATCGCGGAGGCCACGGCGCCTGCATTTCAAAGGCTATTCCCGCATGGGTCGCATGGAAAGTATGGATGCGGCCCTTACATGGATATTATTTTTTTTCTAATATTTCCTTCTGGAAAATAGGGTGCGGCCCTTACACGCGTTTATACAGTAGTCACATGCATGTTCTGATGTTTCTACATGACTGCACCATTTTGGATCTTGGAATGTGCTATCACACTCAATATGAGATGCAATGCATAAGAGGCGGTAGGAGCTCAATTCTTGAAGCTGCACAAGCCCAGTGGTGCTGGAAATTTATGTATTCAGTCATCGATGCAAGGAATCAACTGAATATTTCTGAAAGTTTGGCGCTCTCTGTGAAAGTGCATTTATTCACTACAAAGCGGAAACCTCAGTTCATTCACTGCTGATGCATTCCAAGTCATACTGAGCGCGAACATGGACAGCAGCATGGTGACTCTTTTCATGAGCCTCATATTCCAAGGCAGCACCATGCGTGATGGGACAAAGCCATAACAAGGGAGCCAGCTGTGGCAAGATGGAGGTGACAAAAAATTTGCTGACGACTATTCTTCCCGGTAATTAGATTTTTGAGTGCTTTTGCAGCAATACTCAAACCGTAGGCGCCCACACACAGAACACAACAGTGTAACAAGCGGAGGTGGCTCTGGGCTTTGACTTGGGCAGTGCACACAGCGTTCCCCCGCCGATAAGCCTCGTCTAAGGCGAACAACCAGCGCGTTCTTCTTTACTCTTCATGCTGCCACCATTTCCTCCTTCTCCGTTCTCCTCCTCGCGCTCTCTTCACTGTCTCTCACTGCTGAGGTGGTTCACTGCTGTAATTGCTGCACTCGGCACAAGATCCGTAGTTGCCAACATCTCATAGGGACACCACCTCTGGCAAGCAAATGCACACCGTATCGGTGATGTCATCGGCATGCAGACAACGCCGCGCGCTATTCTTCTCTACTTTTCATGCTGCTGCAGTTCCTTTCTCCACATCCTCCTCGTGCTCTCTTCGTTATTGCCGTCTTCGTCCTCTGCTGCGCTCGTTCACCCAGTTACGCCGAGGCTGAGACATGCCGCTCAACGCAGGAACGGTTGCCTAAGAGCTGCACTCTATAACAGCTAGGAAGCAAATAGTGAGTACGCCCGAGGCAACGAGCACTCAACCAGCAATGGTGCTTCGATGTGTTCATGGCAGATGACGAATTTCACAAGTGGTAATTTTCACAAGTGGTAATTATCGTTTATTAATGCTACAGCGTTAAAGGTCCAATGTCGCAGAAAAGCCAATGTCGTAGTCAGCGTCGTTGGCAATCAGCGAATAATCCACAAAAAAATCTCCAGAGAATCAGCCTTGGTGGGCCACCTAGGTCAAGTGACTTGTGAAATTATCACAACCTGCCCACCATGGCAGATGGCAGTTAAATTAACGATTTGTTGTGAGAGGTTCCTTGGGAAACATAACCTGGGTCTCACAAGCACCACCGGTGGCCGCGCCTGCCATTGTAGCGCAGTGGCGCATCGCTTAACTGCTGCACCACTGCGGAGCTTAAGTATCCTCTCCAGTTTTAGAGCACAGCTCTTAAATGAAAATACTGTCACCATTGTGCAACCTGTCGAGTCACATTTGTAAGGTAAGGGTGTCTTTCAGTACTTTTTCCATTGAAAAAGATTTTTTTCATTTTTAGAATTGGTTAGTTGGGCGGTCGACCTATATTCCGGTCCTACCTATAGTCCGGTTTTTACAGTAGTCACACCCCACAAACCTAAGTGGAATCTCCGCCCTGTCACAAAACCAGCTTCCTTTAGTTTGAACTCCACTATGCTGAACCGCCTTGGATGTTCAATTAACAAGGCTCCACTGTACAAATGAAATGGAGGCATAGCTACTAGAGACAGTGCCGCCCACCCCCCCCTACCCACCTTAGTGCGATTGTGGTACGAAAAATTGTGCAACGAGTTGTGGCACACCTAAAACTTCTGTTGAAGTTAAACCTCAAATTCATGGGATGCATGGCGATGCCAGGCTGATACATGAAAGTCAAGCAAGTCTGAAATTTGGGCACCTCAAAATATCGGTCTGAAACTGTAACAAGAAACACTCCCATACTGCAATCAATGTACCATCCTCCATTCTTACAAATGACACTACACCTACCTTCAGTAATGCTTGAATTCTGAAACATGTTCTCTAATGTGTTGTGTATTTCCTGGAATGTTGGACGGTCTGTGGTCTCCCATTGCCAACCTGCAAGTAGAAGACCAAATTTTAGCTGCCAACAACCATGAATACCACAAATCCAAAGCAATGCACCAAACTATAGCAAACAGGAACACAGTACAGTCGACGACCGAAAATTCGGACACCTGATTTTTCGGACACGCTTGATTATTCGGACTTTTTCGCGGCACCGCGACATGGCCCATAGAGCCAATGTATAAGAGCACTTGAAATTTCGGACGCACGGGAACTGACTGCTCAATTTTTCGGACCTTGTTCGCACTCGCTGCCAATACCCAAGCCGCAATATACCGTATTTACTCGCGTATTGGACCCACTCTTCTTCCACAAAAGTTGACATCAGTTTGGGAGGAGGGTTCATTACGCGAGAAAAAAAGTTTCCAACAGATTTTTTTTTGGAAGGGTCGAAATTTCATCTATCACCGTCCGTCCCTATAGTCATCAACAACGCACGCGGTCAGACGGGTTTGTGTTCTTTGTGTTCGTGCCCCCGCTGTCAAAGCATCCTTCACTTTGACGCCATCCCGTAATTTTCTGGCAGCCGGCGGTGCCGGCCATTCGCGTCAAGATAACGCGAACGTGCTGAACACCGGCCCTGAAGGTCAGGCGCGCATTTTGTAGGCGAGGCTAAAAAAACACGGTACGGTGACGAGTGCATAATGCGAATGACTATGCTTAGCTTACAGCATACATCTTAGCGCTCTGCCAAGTTCGCCGAGCGCGCTGCTCTCTCCCCTCCCACTACCCCTCTGGTAGGAGCTCTCCTCAAAAAATCAATCAGTGGTGATGCTATCGGCGGCAAGCAGAATCTTGGTGCACTGCCCCCCCCCCTTCCCCCCCCCTACTTCCTTCTGGCAAGAGCTCTGAAAAGATAACCAAGTGATGTTATCGGCAGCCTGGAGCACCCTGGTGCGCTGCCAAGGTCTGCCCTGTAACCAGCTGCAAAAAGCTAAAGGCTGAACAAAAAAGTAAATTCTGACAGACAAAAGGGGGGGGGGGGGGGGCTATTATACGAGTAGGTTCATTACGCGAGTAAATGCAATATTGCGTACAGTGGAACCTCATTAATTCAAACTGCGGGAGAGATCGAAAACTTGATCAAACAAAACTAAATTAAAGCTTAAAGGAAGCCTTTTAACTTCAGATGCTGAAATTCTGCGCGAGTGAGTAGGTACATTGCGCCTGCATGGTTTTGAATTCGTACTGTTCTTGATTGTAGTCAGATTTCCCGGGACTCAACTTTGCCGAGTCTTTTGTCCTGGATACGGAAAGAGGTAGCAGAGAAGCGCGTTGGAGGCGTACGGCTCCAGGGAAACGGCGAGCGCAGGAGGAAGTGGTGGTGCATTTCAAAGCAAGGTCAGCGTACCTGCGGCAAAACGCACGGCAACGCTGACTCTATCATAAAACCATAAACAACTGGCGTTTTGATGACAGGCAAGACGCCTCTCATTTATGCAAGCCACCGCAGAGCGCATATCGCCGGATACGATGCTGATTGCGGCTCTAGTCACTAGGCCTAATGACGAAGGCCAACGCCGACGGAGCGCTAGCTTCGGCTGTTTCTCGCTTCTTATTGTTTCGCCATCTTAGCGTTCTCGTTCCAGGCCCATCATACTGCGGGCGCAGCGCAGTTCCCGCAGCGGCATGTTCGCTTTCCCATTTAGACTTTATCCCAACCCGTGCGTTCATCGGCGACATGCCGCCGGCAGCACAGCCAGGCTGAGCTCATGAAAGCGGTCGCCGTCCTCGTCCATGCACATGTCACGTGGCAAAATTTAGACACGAGGAGCTTTAGAATGTGAGCAAATACAACTGATGCCTTCCTCCGGCATATTGGTAATAAGTTCGTGATTTTTTTCGGCGAAATTTGATTTTTCGGTTGTTTTCGCGGTCCCTAGAGAGTCCGAAAAATCAATCGTCAACTGTACATCCTGAAAATCACACAGATGAAATAAACTAGCACAAGCACAGGTCCGTCATATGAAAAGACAACAGCATGCTCAAGTGCACTAAGCCTGTTCAAAATAGTTAAGAGGGAATGCAGCTTTTAGAAAAAGCTTTTTTTTCTTGATGCATTAGCATGAAATTTTATGTGCATATTAGAAATAACTTCATGATTACTCTCATATAAATTCAGTTATATCAGAAAAAAATTGTTTTCCAATATATATTTTTCCTCTGAATCTTGTGAATAGGCTGCAGAGTTAAGAAAATGAGGCAGAAGGCTGGTTCAACATTCACGACATTCCTACTGGCTTGTAATTCTTGTAATTTTATTTTTCCCAAAGCACAAATTTTTGTTTTGAATTTTTGTTATGCAGTGACCACTGACATATCTAGAGAAAAAATTTCATACAAAAAATTTAAAATTTATAAATACAAAAACAAAGAATGTCTTGATCTACACTATGATCCAAGGAGTGCAATAAAAGAAATGGGGTGAAAATGGATAAGACAGTAGAGAAGATATCTGCTCCGCAAGGAAAGTATCTAGGAAAAAAAAAAATTGTAGCAGAGAAAAATGCCTTTAGTTCAAGAATTTCCCTGCAATGCAGAGCTGCCATGGTTCACGAAACAATTTTATTTTAGTAAAGTAAAAGCTCGTTAATTCGAACTTCATGAGACTGGGAAAAAAGTTCGAATTATCAAATGCCTCGAAAAAACTGACAGGAACCATTTGCACTACGGTATATGTACTGTATTTACTTGCGTTACGAACCCACTCGCATAATGAACCCACCCACCCTCAATTTTTGCCTAAGAATTTGAAAAAAAAAAGCGTGAACATTTCCTTTGTTTCGCACCGTCACGGCCCACAAACGCATTTCTTGGCAGTGAACCAAGATGCTGTGCAGCAATAACATCACGGTGTGTTTACATTTTGACATTAGCTCTAGCAAGGGGGGGGGGAGCGAACTTGGCAGGGTGCCAGCGCTTGTCCGGTTGTGCAAGCCTTTGTGAGCGGCGCGGCGGAACGCCGCACCACAGCCGTGCAGCACCACAAGCGGCGGAAAACAGGCAGCTGCTGCCAGGATTTAGAAACGGCATGATTCCATATGCAAGGCAGCAATGTGGGCTAGTTGGTCGTACATTTGGTTTGAATAACGCACTACACTTAACAAAACGATCACTTTGGAACGGAGGACACAGGACAAGCGCGCACTAACAACTAAAATTTATTCTGGTACGAGGGTACATAAACGAGGGTGCGCGCTTGTCCTGTGTCGCTCCAGTTGTTGTTTTGTTAGAGTGTAGCGCATTATTCTAACCAAATGATTTCATATGCTTAGTAAAATGCTGAAAAGAACAGCTGTGCAATTACAATTAAGCTTTTATTTATTCATGACGACAAAGAGGACGAATTATTTTTCGTGGCCCCTTTCTGAACAAAAATAGTTAACCTGTTTGAACCTCCCGCGCTTCTTGACGTCAACCGACGCGTAGCGGCAAAGCCTAGCAGCCTTGAAAATCTAGAAGCATTCTGAAAATCTGGCGTGTTTCAACGCTAAAACTTCGTGCTCCGAGCATCTTCAGACAAAGTGAAAGCTTCGTGCGACTTTTGTTTGCCGTGAACAGGAGGCACAGTGTAGCGGCAACGACGAGTTCGTGGTAAAGCGAGAGGCGGCTTCGGCAGGCGGAAGTCAGACGCGGTCCCGCCCTGATTGGTCCGCGCTGATAGCCCATGTTGGCGGCTTCCACGGTTTTATCTGGTTCCATCTTCTGTCCCCATTTAGGACGTGCGCAACCTCTAACTATGCGGAGGTGCTTTTTTTTTTTTTTGGCCACGTGTTGTGTGCCAGGCCGCCCAGACGCGGCGGCGCGTAGTTCGAATTATCCGTAGCGGAATCGACTCGCTTTCGAATTAGACGGGCTTTTTTATACACAGATCTCTATGGAGGGAGCTTGGCCGAACCAAGTAGTGTAGTTTGAGTTATCCCAAAATTCAATTATTGGGGTTCGAATTAACGAGCTTTCACTGTACTTGCCAGTCGATTTCAACAAAGAAACTTCGGGACAGCATAAAAAATGATGCATACAAGCGAATACAGCAATTAAAAAAAAACTTTATTTTTAGCAATTTTGGGATTTCAAATTTGCATCCCCCTCAAGACACCACATCTACTGAAATTAACACCACCTCTGAGAAGAAGAGTGAGAAGAGTAACACAAAACCATAAACGTCACCCAATACCTATAGAGGGGGCAATGCTAATACCCTTTCTTGTCGAGAAACTGTGGTCACAACATGCTAGTTTTATAGAAATAGTAAGCTACTGTGCTGATTAGGAATTTTACATGCCAACTCAGCACTATAGGCTCTTAAGCATGCTGCAGTTGAGAGCTCCTGAAACAGCTTTCAATCACATAGGGTCCTTTAATGTGCACCAAATTTTCAGAACGTGGGCATATTCGTGTATGTGGCTGCTGTGGCACATCAGACTCGGCCCAGCACATCGCACACTGTTGAGAGACCGAACTGCATGGCGAAATGAGAAGCGAGTCAATGCTGCTATTCCAGACAGGAGCCCAAAATGCTCAATTCAGGTCTCAAACTTCCCCTTCCTCATGCATGCTAAAGCAATGGTGCACAGCACATTCTGAAGGTAGCAACTTCCCAGCCCATATGGTTCTCATGGCTCAGGCCTACATGGGTAACACATTCTTTGGCCAGAAAAAGAACATGGGGGTTTCTCATCGCGATACACTACCCACACAGCAGCGGCAACACTATTTACCCCAGACAAGGTGCCTCGTACAGTCGACATTAAATGTAGCTTACACTGACGCATGAGCTCATACACTCTGACAGGGCAACCAGGCGGGCACTCCATTCTATAGCCAGACTCCAGCATGTGGTAAACATCAGTTAGGTCCACACCAGGGTAAGGGGACATCCCATAAGTAGCAATTTCCCACAGCAGGATGCCGAACGCTGCAACACCACAACAGGACATACAGATTAAGTACCAGAGCGCAATTATTACACTCTAGCCTTTTACATACATACTCACAAGTTCATTTATTCACATCTATCAGTGATAATAAACTACTAAAAGTGCAAGCAAAGACAAAAAGCAAATAATCAATGTTTCTTCAGACAGATGGTGATCCATAACAGCGCGACAGACGGGACAGAGAAGAAGGAACACAACACAGAGCGATCTGTGTTGTGTCCCTTCTTCTCTGTCCCGTCTGTCGCACTGTTATGGATCACTGTGAACACCAACTTGCCCAACAACTGGTTTTGTAGAGCTTCAGACACTCTTTATGAAGAAAAGAAGTCAGACTCTTCTGTTGATCAAATGGGCATGCTAAGCTTCAAGTGCAACACCAACTGTATGAACACACAGAGACTGTCACTGCTCACTAGGGATGCCTGAATATAAAATTTTAAGACTGCAAAGCAAGCACAAATAATAAAATTAAGCTGAAAATCAAACTGAATATTTTCTAATACAACTAATGCTAGGCTGAACGAGAAATGCCACTCCCTGCTGCAGAAATAACATCAGAGGTTGCTGTCTGAGGGGTGTGGCATGACATCATAGGGATTATTTACTGAGGTAACAGCGGCCACCATTTTGTAGCCCATGGAACAGGGTGGAAGGCCATGCACATCTAATGGGCTTATCACCCCCGTTCTGGCCCACACTACTGAAGCTACCGTATAAACCGGAATAAAAGTCGAGATTTTTTCTTAAAAACAGCGAGCGAAAGTCGCCCCTCGTCTTATAAAGCGGCCTTAGCAGAATGTGAGGCGCAGCCTGGCAACCCACGGAGCCTGTTCGTGAACGGATAGCCAAAGTCGTATCGACATCCAAACGCGAATACTTTTGTTTGTTTTTTTTTTTTCGTTCAGAGCCACCGGATTGTTGGTCTTCGCGTGCGCTGCTTTGTTTGACCTCGTGCGCAATTCCGCGTCAGCAATGAGTACCAGCGGCACGCGGAGGCAGTTCACAGCGGCTTTCAAGAAGAAAGTTATAGAGTTCGCTGAAGCGAACGGGAACATGGCCGCTGAGCGCATGTTCGGCGTTTCGGAGAAGAGCGTGCGGTATTGGCGCAGACAGAAAGATAAGTTGTTCGCGTGCAAGCCGAGCAAAATGTCCTTTCGCGGTCATCGTGCAGTACATACATCCAGAACTTGAGGACGCACTTGCGGACTTTGTGCGGCACCTTCGTGCGCGGTCACTACCCGTGACTGTGCATTCCATTCAATGCAAAGCATTGGACCTTGCGCGGGAAGCTGGACTACGCCGAGAAGAGTTCAGCTCACCGAAGTCATGGGTGCGCCGTTTTATGAGGCGCAAGGGATTTTCTCTCCGTCGCCGCACATCCATATGCCAGAAGCTGCCAGAGGAGTTCGCTGATAAGCTCGTCAGCTTCCAGCGGTATGTGATTCGGCTTCGAGAGGAGCACGATTACATGCTCGGACAAATTGCGAACGCCGACGAGACCCCTGTCTGGTTTGATATGCCTTCGGCTACCACGGTCAGCGAACGCGGCGCCAAAGAAGTAAAACTTCTGTCGACAGGAAGTGAGCACTCGCGCTTTACTGTCATTCTTGCGTGCACGGCAGATGGCAGAAAGTTGCCTCCTTTTGTCATTTTCAAAAGGAAAACCATGCCGAAGGAAGCCTTCCCTTCAGGTGTTGTTGTGCGCGTGAATGAGAAAGGGTAAATGGACGAGGCTATGATTGATTGGATTCGCGTGGTGTGGAATCGTCGGCCCGGTGCACTGCTGCGTCATCGAAGCATGCTGGTTTTGGATGCTTTTCGCGGCCACCTGACCGAATCAGTAAAGCGCGCGCTCACGGAAGCTAGGACCGACCTCGTCCAGGAATGACGTCTACCCTTCAGCCACTCGACGTGGTACTCAACAAGCCCTTTAAGGACAGAGTGCGACAGGAGTACAATGAGTGGATGTCCGGCGACAATCCGAAGACGCCGATGGGCCGCCTGCAAAGGCCTTCGCTTGCGACCGTCTGCAGCTGGGTGTTGTCGGCCTGGCGTTCTTTGCCAGATGCCATGGTGCAAAAGGCTTTCAAGAAGTGCTGCATAAGCAACACGCTGGATGGAACTGAGGACGACGCACTGTGGGAGGCGGTGAGCGACAAGGAATCGTCTTCCGACGACACTGATGAAAGTTCAGAGTGAAGTCGCAGCTCCGGTGGTCCGGGGACGCAGCCGACGTTGCAAATAAATGCGTTTCGGCAATATTTGCTTCTTCTCTATTTTTTCTATTTTCTTCACTTCAAGGTAAGGGGGTCGACCTATATTCCCACTCGACCTATATACGGTTTATACGGTACTCATTCGAAAACAAAATGGTGCCCATGACGCCACATGGATGCCCTTGTATGTGAAACACAAGCAGGTCCGTCTGTTGACTTGAAATGATATCCGACAACTAAGCACAAGCTACAGGACACGGACGAAAATGCCCTTTTCGTGATCTTGACGACACCCTTGTGTGCAAGTTTTGTCATACAGCAACCACCACTTTGTCAAGTATCAATTACTTGTGAATTTTTTCTGACTCAAGGAAGTCTTGGAAAAGCCATTTGGCTTGTTTGTGGACGCCTGCGCAAAATAGCATGTCTTCTATACTCTATCAAAGCATTATGCCCAATTTATATCAGGAAAATGAATGCTCATGCATTAGTGTACAGTGTGCTGTGCTATGGAATTTGTTCTTACTACTACTGTCCACTGTTTTGGCGCAACAAGGTTGACTGCTAGATCAGGCCTGCAAGTGGTAGGCCTAGCAGTATTATTGTGTATGCATTTCTGCTGCATGCTGGAAATTGTCTCATCTTATTAGAAGGGCCTCAAAAAGGATATGTGAGCATGCGAACTTTTTTTGCTATGCAGGAAAGCTGACGAACGGAGTTTTGCGAACAGTCTGAATAATGTCTTCATATAACATCTGGTTGAAGTGCCACTCACTTCAATGGAGCACTGTGAAGGCATTTGTAACCTTCAAATACGTCCTAGATGTGAATGTGCGCCATCATTACCATCGAGAACTGTGGAACTCCATAAAGTGCGAATACCATTCAGTCCTGACTGTCATTCAAGCCATTTCAATGCATCTGCGTTGCATAGGTACTGGTCAACATGGTGCAGGATGATGAGATCCTTGCGCATGAAGTACAGGCGCGGACAGAAGCAAACGGAGCGCGCTGCGCAAGAAAGAACTGCGTGTCAGTGCCGCCTAGCCGAACCTGACGAAAGCTCGAAATCGCCATAGGCATGTGAAGGCCCTCTTCCGGCGCGACCCTCTCAATGCTCCGCTTGCCTCGCATTCGTCCGGCGTCTATGTCGTGCTGATGATGATCATGATCGCGCTCTGTGTAGCTAGCGAATATTTCGGAATACACAGACCGCTGTCTTGATAAGATAAAATTGTGCAGGGATGGCTCTACCATTAAGCCGCTTCGTGTGAGACAGCTGGAGGCGTGTTTGCGCCGCAAATAACCCGCGTGCTTCGAACGTTTGCTGCCGATAGGACTCTTCTGCGTCTCGCTTGTAACCAAACGCACTCGAAACACTCTGCGTGCTGCCGCAGTTTTGTTTTAATTTTGTGTAGTTGTCATTGATCATTCGCCTTCTCCTTGCCAGGTGCCGACGCAGCACTAGTGCATGCACCCTGCCCGTCTCCCGCGAAGCACACTGCCCCTATACTGGAACCTGCTCTTATCGCCCCCGAGACAGTGCGCTGCGTATCACGCTGTCATTTGCGGAGCAGAGCTCATGGTAATCACCTTGCATGCACCTTCGGATCTTAGGATGACTACAAGCACCCGCTGCCTCACCCACGTGAATGCCGCGGCAGTGGTGCGTCACTGTTGCGTGCCCTGCGTGCGAAATTCGGCGTATAAGTACCCGTGTGCGCCCACTAATCAGAGAATTAGCCACGACAGAACCCGGCAAGCGATCGAAACCGTTCTGTGCGAGCTGTATTACTTCACTGCTACAGGTTACATATAGACATTTGGTCTGCTTGACAATATAGGCGTGGCACCACAGCAGCTGTATCCAGCACATTTGGAAGCAGTCACAATCATTGAGACGCTGGATCGCGCTGAAAAAAGCGCCAGGAGCGGCGGTTTCATCTTATTTTATGGTGACCTCCTAGGCGAGGTTTCAATGCAGGAGCAATGTGCTGCAGGACAGACACACAGGGAGGGCGCATGCTTGCCGCTCCATCGGTTCCTCGTAGGAGCAAGCCAAAAATGAACGGTAACTGTATTAAAAGAACCTGAAACTGCGGTGATGGATCTACAGCGAGACGGAAATGAATCACAGAGGCATCTAAAGTTCGAAGGACGCGCGCAATTTGCGATAGAAACGCGCCTACAGCTGCCCCAGATGAAACGGCATAATGATAGCGTCGCCCCCACGGGATTTGTGGCATCAAGGCAGCGGTCTGTGCGTTCCGAAATGCCCGCTCGCTACAAAAAGCGCAACCATCTGACCATAATCATCATCAGCGCGACGCTGACGCCGACCGAATGAGAGTCAAGCGGAGCAATGAGAGGGTTGCGCCGGTAGGGGGCCTGCATATGCGTGTCGCGATTTTGAGCTCACGTGTGGTTTGGCTAGGCGGCGCTGACAAGCAGTTCTTTCTTGTGCGGCGCGCTCCGTTTACTTCTGTCCACGCCCGTACATCTCACATTAAACCTTTCAGATAGCATGCTAAGGGGTTGCCTTTGTACAAATCTATTCCCGAGTGCATAAAATATGTTTCAGTAAATAGCTGAGAACAGCATGGGATAAGCTCCCTACAAAGCCACTCAGCAGCATCAGCTTACCCCAAACATCTGACTTGGTGGAAAATTTGTTGTAGGCAAGGCCTTCAGGGGCAGTCCACTTTATAGGAAACTTGGCTCCCGCATGAGCTGTGTATGTGTCATCTCTCATCAGTCGAGCGAGCCCAAAATCTGCAACCTGAAAATGAACAAGGTAATGAAGGAATGGAAAGTGTCAATATTTTAGGCACTGCTTGTCATGCAAGTGTACTCTGACAACTTGTTACTTCCTCCAATTTCTGCAGAGTGCAGTAACGACATAAAAAATATGCCATATATACTCGTATAAGGGCCACACTTCTTTACCGCGGTTTTGATGAGGTGCACCCCTTACACGGGATGGGTATTTTTGCTAGAAATGTTTTCAGACTATAGCAGAGCCCAGATTACACATTCTGTTTTTATGCTGTGACCTGCATTTTTATGACGAATTAGTGCAGTCCCGGTGAATCTTTCAAATACATAATGCATTGAAAGCATGGATAGTAGGACATGTGCTCGAAAACTGGTGCGAATTGACCGCATGAACTAAAACAGGCTGCTAGATCAGTTTACTGGCAGACGTCATGTGATTCTAAGTTAAGATCAGGATCCTCCAAACATCTGGCGCTTGACTGACCGACGGTTCTGATCGGCGCGCCATGCTTTCTACCCATCGCCGTCAGTGTGAGGTGGCATTTGCCTAGCCTGCTTTACCGCACGCCTATCACTGTCAGAGGTATTGCAGAAATCAATTATATGTTAATTTTAATGTGAGGTTATTGTGTGATGGTGCACTGACAACAAGGTTAGAAGTTTTATATTAAGCCGTGGCTACATTCAAAGCACTTTCAGTGCAGTTGGGCGCAAGAGCGCTAGGCCTGACACTGGGCGCCACGACACCACAAAGAAACACGGCGCTAGTGTGGGTGGACCCCATACTAGTTTTTTTTTTTTTTTGCGCAGCATAACGTTTTGTCTTTTTTGGTGCGAACGCCGAGCCCTCAAGACAACACAGCAGCGCTGTGGCACCACATGTTCACAGTTCCAAGCGGATTCCGGTGCACGGGACGATGCGTGTGTGAACGTACCGAGTGTTGCAGGCAGTTATTGTCCATCAGCTCCCATCGTAACATGCCATGCAGGCAAAATTATACACATATGAAGCAATTCTTATGGCTTACTCCCCCTCCCAAATTACAGGCTGCCAAGTTGGGGATGCGGCCCTTACATGAGAATATACAGTATGCATGCAAAGGGCATGGGCACTTACTTTGACAAGGTGACAGTCTCCTACAAGGCAGTTTCGGGCTGCCAAATCCCGATGAATGAAGCTACGGGCTTCCAGGTAAGACATGGCAGAAGCAATCTGAGTAGCCATGTACATGAGCACTACAGCAGTGATCTCCTCTCGCGAGCAGTTGCGCAGGTACTCCAAGAGGTTCCCATGGGCCATGAACTCAGTGATGATATAGAAGGGCGGCTCTCGTGTACATACCCCTGCAGGAGAAATAGGCAAATTAAATGAAGCACCTCAATTACATGCAAAGGATTGCTATCACACACACCAAGTTATCTACCATACCCAAGAATGTTCACTGCGACACTCGTGAGCCACCTAGAAAGTTCTGTCATGCTAACAATGCAGCCCTTAGCCGCAGCATTCAGAATCAACGAATCATAATTACCAATGCCATCAAGTTTTTTTTTTTCATGGACACAAGTCTGTGCAATAAACAGTTTACATGTGAAGTGTAGTTACCAACAGATTTTTCCGAACCTTGGCCTGCATGGAAAATGTTATTACAGCCAAAAAAATCACAATTGATACTCTTAAGGCCTGGTCTTTTGTTAATGTAGTAATAATTATGAAATCTTCAGGGAACATGTATTTTTGCGCGCTGATTCTAAACATGCAATTTAATTTCATGTAAAACAATTTCTTGGGCACTTATATAATTTTTATGCAATTATTTTGCGAAGAGCTTGGAAGAAAATGTAGGAAAATCGCTGAAATGTATGCGATTGGGTCGTCTTGATACTAAGGAATGCAATAAGGGCAAAATTATCATCCTGGCTATCATAGAGCTTGAGTTATACGGTATTGAAGCTGCCACTTCAGAAACGAGAATACACACTTTTCTTCGCATTTCTGAAGTGACAACTTTAAAACCCTATAACTTAAGTTCCATGATAGGCAGGAATACAATTTTACCCTTACTGCATTCCTTAGTATCAAGAGAACCCAATGGCATACATGTCAGCAAGTTTCCCACAGCAAATTTTTTTTTCAAAGCTCTTCGCAATATACATGCATAAAAATTACATATGTGCTCAAGGAATTGTTTTATAGTAGAATCTCATTAAACGGAAGTCGGTTAAACGGAACCAACGCTTAAATGAAACAAACGCCTCGCAGCTGGTTGGTTTTGTATTAAGGCAATGTAAAAAAAATCCCGTTAATTGGAGCTAAAATTTTCCGACCACTGTATATAAACGGAACCGAAAATAGGCTCGAAACCGCAACTTGATGTAAACGCGCAGCCCCATCGCGGTACACATCACTGCACCCCCCCCCCCCCCCCCCCCTCTTTCCGATTTCCATCTTTGGACGTTTCCGGTTTTCTCGCACACTGCAACCGCATCGCTTGCTTTCTGTCACGGTGTGCTTGCAGTTGTGTTCACCTAGGCTTATGCCCTATATCCGCTGTTGAGCGTCGTCTGCGACATTTCGTCTCGAAGTCAGCATCCGATGACAGCGCAGAAGCGACCTCACAATGCCCTTACGTTAGAAAGGAAGGTGGAGATAATCAACGACTTCGAGAGTGGTCGCTTCACAATAACAGCGCTTGCGACGAACTACGCTGTCCCCAAGAGCAGCCTCGCGAGAATACTTCAGGACAAGGATAAGCTGCAGAAGGCTTTCGGGACGACACACTTTGGCCCTCAACGAAAACGACTGCAGGTGGCCAACCACGAAGATCTGGAGAAGTGCCTGGTGGTTTGGCTGCGGAGAGCCCGCAGTGAAAACATTCCGATAAACGGGCCACTCATTCACAAGCAAGCAGAAGAATTTGTTCTGCAGCTCGGCATCGAAGGTTTCTCGTGCAGTGAAGGGTGGTTGACGAGATTTAAAGATCGGAATGGCATAGTGTGTCGTGCAGTTTCAGGGGAGGCTGCCGCTGCAGTAACGACAGCATGCGGGGAATGGCGAGCAAGACGGCTCCCCAAAATTCTGCAGAAGTGAGCAGCCTGTTTAGTATGGGTGGCGCCATCCAAAGAAAATGGTTGCGAGAGCTAAAACAAGCAAACATAAAGTCCTTTTTCACAAACCAATAAATTGCAGTTCCCAATGATTTCCACGGAATAAGTGAACTATTGACATTTTTTTTTTTAAATTTCAGTAAAGCTTTGAAAAAAAAAAAAGTTCCCTGCTTACTGCTTTTGTGCAATAACGTTTGTGCCCATAGTGTACTGTTCTCTTTATTATCTAAATCTTGCGTTTGAGATCCGCTTCCGTGCAGACTGCCAACTGCGCGCACACCTGCCTCGTCAGGACCAAGCAGCTCAGAACGAATTGCGATATCCTGAACCTTCTCTCTCTAAACGAAATTCCTGATAAACGGAACATACTTTCCCGGTCCCGTGAGGTTCCATTTAACGAGAGTCCACTGTACATGAAATTAAATGAGATAATTAGAATCGGCACACAAAAATGCATGTTCCCTGAAGGTTTTTAAACTGTGACTTCATTAATAAAATTTTTCTTTTCAAGACCAGGCTCCCCCCTTAATAGCTAAGCAGCTGAACAGTTATGCGGAAGAACATGGTGGAGAACTATATTATTCAAAAAGGTCATGTCTCTCTGGATCTCAGTCATAGTGATCACTGCACATTCAAGAATTGAACTATTAGAATAAAGTAAATTGGCAATTTCCATTCTTGAAGACAACAAAGATTAGCTTTCAGCACAGGCTTAGCACAAAGTGATCATAATCATGAGCAGCCGTAGCAGCCTGGCTACACCCACTGCAAGACAGAGGCATCCCCCTTACCTCTCCAATGAACCCCGTCCTGTGCCAGCTGCAGGCACGTTATCCCCGCAAACCTCTCAATCTCCTCCGCCCACCTAACTTTCTGCCGCCCCCTGCTAAGCTTGCCCTCTCTTACAATCGAGTCCATTACTGTTACTGACCATCGGTTATCATGCCTTCGCATTACATGCCCTGCCAAGCCGATTTCTTCCTTCTTAATTTCGAATAGGATGTCACTAACCCAGGTTTGATATGTGACCCACTCTGCACTCTTCCCATCTCGTAATGTTAAACCTATTATTTTCCTTTCCATAGCACACTGCATTGTCCTCAATTCATCACATTTTACCACACGCTGTGATAATAAGCAATGGCACAATAAAACGCACGTGGATATCAATGGTTTTTTCCACAGGGTTAACAGTACACTCTCACAAACGTGACAGATGCAGCGATAGAATGGAAAACTGCAGTTTTTGCAGCATAGCACACAGAGCAGGGCACCTTCTCTCGCAAGTGGCAGCCGTTCTTACCAATCAACTGGACAAGATTGGGGTGCTTCATTTCTTTCATGATGGCCGCTTCTTCCAGAAAGTCCTTGAGAGCCATGGTGTCCTCCTTGAGTGTCTTAACCGCCACTGTGAGGTTGTAGCGCTTCCAAAGAGCTTCATACACATCCCCATACTGGCCACCACCTAGCCTGTGCTTCATGACTATATCTGTTCTGTCGATCTCCCATTCGTCTGGCTCCGGGCTGAGTGCGAATACGGCTGGCTTGTTGCGCTTTGGTGCTGGGTAGAGCAGCTGCGTGATGAGGCCATCAGCATGGAGCGAATGATGGTGCACCAACTCAGCCAAGGTGTTGAATCGCCAGTCTGAGGTAACATACACCTGCACCACAATGATTGCATCATCTCTGACAAGAATTCAGAAAGACATAGTGGTTACAGAGTACAAAATAAATTTTATTAAGAACAATGCTTTATTGCCTCATGCATAAACTGCCTGATAAAACTGATAAAACTATACATCGCAAATCACGCATGTCATACATTCATGCATCAAAATTTCTTAACTCTTTCCTTACCGCATCACAGGCCATCGGTCATATATGACCGACGTTTTGAACCTGTTGCCAAAAATTCAAGTCGGTGCTCCTGGACAAGCTGTGCCATCTAGATTGCTTCTATTTTTTTGGTTGGTTTCAGTTTTGTTTCGCTTCACTGGCATAGCGGCGCCGATTTCGCTGTGGGCAGCAGTTTGACCGGAGCTGCGCCGGCTTTAGGCATGCGCTCTCCAAAGATGAGTCGCCACCTGACTACGTGACTCGCCGTGCGCCTGGCTAAGAGGAGTGCTGCGCTGGCCTAGTCAGTGCAAGTTTGTCCAAGCATGAGAGTGAGGCCAGGCCGCCTTCGAGTTGCGCGGGAGCGGGAGGCTTTGAGCCGTTGTCGGAAAGCGGCGTCTGAACACCCCGCGAATATCGCCCAGCGAGCTGCTTCACTGGAGGGAGAGGGTCCGGAATGCCAAGCGTGCGAAGTTAGCGTCAGAGACTGAGGAAGAGCGAGCTGGCGCGCCGGGGCGTGCGAGCACAGACATCATGGGGGAGAATGCCGAGGAGCCTGCGTGCAGTGCACGCGCGCAGTACTATCGGAACCAGGCAGAGTCCGATCATCCAGCCGACAAAACTACTTCACCGACCATCCGGCAGTCTTCATAGCAATAAAGGAGCCAAATTGAAGAGTGATACCACAGCTCAACAACTGTGTCTTAACTCAATGTCAACAATACGCTTGCAAATGTGATTAACCAAGCTTAACCACAGCACAATTAAAGCTTTCGCTTGTATATCCAGGCTTAGCCACAGTTAGGCCACAGCCACTTTTTCATTTTGTAACGCGAGAAAAATGAAGCTGACCGAACGTGGAAGAGCAGCAGTGGTAAGTTAGACAATGATGTAGTATGATCGGATTTCAGTTCCAATAGTGAGACTTCGTCTCAGAGGACATCAGTGAGTGCTCGCACATGTTCCGTTTTAACATTCACATTGCATTTTATGTGGTGCCTTTGATTTGTAAATGATGAGAGTGGTTTTATTTGATGGTTTAGAGTCTTCGCAACATACTGCCAAGACATTTTACCAAATGCACTTGCAGAATTTTGATTGTGATGATGTCAAGGAAGACCACGCCCCCTTTTCACCCAACCCATTAACTAACAAGTGAAAAAAAAAAATGGAGAAAAGGAGGAACTGCAAGCTCTGCTATAGAAAACAAGAACTCAGAACAAGTGTAATAAGCAGCACATTACAGATCTATCTCCAATTCACATCCTCACACAACTGCTTTCTCTAGTGGCACAGCAGTCGTGTTCCCCAACTTGAAAGGTTTGGTTTGGTTTATTAGGGTTTAACATCCTAAAGCGACTCAGGCTATGAGGGACGCCGTAGTGAAGGGCTCCGGAAATTTCGACCACCTAGGGTTCTTTAACATGCACTGACATCGCACAACACGCAGGCCTCTAGAATTTCGCCTCCACCGAAATTCGACCGCCACGGCCAGGAGTGAACCCGCGTCTTTCAGGTCAGCAGCCGAGCGCCGTAACTACTGAGCCACCGCGGCGGGTCCAACTTGAAAGGCTAGGGAAAGTGCGGTGTACTACGCATGCAGCTGAAAACGACAAGAATGGTAGCTAAGAACATGTGCACCATTTTGTATATTTCAATTTCTTTTTGTAATCAAGTTCTGGCTCATTTCAGCGGCTTATTTTTGTTTTGCTTGTATTGTTTTTTTTTGTTACCAGCATATATAACACTTAATTTTTCAAAAAGTTTTGTACACACAACTCTGGCGGTTTTTTTTATTCGGAAGTATAACCAGTAAGCTACAGTTTGATGCCTTGCGTAGTGCATTCGGCACTACTTGAAGAAATAATTTTTAACTGATACACTCAAAACCGGTCCTTTTTTCTCAGTAAGCAAAAAATTAAACTTGCAGTCAACTAACTGGCAGTCAGGTAAAACTACATGGCTACTACAAGCTCTCTCTGCCTTACAACTTCTGCAGTGAGCACACAACAAAAATTTACTCATGCAGTTTCAGGCTAACACTGGATTTACATGGCCAAGTCAACTAATATCTTCACTGCAATTATTGAAGCAAAATAACACCTTTGCTATAAACGAAAGGGTAATCATAAACTGGCACTCATAATGCTTTCCAAGGAACCTTTTCCCACAAGAATCTTTAGCTGAGACAAAGTAATAGCAAAGCTAGGAATTCTGAAGCAGTTCAAATCAATCTGCTTGCTACGGACCCTCTCTGCACTCTGAAATACCACTTCAATCAGCAAAGAAACACCTAGTATCAGCCAGTGTTTAAAAAAAAGAAAGTATCTAAAACAATTTTTCACACTGCTAAACACAAACTAAAGATAGTAGAAGTTGTTCCAGTGTACTCCGCATCATAACCATGTCATCTCACTTTGTGCGTGTTTTTTTCTTCCTCTCTCTCAAGTTGGTATCTGGGCTGCCTTCCTTTCCCTTCCACACAGCTGAGGCACTAAATGTGGACAAGCAGATAGCATGTACAGGCAGACAGCCACAAAAGTTTTTGGAACATAGAAGTCATGAAAAAGCTCAATTTCTTAGCACTCTAAACGAGCAGCAACGAACTGAAAGGCGTGTTCTACACTCCCCTACGCTACATGTGCAGTGCACCTCTCAATTTCAGACTGTGCCTCAAACCAGCGAGGAAATGCAGCATTTCGTTGCCTCTGTGTTCTGAAAAATTCTCTGGGTACCGTACATAGTCTGACTACCAAAAATCCAGACCTACTCATTTGCCTGTAGAGCTCACGCTGGCTTATTATAGCACACATCCACAATATATGGTACAGTGCACGCTCCTCAACACACCTTGCCTTCAGAGTCTTCGTTGATACGGTAGTGGTAGACACGACCCTCACACCGCAACGAAATGGAACGCTGGCCAGGGCTGGACTCGGACTCGCGCACCAAAAAGCTGCCATTGATGCCACTGCTCAGCAGGTACTCGGCTGCGTTACGTGCGATGGGCCCATGGTACCAGGAATGCTTCTCTAGGCTGTTGACAGGTGTCACGTAGTTGGAAGGCACCCAGCCCACCTGCCCTGAGCGGCCCTGTGCCTCACACCACTCGCCCGTCCGGTTGTACGACACCACTTTCACCTGCTCCCCTGCAACGACAGCAAAGACTCAGTTGTCATGACTGGCTTGTCCAGCACTTCCGTTAAATGCACAATTTCCACACAATGAAATGTGAGCCGTTTATGTACATCAGTACCTGCAATCTCATGTTTTCCCAGAGAGGCAACAGATTCAATTCATGTTATGGCTTGAAAAGTTAGTCAGGCTAATTTCACAATGTGCACTCTGTCACCTATCAATGTCATAGAAAGGACAAGAGTAATAAAACAAGTGGTGTAGTCATTCCATTTTGCCCACTTGTCCTTCAACAATATCGTAAGAGTAATGCATATTCTCCAGCTTATGTCCAGCTGCACGACTTATGTTTGACTCGAACCAATTGGTTCATTTCAAGTTCAGTTAATGTTTCTGCATCATAACTAGGAGTTGGAGTTTCAAGTTATGAACTAGAAAAAAGAAAAAAACTACTAACGCACGTTGAATTCATTTTTTAAATTCAGTTTAAACCAAAAAAAGTCAGTGTCTTTCAGATGTATACCATAGCTTGCCGGCTCTTGGCTACAAGGAGTTACAATGAGTCACAAGGAAGTATTAACAAAGTGCGCAAGTCAGGATCATGGTGAGACAACAGGACCATTGGATTAAGCAGTGCAGGTGTACGTTTTGAGACACTGATCCACTATTTTAGACACATGCCGGGAGCAGACCAAGAGGCTTCACCACCTTGTCAAGCATCGCTTGGCAAAGAGTAGCGCCTTCTCCTCCTAACAGGCTTATCACTCTGTCAGAGCCGTGACCGGGTTAACGAGATTTCTCACGATATGTAAGGACGCTGACAATGTTTGTGACTGTAACAAGCCACCGTCAACTCAAAACCATGCACAAATGTCTGAAAAAAGTGTCTGGCTTCAGCGACGGTTCAACAACACTTCCATTGCTGCTGTCATCATGAGTACTAAGTGATCGCAGGCCTTCAGCCTCCTACTAGATTCTTGTTGCGGTGACTTTTTTTTTTCCAATCCGAAACTTTGTTCTTGTGAAACGTTTGCTTCTTTCACAGTTCGTTCCACGAGTGGACGAGTGAGCAGTATGACGCAAGCAGCAGCATTTATCATAAGCAGCTATTCCAACATGAAGGCAACTGTATGTGTTTGTTGCTTGCTTCCACATTGCTTTTGATCTTTTATTTATTTGGGCTTTTTGCACAACCGAGTTTTCGAATTCTGTTTCGAAGTTCTATTTTACGTTTTTCTCTTATGGCACCATCACTTAACTTCCCCAGTGTTAACAACTTCACGGCGACAGTTTTTCATAATGCAGCCACTCTGCTCTCAACAAGGCCATTTATGCATTAAATAGCATTGGCACAAGAACTACTTTTGCTAACTTGCTTACAAACAAGCCAAAATGAACTATACATGACCTTTGAGCACAGAGGTGTCCAGATATACCACCGGGGAAAAAAAAAAAAGTGCTCTGAAATAAACAACGAAAAAAGTCTGCCAATATTTCAGAAACTAAAAACCGAAAAGTCTCCACCATAACATGCCAATTAACAATATTTCCATGTTTTAACTTTCAAAAGTTACAATCAACTCTCAATAATTAAAGACAGACCAGAAACCAGTTTGAATTACACCAAATTCAAATTAAGAGGAGCCGACTTCATATACTCGTGGTTGACAGGACCAAACTGTCAGCCTGAATTAATAAGAAAATGTATAAATTAATGAGTCTGATGTACCTCTTTTAACAAGAAAAAACAATGAATTGGGCCTAGTTAACAATTATACACTATTTTCGTCTCTCCAGATACCAAGAAAAAAACTTGGGGGGGGGGGGGGGGGGCTTCTTAATTAAATTCTTAAAAAACAAAGTGCGATAGCATTTAGGTTGCCAGCTATGGTGTATACAATAAGTGTCTGGTGTTCTTGTGATCCTCTCACCAAAACCGCTGCAAGTGGTTTCACTACTCTTACACGGTATGAGTCATCACCTTATAGATTGTTGGAGTACTTTCAACTGGATTATCATGTGGGATTATAGTAATCTAAACCACTAATCCACCTTAACCCATTTTCTGGAGTGGGCCTACTTCTAAAATTTTGGGGGGTCTGTCGGGAATCAAGGGTTGCCGCAGAGTGCCAGGGGGAAAGAGAACCAGCGTAGCAGGTTTTCTGAATTGAACTGCCTGTGCTGTGTTTGCGCACACATCACGCGCCGCACATCTTTATTTTTCTCTTCTCCACAGCCAGCCCCAAGATGCCGGCTGTGAGCACTGTAAGGCATGTTGCTGGGCTAGTTGGTTTAGCATTTTTTGAAGCTTGGAAAAAATCCACCTTGGTGCAAATAAATTAACACAGACAAAACAAAAGAGACAAGGAGACAACGGACAGGAGCCTGCCCGTTGTCTCCTTGTCTCTCTTGTTTTGTCTGTGTGAACTTATTTGCACCAAGGCGGATTTTTTCCAAGCTTCAAAAATGTGCACACTGGTCTCAGCATTTCTGTAGTGCGGCGTAGTTGAGTGCTACAGGGTTCCCCGCCCAGATGGAACGGCGAAATGGACACCCGAAAGAGGCAACGATGAGGCTGCCTTGGCAATAGACAGTTCGGCGGACACACCAGTGATATCCGTGGGGAGCTCTTTGGGAGGCGTCTTAAGGTACGCCAGTTTGAGGCGGTCCAGCACGACAACCTCTTCTTGAACATTAAGGAGTATGGCCGTAGACTAAGTCACCTTGTGGAGTACACAGCAAGGGCCATCATAGGGTGGTGTAAGAAGCACCTTTACAGCATCTCGCTTTAGAAATATGGCCAGGATGCACAAAAATGCACTGGTCACATTGAGGTGGGACCAGGCAGAGGTGCTGTATGCAGTACTGCAGGCGTTGGGCAGTACTGCTGGGGCTGGGGGCGACAGAGCTGAAGTAAGAAACAAGTCTCCGTGAAACCGTAGAGTGTGCGCCAAAGACTAGTTCAGCTGCGGAACAGCCAAGATCTCTACAAAGGACAGCAGTACGCTGACCTCGACACCTGTGTCATCACGGAAGCGTAGGATAGAAATGCAGTCAATGACCAAGAAAAGGCTGCTGGGTTGAGGAATGAGGTCACATGCCGCTGTCAGTGACCTCGTGTCGCATTTCCCAAACTAGCTGCAAGGTGAAGTGCACTTGTGGGCGCAAATGCTCGAAGGTGCAGTGATACCAGCAGAGAGGAGAGTTGGGAGTACAGCACGTGAGGGTGCCGCTCGGGGAGCAGGAATGGCAGCTAGGATGTAGGGAGGGCCCGTGCTGGACATAAGAGCACGTCCGAATGGTGTCGACAGAAGTGGCAAACTGGTCAATCCAAGCCCCCAACCGGGATATAGTCGAGCCCGCTTATAACGAACATCAGTGTCACGCGGCGTCCGTTCGTTATATCCCGAAGTTCGTAGTAAGTGGACCACAGCTTTGAAGACAGTTGCTTGTCAAAACACTAAATTTTTTCTTTTCGAAAAAGTCCGTGATGGACGTGTTTTTGCAGCGCAGATCCGATGAGGGAGGTTTCCAGTTTGTTTAAAACAGAAGCGTGTTCTATTCCGAGGCCCTTGGCATAGACAAGTTGTCTGAGGCTCTCTACGTAGCTCATTGCTACAGGTGCGCTTATGGGTGCTGGCTCTGAAGTTTCATCCTCATCCGATTCCTCCGCGTCACTGTCGTACCGCACCTCAGAAATGATGCCCTCAACCGCGCACTGTTCCGCCGTGTCAGCGGCGTCATCGGCAAAAATAAAATCACTCCAACCAATGTCATGAGTTCCCATGTCGGAGTTGGCGACGCGCTGCCACAAATCGCCGCCGGGCTGGTCATCTTCCGAAGCATCAAGCTTGGCACCAGACAGTCAACGAAGCTGGCCTTGCAGAAGCAGTTCCGCTCGCCAGTGGCCGTCACCTCTGCCCAGGCCGCTTTCATCATCTCTACCGTTGAATACAATGGAAATGGGCACGGTGTTCCCGTACGCCATTCTGAATTACAACCAGGGCTCGAGATTTGAACGAAGCCAACGGAACGTCCGCACCGCAACAAGTGACAAAAGCGCGAGATGGGGTAGACGTGCAACGCACACAGGCGGCAATCCAGCCAATCAAGCTAAAGATACAGACGCACAGCACAGACCACCTCTTGGCTCCCACGGAAGGCCTGCTTCACAGAGCGTGGCTTCCGCGATCAGCATTGGCGGCGGTGCTACTGATCGCAGAGGACACACGCAGATTTGAAAGAGAGTGAGGAGAGGGAAGCGGAGTTTCTAGGAGGGGCGGGAGGGCGATCTTGGATGGTGCGTCGGCAGGGAAAGGGTAGCTCTCTTCAGAGCGGCACGAAACGGGGCGGGCATTTCGCTTGGGATGAGGCTCGGCCCGAAAACATACCGCGCACCGGGCGCACAAAGGGGTCAGAGGCCAGTTATCTCGCATCGCAGCGCCGAGTTTATGCCGTCCGTTCACTGTAACCGATCAGCAGGGCTTAATGATGTTCGCTATACGTGTGATTTTATGGCATTGAAGAAAAGTATATTTTGACGGTCGCGCAGGTCTCGTTCGTTATAAGCGAAAGTTCGTCTTAAGTGGGGCCGTTATATGTGGGCTCAACTGTAGCGCATGGCTCGGGTGTCGAAGAGAGGGTGGCGACTGAAGGGGAAGTTGCATTGTGAACCCTATCAGCTAGCTCGGCGAGGCGGTCAAGTCATCTCCCCTGCAGCAACTAAGAAGAGGTGCACAGACTGCGGTAAATGCAGCAGGAACAGCTCCCTCAACTGAGCACCGTTTCAGCCAACGCTGCTCTCGGCAAGAAACCTGCTGCATGCTGCTGAGCAGCTGGGAGGATCAGCAATCACCCAGCTCCCAGGTGCTAGAGGCGCGTGCTCTTGGATGCCATGATGCGGTCCAGAATGATCTTCTTAAGGCTCTGATATGGGATATTGCCGAAGGGACCAGCAGTGACGTCTGCCACCTCGTGAGCCACCTCAGGAGAAAGGTTGGAAATGTGGTGGTGGAACCGAGCGGTCTCCAAGATGGCGCAGTAGAGATGGAAGATTGCTTCCACCAGGGCGAACCACACTTACAGGTTCTCGCACCAGTACGAGGGCAGGCGGAGCAGGATGGCTGCGACATCCCGTGAACGCGAGGTAGCGTCAGGCAGAAGGTCCCCCAAGGGCGGTAGGTTGCTGGGGTCAGTCATCTCTTAGGCCAGAGCCACCATTGTTGATAATCACAGGGAGATAGGCATTCGGAACTGAACTTCTTCACAGCCAGCACCAAGGCGCCGGCTGTGAGCGCTAGTGTCAGCGCCTCTGCAGTGCGGCATAGGTGACCGTTACGGGTTGCTTGGGATTTTTGGGGTGGGCGAACTTCCAAATGTTGGGGGTCCTCAGATTTTCAAATTTGGCGGCACCCTATGATTGGTCCACTGGTGGCTACGTGATAGTGATGATGTCACAACCCTCTCAATCGCGTTCGTAGGTCGCAGGAAGTACTTACACCCCTACTGGCACAGAGGTGCAGCGGTTAAGCGATGCGCCATTGCCCTGGCAGGTGGCTGTTCCAAATACAGCCACCGGTGGGGCACGAGAGATCTACGTTGCTTTTCCCTGAGCTCCTGTAAAGGCTCATGCGCAGTGGCACAGAGGTGACAACTGCAATGAAGTTGGTAATGGTGGGCAAGTTGGCACCTGTCACAGTGGACAGGTTGGGATGATGTCACAGACGTCACAGGCTCTTGACTTATCAGGAAATTTCATGACAAGCAAACCGGCAATTTTTTGTGAGACAACCACCTAAACGCTCTCGCATTAATATCAAGCCCTTTATAACACACTGTGCTTGTAACATACCCCAAAACAATTTGATGGCAACATATTACTGATGTCCCAATCACTTGTCCTGTCAATGTGAGACTGAAATTATTATAGGGTAATGGCAGAAGTGTGAGAATTTACCATAAACAATATTAAAAAGCATGCAAAGAAGCAAGGACATACCTTTTTTGAGGGAAAGCTGGTTTTCACCACCTGACTGGAAGTCGTACAGGGCCACAAAGAGGTGTGGGTCAGCATCCTCTTGGGCCAGCAAGTTTTCTTTGGACATCCAGCGTGAGGCTCCCTCAGCCAGAAACCCCCGAAATGACCCAGGGTCGTCTCCATCCGGAATTTCTGGCAAGGGACGGCTCTGCAACAGGGCCTCTGCAGACACAACATACACCTGTGTGCATTGCAAACTCGGGCCTTAAGACCACAGCCACAAGCAACAACAGGCCATGAAAGATGTTATAGCATAAAGATGGTGGATTCATATGCTTCCAAATGCACTGCAATTCTATTGCACAGACACCACTTATTTTTTTTTCATTTCTCTTTACCCATAGTTTCAACAGACCAAACGCACCATTAAAGATACTAAATGCAAGAAAAAGAAAAGGAACACCTATCATTACTGCCTTGCCACTCTCCTTTCGAAAACCTGTAAACACATGCCACAAGCTTCTACTTGTTGAAGATGAACCATCCTTTTTAAATACCATGCTAACTTGATCTTAGCACAAACAACAAAATACAACACGGCAGAGAACTTATTACATACTGATTAGCAGATTCCAATACAAGCACCATATAACAAACAGGAAAAGCTGCAGCAGTCTTCATGAACATTGCTTTCACTTCGATC
Source organism: Amblyomma americanum (assembly GCF_052857255.1). NCBI lineage: Eukaryota > Metazoa > Arthropoda > Arachnida > Ixodida > Ixodidae > Amblyomma > Amblyomma americanum. The sequence continues at coordinate 298,795,655 of NC_135497.1, read as the reverse complement.
ATCTCCAGTGACAAGATATAAAACCATTAAAAACTGAGGGCTCCTTAAGAGGAAATTAAAGCAAAATTTACTATCCTAAGCACTGTTAAATGCTGTTTCATGCTCTTGTGCAGCGTTTAAAACCATGCACTGACCTCAGTGCATTTTTAAAATAAATTCTCTACCTAGTAATTTCTGAAGCTTAATTAGGGCTTCAAACATTGCTGACTACTCTGCACCACAAGCAAGCATTCCAAAATGCTCCAGTACAATGTTTCGCTATTCCAATGCCATATACTTTACATATGCATAAAAAAGTAGCATAAACAAAGTTCAGGCTAAAACAGAGCTAGGAGCTCAGTGAAGGACTAAAATTTGTGTTTGTTGCTATGCTGCATATAGAGCACATTTTTTTGCATGTTGTTAGAGTTCTTTGATCTTTGTGCCACTTCTTGTAGTGTTCTCGTAGTTAACTCAAACTTCATATGATTAATGACCCTATGTCAGCCACTAACTTCAAAGAGATGACAGTTAGCGAAGACAAATGCAGCAGCCTTTAAAATTTTTAATACATGTTCTAACACCGCAGTAAGCGTTCATACTACAATTTTTTTTTTGATTTGTTTTCTAAGAACTGCGACAGCTTCCAACTGACAAAACACAGCCCCAAAGTGCAGAAATGAATGGCCTTAAAAGCTTTGCAAGCCTTCACTCAGCCACTGTTGCAAGATTTAGCGGCAATATGGCTAACTCCTCACATAGAGTGTGTCATTAAGAGGCACTAAGTACATCTTGGAAATCCTCACACTATACAGCCACAGAATGATTATGGAACACAGTAGTGAAAAAACCTACGATAGTAGCTGCACCAGTCATTGGGGGATTTAGAATCCTGAAATTTTTAGAACTAAAACAAACTAAGATTTAGAAATGAATTCTGTAAGAGGCAGAAGTCGCTGGTACACATTTCATTTAGCATGAGTGTCAAGTGTAGGCTACAGTCATGCCTGATATGGACACTTTGGTTCCTGAGCAAAACTATCCATAAAGAGAATAATAATGACTCATTACTGAATCATGATATGAATCATAAAAAAAAACAAATTAAAAACACTTCATAGTTAAGTTCTGCTTCTCTGCATAGTGGTAGTCAGTGAAGTGGAAATTGGACGAAACCTTGGGAGTGCTTAATGCATTATTCTGGTCACCATTATCTTTTAAGTATTAATTACAGCGTAATTTGAAGCCTCTACTGGCGCATCACATGTGTGATGGCATCTCATGGCATCATGGCAGATCTTCTACTACGACTCTTTGCATCCCGTGAACGGCTAGTGCATATCTGTACTTAGTTGCTGGCAGCTCTAGAAAGCGGCTTGACTTTCCTCACATTAATTCATGAAATACAGCAAACTGTAAGGAAAATCAACTGGGCACCTTCGCATTGTAAAACATGAAAGCGCAAAAAAAAAAGGGCCGTCATTCAAGCATTTACACTTTCGCACTGGTGTCCTGCTTTCAAAACACAGGAAAGGAAACATCTGGTCGCGGCAGTCAAGACTTGGTTTTCATCGCTGTCCATATTAACGAGTCAGAAATACATAGGCCCCATGGGCTCTGTGCACTTTCACCCTCTACATTGGCCAGACAGCGAGTTTCCATATTAACGAGGCATAAATGCATTGAAAAGCTTGGTCCCCGGAAAAATTGTCCACAACTCGAGATGTCCATATTAACAGGGCATGACTGTACTGGAACTGTAATAGTAACTTCCAATTTAACCATACTTTCTATATTCGTTCTCAAAACCTTTCCAAACTCTGGCAACAGGACCTTGCCCCTTTATGAGAATGAATAACACGCATTTCAAACCTGATGAAATACATCAACAACAGCAACTATAAAGCTGTCGCTATAAGCGAAACCACCGCTGTGGCTATGTTCAGCATGGGGGTAATTCCAGTTGCCCTCTGTATTTCTGTAATGTATGAAGGAACAGTGTGCTCAGCAATGTGGTAACTGCAGTTAGTGCTATACCCCTGTCACAAAGGCAGTTTCAATGCTCATTGAGTTAATGGTCATCGAAACAGCACAACCCAAAGGGCTTTTCTTATCCCATGTGCTGCGCTGGGTTTTCTATTCTCAACCCTGTAACACTGAGGCATTGAAGACAGATAAAAGTTATGAATTTCCAGGATTTCACCACTATAAGGTGCCTTCATTGCAGAAGTGTAATGAACTGGAATAGTTATCAAGGGAAATGTGATCACAGCATAATTTAAAATAATTTCGATAATTTCTGAATTGCAAAGTTCAATAGAATTGTGTGCAAATACACACGAGCATAGAGTAAATAGGGTCTTCCTGAGCTCATTCCCGGGACCAATCATTAATTTAACTGCCACCTGCCACGGTGGGCAGTTCGCTCACAATCCGGTGGGCAGGTTGTCACCTGTCCGGGAGCACAGGTGTTTGTAAAGTGCAAACTGGATCTCACAAACACCAACGGTGGCAGTGTTTGAAACAGCCACCTGCTGCGCCACTGCGCCAGGAGTGGCATGAGGGCTCCCAGTGATCTATGAATGTAAAGTATAAAACGACCAATTCTACATATACGCGCATTGGCTACAATTGAATCAGCAGCAAAAGAAAAAGCTAACGCACTCAAACAATTCACAGTGGATCGTCTAAGAGCTTGTTCATTTTTATTTATCTTTTTTTTGGGGGGGGGGGGGGGGGCACTTTCGGGGAGATCACAGGAGCTGGGAGATGCCCTTCAGTTGACATGCTGGTAGGAAGCGCATGTTTTACGATTTCAGGGTCGAGTTTACGGTGCCTCCTTGTTTGTTTATTATAACCGAGTGGTGTGGCCATGGTTGTTTGTTTTATCTGAGACGTAGTGCCATAGCCATAATACATACTTTGACAGTAACACTGCCCTCATTCTAATAAGCGAGCGTTCATTATAACTGTGGCCATTATAAGCAGGTTCAACTGTATATACAAGACAAACAAATGGGAGCAAAGGTGCTCTGTGAGTACTATTCCAAATGTCATCCCTAACCATGGTTGTGACGAAGAGTGCGAGGCATTCACCACACTAGAGCAAGTTTTGTCTATTTCTGCCCACATATAAACACAGAAAAAAGTGCATTTCTTAAAAATGCAAGATGATGTAGGTGTTGCTGTTGGAGATGCAACCAATGCCTGTTCCATGCACAACGACAGAGCGTGCAACTGAGCAGCGCACACAAACAAGCACTCTGGAACACAGTGCAATTTCGCATACTGGGTAGCAGAGCACATTATGCATGGTAATCTTTGAAAGTAACTCGTACATGTACATTTCATAGAGAAAACTCCAGCTCAACAGATTCACCACTGTGACAGTTTCATGACGGGCTCCCAAACTGCAAGTGAAAAAGCTAGATTTTTATCTCACAGGATCGCTAGCAATCACCATTGTTTGCTGGTCCATCTGAACTACTTTCAGAATGCATTCCAAAGATTCTCACTCGGTGTTAACAAACTTCTGTTCTGAGGTCTGCTGCAGACACCTACAAAAAGCAATTTATGCTGAAAAAATGCAGCTGCCTAGTGCACCGCCCTTTTCCACAATAAAGCTTTTACCTGCAGCTGCTATTTAATTTTATTTCTGTTCAAATGCAATTAGTCCCTAAATGCACTCATAGCCTCTACTTTGTATTGCGCAGTCTAGTGGGGTCTTTTTTTCTTTGACACAAGTTAGCAAGTTCACTTGCAACATGTAAAGTGCATTGCGCCTTTTGAAATATCATGGGTGTCACAATTTCAAAAGCTGCAAATGTATACTCAACAATTAGGCAATTTCAATTAAGCAAATTACAATTTTCCATCAGAAGTAAATGTGAAAAAAACAACAACAAATATTACATGCATATACAGCACATACAGCAGCCTGTAGTACACAGACAAGACGAAGCTTCCACTTTCAATTTTAAGAATTATGTGAGCTTGATCTTCCAACATGCCTACTGACCGTCAATCTGTAGTGGGAAACTGTTTTAAGGGTTGTCAACAGCGAACTTCTGAGGCACTAAGTGGAAAAGGCCTGGGTAGGCCATGTTTTTTTAGAAACAGCAATAACATGTTCAGTCTGAAGTCAGCCACCCACCTAGAATTATGCACTCATTAAAAACAACTGACAAGCACCGTAATTTTGTGCCAGACAAGCAGAATCACGCTAACTATAGAAAACTTGCTCCTGGAAAAGTCAGTTCGTTTCACTTGGGAGGTTGAGCACAAGAATGAGGATGAGCACAAAAAGCAATAATAATGTTAACATCTACTACATTTTCAGGTCCAGCCAGAAAATACAACCAGTAAGACAGGCATGCACAACATGCAACTGCATTAATAAATCTCCTGTTAGGTATACTGCGCCTGAACTAAAACATTTATCCCTGTAGTGTGGGTTAATGGCAGTGGTTAATTCACACGTGTTACACATTCCTGCCCGCAGCCGCCGCGGTGGCTCAATGGTTATGGTACTCGGCTGCTGACCTGCAACACGCGGGTTCGATCACGGCCGCAGAGGTCGCATTTAAATGGAGGTGAAATGCTAGAGGCCCATGTATTGTGCGATGTCAGCGCACGTTAAAGAACCCCAGGTGGTTGAAATTATCCGAAGCCCTCCACTATGGCGTCCCTCATAGGCCAATTCGCTCTGGGACATTAAACCCCATAAAACCAAAACGAAACATTCCTGTCTCACAAATTGTGCACACACAGTATTGGCTTTGTGCAAAAAAGTAAAAGAAACAATAACAGCCTGCAGAGAACACAACACGATATAAAATATTCAAAACTAAGATCAGACCACAACTGTAATACTTTGCGGTAATAGTTCAAACCTCTGTCACACTTCACTATTACTTATAAACACCTTGTCTGAGATCGCCTCATCATTAATGGCACTAAACCACTACGAGAGAGAGCACAACAAGCAAGAAAAAATTACTGCCAACAACATTTACTGCAAATCTAATGCTCCTACCTCCCAGCAAATTAACAGTTATTTCCACTGAATGACATTTGCTCAACTCAGTCGTCTGCTGGGTGCAGCCACATGGCAAAAGAAGTGGCTGTAAAGAATAACAGAGACAATGAGATCAGTATCACAAAAGAAAAAGTGTGCACGATAATAAAGTTGTTAATGTAAATGTTGTTAAGCTCCAAAAAATTTTGAATGTAACATAAAAGGCTACGATTCTGAAAAAAAGTTATTGGAAAAAGTAAAGTACTGGGTAAAGCAAAATCCAAAAGGAGTTCAAGATGAAAATGAACAGGCACTGTGGAGGTTAGTGAATGTAGCCAAAATGTTATTGGCCACCAATTCTGAGGAGTGGAAGCGAGTACTCAGTTGCCATGACCACCCTGTGAAAAGAAAATTGGCACTGCTTCCCCCAAAACCATTTTTATACTAAGTAAGAAGTGCATCGGCTCATACCGAACGGCAGCTGCAAGCTGCAACATGGACGGAATCAATGGCAGCATGGCCTCAGGGTCAAGTTTGGGGACAAGTTTAAGTGCCGATAATGTTTCATTGCATTTATTTTCAGTAAAATAAAATCAGTGCTTAAATAAAGTGCTGAAGGCATGGCATTTGCTTCCACATTTTTACTTTACAGCTTTTGTGCACTACTAGAACTATGCTGTAAAGATCACATTTGGTGCAAAACAGATGCGAACAACTTCCCTAAACTCATTCGATCATGAACGCAATTTTAGACTAGCCCTTCACCATAAATGACAAATTTGCTGTGTGACAGGGGTTCAAGTTGTTTGAAACTAAAAGAACGGCCTTGGCCGATGACACTGATGCCATGGAAGTTAAATTCGGCATAATTGGAGCTCTGGTGCCTGCAGCAATCTTGAAAGCTGACTGTTGCAACATTCAATTCTAAAATGACTATTTTATGAGCCCCTCATTTTTTTAACCTTGTCAGCTCAACAGCTTAAAGAGGGCCTCAGTTCTGGCGGTCTTGATGCCATAGGTTACATAAGAGAGTTCTCACGCAGCTCCTGCCCTCCCCATTCAATCACGTTTCCTGTGACACTTGTGGTAATACAGAACGTACTACAGGGTTTGTTCAAAAAGCAATGTCAGTGATTATATTGTGAAGTGACTATATGTCGCAGCACGCTAGGACCAGCTGGGACTGGTGGAGAGGGAAGTTAGCTTACGCATGCGAGGTCGCTCAGTCATCTGCGACCATCTTTAGAGAGTAAGGACAGGCTTTTTCACGAAACTCATTTTCATCTCCAGTGCAAGCCATAATGCAGTGCTCATTGGAACAAAGGATTGCCATCAAGTTTTTTGTGAAACTTGGCAAGTCCACAGTGAAACACTTCCTATGATAAAGACTGCCTTTGGTGATAATTGTTTGTTGGAACATCATGTCAACCAGTGGCACAAGGCCTTTTTAGATAGTCATGAAGATGTAACCAATGAAGCCTGTGCTGGACGGCCATCAACGACCATAACCGACAAAAATGTGACGCATGTGAGAGACCTTTGAGCTCGGACCGTCATTTGAGTGTCCATTTAGCGGCACAGACATTCAACATTCCAAAAAGTACTGTTCACGAGATTTTGACGAATACTTTGCAGATGCGAAAAGTGTGCACAAGGACTACGCCCCAAGTGTTAACGGACAACCAAAAATTACGCCTTGTTGAAATGTGCCAGGAACTCTGGGACTTGTGTGAAAGTGACCCCCACTTTTAGACAATGTCATCACAGGTGATGAGTCTTGGGTGTTTGAATACGACCCCGAAACAAAAAAGCAAAGTGCTGAGTGGACCTTGGCATCCTCTCGCCCCAAGAAAGCCAGAATGAACAAGTGAACAGTCAAGAGCATGCTCATTGTGTTCTTTGACATCAGAGGGCTCATCCACCATGAGTTTGTACAACACGGTATAACGTCAACGCCCAATTCTATGTGAAGTGCTCAGGAGGCTCAAATGAAGGATTTATTACATCCGGCCTTTTGTGAGCGATTGGAAACTTCCCCATGACAACTAGCCAGCCCACACCGTCTTCCTCGTGACCAGCTCCCTGGCTGATTCAAAGGTGGCAACGGATCCCCAGCCCCCCTAAAGTCCTGACATGGCTCCCTCAGACTTTTTTGTTTCTGCACTCGAAAACTGCCATGAAAGGACAACATTTCGGAACATTTCACAAAGTCAAAGAGGCTTGCACCAAGACTGTAAAGGTCATTCCAGAGGAGGCCTACCGTGACGCCTTTCAATGCCTGGAAATCTCACTGGAAGCGCTGCACTGACGCAGGAGGAGCCCATTTTAAAACCTTTCATGTGTTGTACTGATCTGATGAATAAATTTTTTAATCGACTCATTGACATTACTTTTCGGATGAACCCTGCGCATCCGCCGCCATGGAACAGGGTAGCACTAGTGAACACTCTCAGCATAAATACTCCTGAAAATAGAAGTTTGGACAGCCTTTGCCGTAGCTCAGTTGACAGAGCACCGTACATAAATTTTTTAAGCCATGGGTTCAGATCCCACTGCGGCAAGTAGTTGTTTGTTCTACTTTCTCCTCAATTATCTTTCAGCCATAAAATAATTACACTATTAATTTCTGATGGATTAACACTCCAAATAAAAAAAAATACATGTGTATATATATATAGAAACATCCCCATGCTTTCCTTGGTTTTGGTGACTGATGGCACCCTTCATGTGTGTGTCACAATGAGCCCCTCATTTTCCTAACCTTTTCTGCTCAATTTTGTGACAAAGCATTTTTGTATCACTTCTGGTACACCAGTCACTTCAAACAAACCAGGTTCACAAAATACATATTTTTTTAACTTCTGAAAGACTGACCCACCTTAAATCAGCATATGCTTCAAGATATTCAAAAGTATGTTATTTATAAGAAATTAAAGTATCATCCTACAAGTGGACTTTTTTAAGCACAGTAAAAGTCCATACATATGAACTACAATATTTCATAACCAAATAAGTTAAATGTGTCATCTTTAGCACCAGCTGTAAGCGTCCTGATTTTGCTTAGCTAAATATCAGTATAATACCAGTTCTGGCAATCATTCCACAAATCCAAGTTGCATGAAGTAACTGCCAGAGGCAAAGGAATATGTTCCTGTAACAAACCATCTATACGAATCCTTGTGAAACAAACGGAGTTGCATGTCTCTCTTCTAACTGCTATTCCATATTAGTTCAAAAAATAAAATATAAATAAGGTCATCACTATTACATGACTATATTACAAAGCAGCACGCAAGTCTGCATCATTCAGTTCATTTACAGCTAAGCAGGACAAGTAGTTGAAAGGAACTTACAACTTACTGCAGAACTGTTAGCAACAAGGCCTACATCATAGACCTTAATTAAGGCCACATACATTAGCCTACATCCCATATTATTTGTCATGTTTAGGGAGAAGAATACCAGAGTAACTTGACGGGGAAAAAAAAAGAATAATAAAAGGCTACCAGGTAATAGCAAGCAGCAAGTTACCACTTTATTAGCTGGATTAAAAACATTACTTGGTGTTATTCTTAGGTAAAGGTTTGAAGAAAGAGTTTCTACTGGTTTTTATTCTGCATTGAAAGAAATACACAACCAAGTAATAAGAAACTTCAAGAAAACGTGTTGCCCTTTTATGATTGGGCCCTTCTTTCGTGTAGTTGCACTTAGATTTCCAACTTCTCGGCTCCTTCATATGTGTCACCACCATTTAGCAGTGAACTCAAACGTGCAATGTGGGCACTGTATGCAAGTACCTACAGGAGGCCAGACTAAAACTGATCAGCACATGCAAGTACCAGTGCACATGTGGTCCACAAATAGGTTAGTGCACCTACAGAGGTGTAGTTTCATTAAACGTGTTTTCACCCATTTATCACTGCACACGTCTGCCAAATTTGTGAACATATTTTGCTGACTGAGTACATTTCAATAAGGTTTACATTGGTCAAGATATAAACCTTACTGCTGCACTCAATTATAACAAGTGTCATAAACAATGCCACCATCATCAGCTTAAGCCTGCAGCACATTCTATATGTACAAAAATCATTTCACTTGCTCATAAGCCTAGAGGTGTGATTTTTCTTCTACATATTTTTTTCTGCCCCAGTTGATATGTCCTGTAACAGAAATGTACAGCTTCATGTAACACCCACCCACAAAGATGACATCTACAACACCTTATGCCCTGTAACCCATTTCCAAACCATTCACATGGACACATTCAAATCAATACACCTAAAATATGCCATGCAGTGCACTAAACAGCAAGGGATAGCGCAATCAGACGTCGCCATTGCTCGCGTGCTTCCAGTGACATGATTTCGTGCCGTCGCTTTTCGTAACAGGACCTTGGAGGAGGCTACAACGGCATACCAAAGAAACACCATTATGTGAAGGTCATATCACTTTGCTCACGTCGGCTTCCGCGACAGTCCGGGGCGGTCAAGGAAGCAAGCGATGTTATTTGGTTAATGCTGTTTCTTTGCGGCTTACGAATATTGCTAACGGAAGGTCGCTCCCAACTTTCATAAACGTTTCCCACACAACGAGATAAGAGAGCAAAAGTAAATAGGGATTTCATCTTACATGAAGGAAACAAACATGGAAGTCCAATACGTCATTTAAGAATCGCTAAACAGTAGAACATCGTTTCCACTTGAAGTAATACGGTCAAAACACCACAACAACTCCAACACACACTGCCGGCGACATCACTGACATGCCGGAACGTGCCGGATAGTCAAGAGCCCTATTTGTTGTCGATCGCAAACTTCGGCAAATTCGCATATGGCCAGCATCAATAGCCATCGGGGAACACAACAGCCTTGATACATGTTTCCCAACCACTCACGCAAGAAGCAAGAGCCAATACAAATGCCTCCAAATGTGTCTACGGCTCGAGATGACGGAAAAACATCTATCCGTCAAACGGCTAGGCCTAAGCTTCATCCACGAAAACACCCAAACTCGTTCATGCACAAACGGTTCTACGCGGTCTGGGAGGAAAACACATACGCTGTGCTCGGTGAATATGTTCGCCGACACAGAGGAAAGCCTGATGTCCTTCGCCTTTTGTTTCTGGCCATGTTTTGTCAGCTTGTTCCCGTGACTACTACTTCCAACGGATGACGCGCTTCCACGGTTTTCCTTGCCATGCTGCGCGCCCATAGCCCGACGTCGGTTGCGGGGGTGACGACTCCGCCCAGTCCTGGCGGATCCTGGCCAGCTACATCTTCATCGTGCGGGGCGGCCGGAACAAAGTCAACGCGACCCAACGAGCAGACCCGCCGTCATTCAATCGCCGACGGAGTCGGCCGCCATGTCTGCGATGGCTGCTCCGCTGCAGGAATGCATACCCTCGACCCGATCGCCGGAGGAGGAGGGGCATCGCTCTCGTTGGGAGAGATGCAGCATGGGATGGGGCCATGCGCGTGCGGGCGCCGCATGGCCAGCATGGCCTCGACGCCGGGCCTGCGCCCCGCGACGACGCCGGGGCCGCACCTTTTTGTTGTGCGCGTGGTCGCCACTTCTAAAGTTCCTTCCGAAATGCGGTGATCTTGCGGAGCGGTACAGCGCAGGAGATTCAGCATGCGTACGTGCGTGGGTGCGTGCGAGTCTACGTGCGTGCATGCGTGACCGTTCTTACATTTATAATGCTGAGCATTCAGGCGTTAATAACAACCCCCCCCCCAAAAAAATAAAAATAAAAATAAATCAGTGGTGCGTTCTCGCAATTTCCAAAGCCGTTCGTGCAAGGTAATTGTCAATGGAATAAGAATCACTGTGAAACGAAATAGAGAATGCACAATACGAAAATAATGGGGTCATTTAATTGCCTACATTAATAATCTCTACGAAATTATCTCAGAATGAACGAGAAAAACGCTCATGTATTCGAAGAAGTGCTGGTAACCGGCATTTCAATGAAAGTTTAAAAATGCTTTCTCTGGTAAACACCAGGTTCTAGCAATGAGCATGTAAGGCTTTGTTTTAAATAACAGTATTACGTTTTTTCTGCGTCTTTTTTTTTTTTGCTTTCGAAAAGTGTAGTTCTCTCGAACGCATGTATGCAATGGTGACATGACAGTAAAGCCGCCCCCCCCCCCCCTTTTTTTTTCTCATGGAACATTGGCACGCGGTTTACAGTTATTTGCGACGTGCCTCTTTTAGTATGTGGTAACGAAATGTACGTGAATTGAGCAAACAAGTACGCAAGCGAGAACAAGAAGAGTTTATTTATTTATTTATTTATTTATTTATTTATTTATTTATTTATTTATTTATTTATTTATTTATTTATTTATATTAATTCATTCATTCATTCCGTTACTACACGGAAGTTGGCTCGGTTTCATTATAACCCATTCGCACGCATTGCCACAAAATGTCTGAGAATCACCGCTTGATCGTAATGTCGAAAGCAACTGACGCGGCGACACGATTACATGCCAATACCACAGCTTGAGGCAGAGCCAGGACGCCTCATGCATGCACTATCGGCGGGCCGTATGAGACTCGAAGTCTCACCGGTGTGAACGACCTATCCCAAGAGAGTCACCCTCTCTGAGATGCGCCGGGAAGCACGGTTCGCTGGGTAGGTCGCGTTTAGCGGAAACAGGCGCAAGCAGTATAGCGACATCCTCTGGCTATTTCTACGCGCTTTGGCCAGTGGTATCACCCTCTTTCCGCGGCAACTCAACACGAAGTAACTTTGTTTCTCATGTAAATAAATGCAAGTTCCGGAAACAGCCTCTGCCGCCTTTCGCAGCTGCTTAACATGTGCCTATTTCGCGGTGCGTATATAGCTCGCGATGAACATGCAACAATCTCTGCACCTAACTCGATAGGCTGTTCAACACCGCTTCAACGACCGCTTCAACAAATAACTGCGGAGCAACCCTAATCCACATCGTTTCCTCCCCACCCACGTACTTCAGCACGTGCCACAAGTATGTAGGCGACAGGGAATCGCTGGGAAGAGGTAGGTTTAACGAAAGAAAATAATTAGAGGAGTAATCATCCACAGGGGCCCAGGCATACAACTCACGACTACAAGGAAAAGAATAAAGAGCACAACATGCACTTTATGGAGGAAAAACGCTAAGGCGCCCGTGTGCTGTGCGATGTCAGTGCACGTTAAAGATCCCCAGGTGTTCGAAATTATTCCGGAGCCCTCCACTACGGCACCTCCTTCTTCCTTTCTTCTTTCACTCCCTTCCTTATCCCTTCCCTTACGGCGCGGTTCAGGTGTCCAACGATATATGAGACAGATACTGCGCCATTTACTTTCCCCAAAAAACCAATTATTATTATTATCAACATGCACGAACATATATATCTCAGCTTCGTGATGTTGACACCTATATAAAAAAGAGAGATTATCGTAGAACTGCACCATTCAAGGAATGTTGTAAAGTCTTCATGAAATCTAGGCAAACACTCTCACCACACCTGCGCGCCTCTGCTCTGCCCCACCTTTCAGACCCAATTCCTCTTTTGCCCCATAGCTATTCAATCCCTCAATTTTCGCACCCCTCTCCACCGTCCCGGCGTGCCTGGCTGGCGTCGACAAAATGGAGCGATCAGCTGGCGCTAATGCTACAATTAAGCCATAGACATCCTCAGTGCTTCATACTACGAAAAAGATAAAGCGATTTCCTCTCTCTCGCTTCATCTCGGTAAAACCTTGAAGGTGCGAGCTTTTTGACACAGCATCGCACTCTCCTCTGTTTTCGGATTCGACTGTCCGCTAGCGCTAGGCCTAGCGGCATCGCAAAGTAATGCTAGAGCGCGTATTGGGCGGGGCTCTGAAATTCGCACCATCCTGAAATTCGTATGAACTGATGTATAATCCTGATTTTTCTTTGTAATTGCAGTGACAACGCAAAAATTTAGAAAATTGGAAAATTGTAAGACGCTGTTATGGAAATATTGACGGTAATGGTCCATTCTTCGGTATGTAGCAAAATCTTTCTTTTAAAGTGTTTCGAGGATCGCATCGAGCAGCTAATTCTGCCTTAGAAAAACAGTGGGGAATGCTTTTGACGATAGCAAAAACGTGAATAAAAAAAAATACAAGACTGCCGCTGGGTGATCTGCGGATATATTGATTGTTGTAGTGAAATCTTACATTATATGAAAAAATTGCGTTTATAAACGGTTTCCTGCGTCCAGACAGGGAACCGTTTGTAAACGTACCATCGTTTTTTACTGGACTTCATCAAATCAGCTAACCTTTTTCCATTCATTTAATCTCTACTACTAATTACACCTTCACCAATCATTAATGCCCTGGGGCAATAAATTTCGCTTAAAAAAAATAAACGGTTTCCCCCTCAAAAATGCTTTTGTCCAGAATTGCTGGGTATGGTAAAGTTAGAAATAAAGAATGGAATAACCTTTTGTTAACATTATTAACATTAAAACTACATAAATGTAATATTCTTGACAATAGCAAAGCAACCTTGCACGATCATGCGGGCCCGCCATTTGAGAGGGTGCACAATTTAATCAACCCTTTGCAAGGACCAGCAAAGAGAGCAACACCGTAAGTAAAATTTGGAGGCAATAATAATTGGTTTTTGGGGAAAGGAAATGGCGCAGTATCTGTCTCATATATCGTTGGACACCTGAACCGCGCCGTAAGGGAAGGGATAAGGAAGGGAGTGAAAGAAGAAAGGAAGGAGGAGGTGCCGTAGTGGAGGGCTCCGGAATAATTTCGACCACCTGGGGATCTTTAACGTGCGCTGACATCGCACAGCACACGGGCGCCTTAGCGTTTTTCCTCCATAAAAACGCAGCCGCCGCGGTTGGGTTCGAACCCGGGAACTCCGGCTCAGTAGTCGAGCGCCCTAACCACTGAGCCACCGCGGCGGGCGAGGCAATTTTTAATGTTAACGCTTTAGCGCCAAGTGATTTGTGTCCACCCTAATTTTTTTTAACTCCCCCGCCTCCCCCCCCCCCCCCACACACACACACACAGACACATTTAGGTGTGTACCATCAGTAAAAAAGGAGAAGGGGTAAAAACAATCCGTTCAGCTATATGTCTACGCTTTCTTGTGTTGTTTTTTTCTCGTTATTTTCTACATCTTCACCGTGCGCTTGTACTCGGCACACAAGTAGTTGTAGCCGTCAAGATCGGTCATACATCTAAGACAACAACAGTAATACCTCAAGCGTGCTCTGTTTCAATGAAGCCGCACGATGCTGTCAATGTCCTAGACTCTTCTTGTCTCGCAGTTCGTTGGCAGAAGCTAAACGGCTGGCGCCGGCGAATCGGGAACCGAATTATCGGAGCTTCCGTGGCGTTATACAGTGCGTGATAGGACGGCACTCTTGCTATCGGACAGCGGGCTATCAAGACTGCAGAAGTGACGGGTGCTATCCGGCCATGAACCTTTGTCCCCTGCAAGATGCTTTGATAGGTCGGCCCCTGATTCGCTGACGCTAGATATACCTTCCCTTTCCACTGCCAAGACAAATTGAGAGGCAGAATGTGTAGAGCAATCAGCGGTCTGGTACGGCGATCTGTTTGCGCGAGAATTAGGCATTTACCGACGCCCTGGCTGTTGTGGAGCCGGAGGCCTTCCAATCACGGATCGTTTTCGTGAGCAAGAAGTATTACGGATTCGTACGCGACTGAGCTGACCCCACCTCTAGCTCCCCTCAAGGTTGCGTAACTGTACCCTCAATTCACGCTCCTGCATCATAAAAAAAATGACACTAAATTTAATGCAGACATGCATTCTAGGGCTAGCATGGCAAATTTTCGCCCACTCTTACTTCGCAGCGAGACGTTTGCGCCCGTACTGCAGAGCTCAGGTAGGTCTTTAAAAGTGTACAAACTGTACACATTGCTCACGAGTGGCGGACATTTCTATACCTGCCCGTGTAGGTAGGAGAATAGGTTATTCATCGTATCCAGGTGAACATGGAAGAAGAGGGAGATGAAGAAGAAAAATATAGCCTGCATGCAGAAAACGGAACCTTTGCACACTCTCACTCCCAGCTCGGACTATCCTGAGGTAGACGTGTCGGAACTCCTCCCAATTGTTTCCTCGATGCAGTCTGCTGCCCCGGGATGTGATGTGGTTACTGTGGGGCATGTTAAAATTTTAGCGCAAGGCTTTCGAACTCACCTTCTGGATATTGTAAATGCGTCATTGGAAAACTCTTGGATTCCTTGCAGTTGGAAAATTGCGAAAATAATTTTACTTTTGAAAAATGCAGAGAATGGATTTCATTTAGAAAATATTCGTCCGATTGGTTTAACCTCAAATTTAGTAAAGCTAATAGAAAGAGTAGTACACAGTCGACTCACAGAGCATGTTCATCACGTTAACGGCCTCAGCTCCGCACAGATTGGCTTTCGTCGCAGTTGTTCCATATGGTCCGCGCATGTGGATCTCGAGAGCCGAATACGACTCTAAATGCGCAAGAGAGAAGTTGCGGCCTTGGTGACACTTGATGTTGCTAAAGCCTATGACAGCGTTGAACACACGGGTCCATATTAACAATCTTGCTCAGTTACACCCACCGCACTACATCTATGCTTGAATTTGTGAATTTTTAAAAGATAGATTTTTCTTCTGTACAGACGGATCTTTCTGAACTAATACCTATGTTCAATCAAGAGGTGTGCCGCAAGGATCTGATTTGTCTCCACTGCTTTTCAACGTATTGGTTCGGGACATACCCATTCATCCAAACATTACGCAGATGATATAGCTTTTTTTTGCAATCAGCAAAGGATATTCATGCACTATACGAGTATTTGCAGGAATACCTGAACGCTATTGAAGTCTGGTTGAACCAAATTAATTTATCACTTAATGTCAGCAAATGTGGCGTGCTGGTATTTCCGCCCGACACTCCTTTGTACATCTCGCTAGTATACCGCTCCACTCCAATTCAGCAGGTGGAGTCGGTTAAATACCTAGGCGTTACTTGTGATCAAAGTTTGGACTGGCGACACCATATTAAGAATAATGTTATTAAAGGGGAACGTGCTCTGGGCCGGTTGACATGAGTTGGCAATAAAAAGTTTGGCATGCGTCGTGACACGTTACTGTTGCTCTATAACGCTTATATGAGACCGATTCTGGAATTTGGTTGCGTCTTGTTCTCTGGTAGCGCAAACTACAAGCTGCAGCCATTAGCTTTACTGGAAAGGCGTGCCCTACGGCTATGCCTCGGGCTCCCAAAATCAGCTTCAATCGCTGTCCTTTATCTGGAAGCCCGTATCCCCGATCTCGTTTCCCGCTTCCAACTTCTAATAGTGCGTACTTTCCTCAGGTCCTTTGAGCCGGCCCCCGGCGTTAGTAGTCTCATTTTTCTATCCAAACCACACCTGTTTCTCACTAATCATTCGGCACGCTATCAGCTTCCGCAAGTTAGGTTCACGCAGAATCTGTTAGCCCCGCTTCAGGTTGATCTGACCTCCTGGCAACAAGTTTCAGGTACGCAGGCTGACCCCGTCTTCTATTATGACCATATTTTCCGTCCCACGCGAAACATATGCCCGCAAATATCCTAAATGGTCTCCTTTCTGAACACCTACAGAATTTTCCTCTTCATACTGTTATCTCCACTGATGCCTCCGGCAGCTGTGAGAAGGCGGCGGTTGGGATATATTCGCAGGAGCTGTCTTGCGGAGCTATTCTGTTCGTATCCCAGATTATACTCTTATATTCTTCGCAGAGTTTCTGGCCATTGGTTTGGCTCTTCTCAAACTTCCTAGGCATGTAGCACGGGTTCTTATTCTTGCAGACTGCCTTTCAGTTCTAGTCTCTCCCCAAAATTCGGGAAAATCTTTATTGAATCGTTCGCTTAGGTTTTTTGTTCCGCGCACAGTGCGTGGATCCGCTTTGTCTGGGTACCTGGGCATTCGGGCGTCTATTTTAATGAGGTGGCTGATTTATTGGCAAGGTCAGCTCTCAGCGCTCCTGTAATCTATCCCGTCCCTCACCTCATTATGTTAGAAACTTCACGTTTCCAGCGCTTCCAACATATTTCAGCCGACTTAAGTGATCCATTGCTCAATACCGTGGATTTTCACCACTTAAAGTTCTCATGGAATATCCGGTGGTCTAAATCAAGGCTTTGTGAGGTGTCGATGACGCTTCTGCGATGCAGAATACCTCACTTAAATTTGTACTTACGCAGATGTGGGTTCGCTGCGACAAACCTTTGTTTATCATGTGGGCAAGTTGAAACAATAGATCACTTTCTCCTCTCTTGCCGGCGGTTCGCAGTTCAGAGAAAACGGTATTTGGAGGTCCCTCTTTCGAGGTTAGGACTCCCTCTGTCTCTTCCAGTTATTCTTTCGTTCGGTGCGAGCGCAAAGGGATTCCCGTTAAGCAGTGTCTGCGGCCACCTTCATGATTACATAAGTGCAACTGATTGATTACCTTATTAGCTGTATACAAAATTTTGTCGCATGTCCAAAAATGCTCGATTATATTCCTGGTAATTCATATTCTTTAATTCATTTGACTTTTCCAATTTTTATCTTGATTCAGTCTTCTCACGCCCATTTTTCCCGCGCAGATACCTCATTGGGATTATCTACTGAACCTTGGCCAATCCCCCAGCGTGGGTTTGTGCGATGATTACTAAGGAGAAGAAGAAGAAGAAGAAGAAGAAGAAGAAGAAGAAGAAGAAGAAGAAGAAGAAGAAGAAGAAGAAGAAGAAGAAGAAGAAGAAGAAGAAGAAGAAGAAGAAGAAGAAGAAGAAGAAGAAGAAGAATAAGAAGAAGAAGTAGCCTGCATGCAGGATAGGATGCAGGGGCTTCTAAGGATAATCGCGGTGGGTATGCATTTCTGCGGCAGTTGTACGCAGCGCTTCCCACGTGTGTATATGTAATTTGTTTTCCGCTCAGAGCTGTAATACATCTTCGATCTAGCAAGGCTGGAGAAAAACCTTGAAATATTTAAAAGGTCCTTTACTGACCGTGATTAGGCCGTTGTTTCCAGGGGATCCAAATGCGGTGAGCACTCCGAGGAATATCATCGAGGCTCCTTCTGGCGAGGTAACATCCCAGACAACGCAAATACGTCCTGAGTATGGCCTCAGAATGTCCACATCAGGATGTTCAGACGTCCTCAGGTTGTCCCTTACTGGTCTTCAAGCAGTGCAACTGGGATCCATTTGTCCGTCGGTTGCGCATGCTCAGGATGTCTTCAGCATCATGTTTGGAGATGTTTTCAGCCCTACATTCAGGATTTGCACCGAGAGCTTATTTTCATATAGGAATGTCGCATTCAAAGCTAATGTAAGATAATCTAACCAGAACAAGCAAAAAGAAAAGACACAGCACGAGTTTGCCATGCCCAGGGCCGCAGAGGGTTTTCTCCCTCTCTGGAGTTTAATTCTACTGCCTGAATGGAAGAGACGAGTGGCCCTAATACCCAAACAGTCCAACCTCATCAGAAGCATGCGGTACATAAGAACAGGCTTAAAAGCAAAAATATCTTAGGATATCTCCTCAAGGCATATAAATTTTTGGGTCCCAATGGCTTCCTTCATTATGTACACTCATATATTTTATTGAACTTGCAATTTTTAAGTAATGAGAAGAGCCTATAGTGCGAGAGAGAACGCTGCTTTGATTTCAGTTCAATTCCACGATAGTGTCGTGCGATAGGACGAATGTACGACATTTGAGCAATCTTAATCCTCGAGTAGACCAGCAGAGTACAAACTGAGGATATTCTCATGAGAACATTTAGCTATTCGCTTAAAAGGTATTCAAAATGTCTTGTTCAGGATGAAGACGTTCTGACCATTTGTGGACGTCCTCAGGACTTTTTTGTTGTCTGGGGTACGTTTTTATCAGAAGGGATGATGGACATAGACAAGACACAGAAGCTGTTTTAATGCTCCACCGAAATGAGAGCACAATGCAGCGCAAGAAAGGGAGCAACTAAAAAATTGAGGGGCAACCAATTGGACTGATGCGCTGGAAAAGCGATAGCATTCTCATACCACTCGTCAGTCTACTCCAATTCTGCTTCTATGCCAATTGTGTCATCTCCTCATCGCCCATTGTATCCTTGCCGGTTGTTTGTTAACTCCGGATGTGGTAGCTACTGAAAACGTGTCACATTGATAGATCGCGGCGAGTCCTCACACCATGCACTACCGACGCAGTGGCGCAACCGTAAAGCGATGCGCCACTGCATCGGCAGGTGGCTGTTCCAAATACAGCCACCTGTGGGGCTTGTGAGATACAGGTCGTTCTTCCCGACGATGTGGACAAGGAATAACTCCCACGCCTCATTTTTGCACGGAGAGTTCTTCAGGAGGCTATTTTGCACGTAGGCCTCCTGTGGTCTGAGCCCTTTTCTTCTGAGTCTTTGTCAATTTTTATGAGTTATTCTTATTCTGCCGTCTTCCTCCTCTCCCCTAGGACTGATGAAGGGACAGGGGATGGTTGGAAGGTGGATAGAGGGAAATCCCCCTTAACACCACCTGCCACGGTTGGCGGGTAGAGATTTCACATAGACGTCGAAGCCGGACAGTTTTCGCCACCGTGATCCTCGTAATGCTTTCGCATTAAACGTCAGACGGGTTCGCTTAATAAAACACGTTGCGGGGCTAATTGGTGATGCATTTTTCTTTTCTTGAAATTAAACAGCGCTCCATATATAGACGAATACACAGAAAGGACAGGACAGGACAGCACCCGTCCTGTCCTGCCTTCCTGTGTATTCGTCGATATATGTAGCGCTGTTTAATTTCAAGTCAAACGGGTGTTGCGTTTCATTACGCAGGTCGGGATAAGCGTTTCGCGTCAGCGGTCCAAATACAACCAATTTAATTCCGCTGTCGAGCAGATTCAGTTTGTACGCGCTACATTCTCAAATGTGCCGCTTCGCCGACTGAACTTTCACCTTTGGCTGCGCAGCATGCTCGTTTTTAACGGTGATCGGGCGAGCGAGGAACGGCGATTTGGAGAGAGATCGGCATACGCGTTGAGAGGAATCCTCCTCTCACTGACGCGGCAGACAAGATGGCGTCACCCCGTCTTTGTGGCGTGTGTGTAGTTACTACTTCTGAGCATTACTGCATACCGTAGCCTGTATCTCCTCATCCTTTTCTGAAGCCTGTAACATCTGTAACAGCTAGCCGTCTGCTGCGCTGCGACTGGAATTAAGTGAGTAAACATGGAGGATATGCATCATCATCATCATCATCATCATCATCATCATCATCATCATCATCATCATCATCATCATCATCATCGAGCTTAAAAAAACAACAAAAAAGAAACGAGTCACGTTCTCGAACGCCGTCTTGAGTAAAAACACAGTGGCTGTGTTTTTCAGGTCGCCATTTCAATCGGCTATTTAATAATTAGCGTTACCATCAAGTTGCGCGGAGAAAAAAGCTGCAGAGCTGTAAATGCTGTAAACACGGTCCAAATGAGCCAACTAAAGATGCTGTTTCCGGTGAACCGCTTTAATTCTGAAAACGCTGCAAAGTGCCCAAGTAAATGCGCGAGATTCGGAAGACCTGAGCCGAGCGCTTGGTGGCGCATGTCACTGGTTGCTGCCGTGGTACACGCAAGTTCATGCTGCCTCAGGCACAGCCACGGGCAGCTCGCCGTGAGCGGCCTCCATCGCACGCTTTCTTCGCAGCACAGAAAATACACTTCCGGAATAGCGACTACTAGAATAGGATGACGCTATCGGTTAGGGGTAAGAAAATTGACAAGCAAATATCTGGACAGCAGTAAGGGGGCAAATCAGCAATTATCGGTTAAGAAAAAGGTTAAAGAAACAGAGAGAGCTCTGTGGAAAACAGGGATGCTGACGAAATCGGCACTGGGAACATACCGGACCTTTAAACAGGAAATTGTCAAAGAAAATATCTATGATAATTGTAGGGGAAGCTCTTTGTTGTTTGAGGCCAGGACGGGAGTTTTGCGCACTAAGACGTATAGAGTCAGGTACCAGGAGATAGACACTTTTTGCATTGCGTGCGGAGAGGAGGAAGAAACGGCTGAACACTTGATACTTTTCTGTAAAGGGCTTCACCCTACAGTGGAAAGCAGCGGGGCTGACTTACCCAAGGCATTGGGGTTTAGGGATAGTGAAGGGAAAGTGGATTTTAAGAGGTTAGAAGTAACCAAGCGAAGGTTATCTGATTGGTGGCTAAAAGCAAGACAGGAGTAAAATTTCACAAGACATGGCTAGGTGGCTTGAGCCACTGCCCGATGTAAAGGGGTCAGCCGTATCCATCCATCCATCCATCCATCCATCCATCCATCCATCCATCCATCCATCCATCCATCCATCCATCCATCCATCCATCCATCCATCCATCCATCCATCCATCCATCCATCCATCCATCCATAGGGGAATAGCGGGGGCCCAGTGCGCAGGCGCAGCATAATAACGCCCCTCCTTCCGGTTATTGTCCTGCGCCTGCACACTTTCCCCCAGATATTCCCCTATGCCCCTAACCGATAGCGTCACCCTATTCTAAATGTCTCTAATGACGTGTGGATTGCGAAACTGTACGATTAGGTCCTCTAGAGTTCTTTAAATGAAAGTTTTGCGCGTGTGTTACTTAAAAGGTTATAAATTAATGTAGATGTGATAATTACTAAATAAGAATCACGTTTGAACGACACGATAGAGTTGCAACAATACTAAATTAGCCTATTTGTGAACAACGTCATTTCCGCTTCTCTTTGCCTAGCGTTTTCTTCTTAGTTCGGTGCTGTACTTTGGCTTGAGGACAAGCTCCTCGTATGTTATTCGTCTACGCGACAATGGTCTACAACAGGCGTCTCAGAGAGAGCTCGAGCATATAAGCCTCTAAGTTAGGTTTTACACGGCAGGTGCGTGTCGACAGGGGCCTGCGCCACCATACCCGGGATTCCGGAGCTTTTTTTTTTTTTTTGAGGTGGCGCAAGACTTCGACATTATTTCGTTATTTATTTATTAATGCTCTTTTACATAAAAAATTTTATATTTTTATTATTATTTTATTTTTCACTCCCGAATTTTGTTAGTGGGGGGGGGGGGGGCAAGACTTCAAGCTTATTTTGTTATTTATTTATTTATTTATTTATTGCTTATTTAAATAAATTTTATATTTTTTATTTTTTTTTATTTTTCAATGTAGAAAGGTCGATGCAAACTGTCACGTTGTGGTGACGACACTCCATATGTCAGGGAGACAACGAAAAGGCTTCCAAAAGAAACTGTTTAAGGGGTTGACTCGCGCCCACTAAGAACTGAATGCCTGGTTTAGGTTACTCATATACTAAATGCTTTACAACTGGCTACGAAGCCAAACAGCTCAGCCCCACGGTGCTTTGCATTAAAAGAGCCCTTGAACTGAAGTGTTTCAATTGCCAGAAATCTGACCCAAGTTCAAGCAATTGGAAACGGGGGGGGGGGGGGGACGCTGCCCCCCTCTCGAAAAAATATTGGGGGGGGGGGGGGCGGTCGCCCCCCCCCCCCCTTTTTCCGGGGCCCCTGCACCATGCAGAACCGGTGACGCGTTACGCGAGAAGGAAAGCGCGTAAGAGGCGCGGTCATGCGTCCCTCTAACCAATGAAATGCAACAATAACCGACAAAGCGAGCTAAAGAGCGGACAAAGTGAGCAGACCTAAACTTACCGTCTTAGCGCATTAATAAGCGAAAGCTGACTGGCATTAGCGGTCGAGAGGTCTGAAGGGGCAGGCCCCGTCTTGACGTCTCGGCATCTTCGCTCCCGTGCATGCTCGGCCACCTCCTGGTCGCTGCCTTCGGTTCGATCGCGTTCCTGCCACACTTCACGGACTTCAGGGCACGCTTGCACGAAGACAGTTAGAGAGTCTAGCTCCCAGTGTTGTATTATTCGCAGTATAAACCCTCCGTTGGTTTTGAGGAAAGGAAATGCGCAGAACTGACTGAGTCAGTGTACACCTCAATCGCGCTGTGAGGCAACGGTGGTGACCACCTGAAGTGAGGCAGCTATGCGCTTTTCCTTTTCTCTGCACCAGTGTAGGGTTTAGACTGCGAATAAGGCAAGATTGGGACTCTTCGCTGCTAACACACCAGGCTTCCTCCTTTCCGCACGTAACGAGCGTTGCGCGTAACTGTAGCATCGATTCCGTCGTTGTGCCCTCTTGTTTGGCTCTTTTTTTTTTTGAAGCGATGTTTATTGCCTCAGGGCATAAAGACTATGAAGTGAGAGATGAGTAAGATGCTTAAATAAATGAAAAAAGTTAAGCTGATCTGATGAAATCAAGAAGTTAACGATGATATGGACCCTGTGTCCATGCAATATATGAATCCGGATTGTCCGGTGAGAGTCCCACAGACGCCAGGCGCCGAATTCTTGTCGGCTTCTCAACTAAGCTATTACAGCTGTCGCTGTAAAAAAGATAGACCCCAATTATGATGGAGCGTAAAAGCGTTGCAACAAAGAAATATCCTTTTACGGCGTCCCTGTATGTGGTATCCATAGCGGGGTTTTATAATTGTTTTTTTTTTTGGGGGGGGGGAAGGAAATGGCGCAGTATCTGCCTCATATATCGTTGGACACCTGAACCGCGCCGTAAGGGAAGGGATAAAGAAGGGAGTGAAAGCAGAAAGGAAGGAAGGGGGTGCCGTAGTGGAGGGCTCCGGAATAATTTCTACCACCTGGGGATCTTTAACGTGCACTGACATCGCACAGCACACGGGCGCCTTAGCGTTTTTCCTCCATAAAAACGCAGCCGCCGCGGTCGGGTTCGAACCCGGGAACTCCGGATCAGTAGTATCCATAGCGGGAAAAGAGGGAGGGGGGGGGGGCGGCAAAGTTAATTGTAGCGCCTTCCGGTTCATGTCTTCTGGAAAGCTGGGTCGAATATGGGACAAATTTTGCGCCAATCCCCCCCCCCTTTTTTTTTTCTAACTGTCCCTCTCTCTTCCCTTTGTGATAACTTGTGGATGTGTTTCGGCCGCGCCCATTTATTAATTCATTCTAAGTCTGCCTCGGGCGGTGCAATGGTACCGCTTCGATGAGGGCACATTTATAGTCGTCTGTGAGGTATTGCATCTCTTTTTATGCTTTAATAAAATGGACGACGACATTCAGGGGATGCCAAGTGAACAAAGCAGGAATAGACATAAAGAATTGTTTGCAAAAAATGTTGACAACAACGCGCTTCCTTTTGAAGCGGATTCAAAATGCAGATAAGCAAAAAGATTACGATTATATGCCGTGTATATGTTGTAAAAGTTGATTCCTGGTGTGGCGAAGCGTTACGATTGAACTCCTTGATCAGCAAATGCGTGGCCTCTATTCATGCCTGCCCTCCACTCTCCTAGCGACGTTACTACATCAACCACAAAAGCTAAAGGCTGGCGGCGAAATGTTCACTTTCGAAATGAAGAGGCAGGCGCCTTAGAAGTGTTTTTTCTGTCTACTCAGGCACGGAACAATATCTGGAACTTAAACCGGGTCCACATGCAAAGCATTTCTTACACGCGAACAGCTTCGTGGATCCGAGCCCTCGCAAGTCGCGTTCAAGCCACGCGTTTGTGATAATACAAACCGTAAAGCTCAAACCGCACACCATAAGCCTACGACATGATTGGCTGGTGAGGTGTTTGCAGCTGGTCTGTGCGTTATTTCCCACTGGTAACGTCACGAACCAGCCACAAGCCAACGAACAATCCGCCTAGCAAGCTGCTTCCAAGCGCTAGACATTATTGAAGCACCATCCTCGATACTTATCTTTCGAGGCTTGTGAGGCACCATTGTGAAAGCGCAGGGAGCATGAACTAGGAACTGAGAGCCCCGTGGCCGTATGGCTTACAAAACCAATACCATTGTACAGCCATTGCCTAAAATACGCAGGTCAAGGGATTTGCTTCCGTGCAGTGTGGCCCATTTCGCATCGCCAGGATTCCATGTTACACCTGAAAATCTCGCCTTCTGTACTGCGGAGCTTAGGGGAGCTTGGGCTCCACCACGCGGGCCAGCAGCAAAACCTGTGGCCTGCGTATCCTTCAGGGTCGCATGGGATGAGCACTCGGTGAGTCCCGCATCAAAACCACAACATCCATATGCCTCCGCTCGACACGTTTGAACGCGTCGACGACTTTAGAGGGGACGTTTGGAGGAAAAGCCATGCGCGTTGTCGCACTAATTCGGGATTAGTCGGCAGAGGTCGTGACGTCACACCACAGTCAACCAATGAGAGAGAGACACCGCTCACCAGGTGTCAAGGCGGATTACAAATGAGGGGTTGACTTGGTACCAGCTCCACAGCATCTCGGGCATGCGCTTTCAAGTCCTCCCATTCACAGCCCGCCCCTTGCAGTGCAAGCTGTGTGTGTGTGTGGGGGGGGGGGGGGTACGATCATGTGGTAGCCGCATGCACCAGACCACCTCGGTGCGTAATCCTGCAGTGGACCCCATCCCCACACCACCTGTGATGCAGAGGTCCCCTCCTGCTTCCACTGCAATTAAGGGCCCACACTGCGCTACCGATCCTGCCTGCCCCATCAGACGCCAGCAGAGCCGGTGTGGTCACAGCTCTCCGTTAGAAAGCCAACCCTTGAGACCGCGGACCGTGCTGAGGGAGATTAGAGCGCCACCAACAGCCAGCAGGCCGCCTGGCACCACCCCTTCAGCCCCCAACACCTCCGGGCCGAGATACGCGGAAGCTGTCCGGTCCCACAGGGCTCAATCCAGTGTCCTGGTTCCTGCACCAGTCGACCCTACGGTCACTGCTGCACTCTGTCCGGCAATCCAGACTCTCCTCCCCAATTCTCCGCGAACTCGGAGGCGATGAAACTCTGCAAGGCGGGATTAGCAACGCAGAGTCCCCCAAAATAGTCATCATGGATAGACATTCCAGGACCATGGCTTGACCACGCGTTCTGCAGTGGAACGCCAGGTCACTCCGGGCCAGGCATACGGACCTCGCCAGCCTCATCGCTGACGGCCAGTTCCATATGATGTCCTTGTACTCCAGGAGACTCACCTGGAAGTGTCTGCCCTTCGCCTCACAGGGTATGTGGAATACGCAGGTGCAACCCGCTGCACCACGCCAAGCGGCTCCAACGCCCCCTGCCTCCTGCCCGGCCACCAGCAGCAGGGTCCGAGGTGAGCAATCTACGGCTTCTCTGGAGCACCTACAACCGGCTGTTTGGAGACCCGCGGGCCACGTAGTAATCCCACCGCCGCCCACCAGAAAATCGTTCCGGATCTCCGCAGGAATACCAGGCTGCAGCAAGCGCTGAACGCCTGCCGCTGCCCTTCAGCAGACAGCAGCGTCCTTCCTGGAGGAATTCCTGGTCGGTCATCTGCAGGTCTTCACGGATGGCTCCGTGCTCCCCGCCTCTGGTGAAGCTGCTGCAGCCTGCGTCATCCCGGCCCACGGCGTTGCGAGGTCCTGCCGCCTGAGCTTTCCAGCTAGCTCCACTGCGGCAGAACTAGCGGGCGACGAGCCTACACTTGGCCTCAGACCTCCTGCTCCTAACTCCCGGGCTGCCCTCGTGCTACTACAACGATCCCACGCCAGACACGCCACCGTAGGCCTGATGAGAGCCCGACTGATGTCCACATAGGATGCCAGTCGGCCCCTCTCGCTGCAATGGCCGCCCTCCCATGTTGGCATACCCGGGAACGAAGAGGCAGACCGTTGGCAAAAGCTTCCCACAGTGACGGCGCCCCAGTTTCTCCAGCTGTCACCCAGGTGGACTTCACCTGGCCCGCCCTCCGACAGGCCGTGCTGTCCCTTTACCAAGACCCCCGTCTGGCCTCAAGCGGCCGCTTACAGCGCCTACACGTCCAGCTCTCATGGCACGAGCGGAGTCTCCTCCTACGACTCCGCACGGGGTCCTCGAGAACGGCAGCCCGCATGCACCGCCATGGAAGGGCCTTCCCCCCGCCTGCGCCTCCTATGGAGCAGACGAGACCCTGGACCACCTGCAGTGCGCCTGTCCCGCCCTTGACTCGGCCCACAGCCCCATGTCGAGAGGCTACCTCCTCCTGGGCCTACCGTCATCAACAGACCAAGACCTCCTCTTCCCGGCCCGCAGCCAGATGCCACCCTGCCGGCTCCTGCTGGAGTATTTCCAGTCATCTGCACTGGCGTCCAGACTGTAAGGGGCTGGACAGATCCGGACCGGGCTTCTTGGGCCGCCACGCACCATCGGCCACCGCGCGCGCAGCGCTGCCGAACCCCCCCCCCCCCCCCCCAAATCCCATTTCCCCACTCCCGCTCCAAGCAGTGACCCCGCAAAAGGGTGGCAGAAGGAGAGTGTACCCCCTCCCACGTAGTCCCAAGTAGTGGTAGTAGTAGTAGTAGTAGTAGTAGTAGTAGTAGTAGTAGTAGTAGAGCGTGTAGAAAGTTTCCACTGTGTGTCTTGTATCAAGTACGAAAAAGTCCATTTGTGTCAAAAGAGGCTTCAAGACGGATGCGTGAGTAGCGTAATGGTGCTTGTGGAGCAGTGAAGGGTGGCTAAGTGGCTTCTAGTGCCATCGCGTTCGGCTTCCTAAGTAGTAGTAGTAATTGCTCATTAAAATAATAAGAAAAACGAAGGATATGATTTTTGCTAGCCCCGGAATCTGCCATCGATACTGAAAGCCTCTGAGCTGGGGCAGCGGAAATAAAGGATAGCAGGCAGAATGGAGAAATGAAATGAAAGAGGTGAGTGGACAGGAAGAGAGGATAGACTTCCTAAGGACTGATAGGGGTTTGCAAAATTTTTTTTAGCTTTCAACAAGTATGCGGCTGCCCATGCAGAAGCGGGCCAAATTTCAAGACACTTTTATATTAGAATCGGCAGTGAAGTAGGATTCTGTACCTGTCTTTGCCATAGTGGCGTTTCATCTAGGGGGTACTAGGCGGTGCAAGCCCAACAAGAACACTGCTAAGAGAATGAAGCGGCGGGGGCAGGCGAGCTCAATGCATTTTTTTTTGTAATGGTGGGGCTGTGTCTTGGGCAGTGGCGTAGCCAGGGAAAAAAAAAACTTTTTTGGAGAGTTCCGAGAAAAATTAAGACAAGGGTGTGTGTGACTAGGGGGGGGGGGGGGGGGATACTGCAAAAAAAAAGAAAGAAGGCAAAATTTGGAAAGAAAAAGTAAGAAGTTGTAAGGAGCCTCTCTGGTTGCCCGCTGATGTCGCGCTTTTCACAAGCAGTGGGGCGTCAGGCGGGATCATGGGCGGAGTAGAAATCTGCTGGATTAGTTGGCGAGCGCGCTTTTCAGTCGGGTCTCTCTGCGGAGTGGAACAGCATGGAGCTCTCTGATGATAAGTTTTTGCCTGGAATTGCTCGTTAGCGTTACTTGAAGGAGTATCGCCGTCCGAAGGTGTGAACGCAATCATTCCAATCGGGTTCGCTCAACACAATGATAGAATACACAAGAGCTCCTAACGCGACAGTACAGTATGCGCGGAAAAAGCGCGCGCTCCGTCAGCCCTCCCCGACTGCCACTTCGCGTCTTGCACGGCTTGCAAACACACTTTTTGGGCGTTCCCGTCATTGCAAAAGCAGAAGAAACTGAGTTCGCTGCTTTTACGCGCATGAACAGCGCATTCCACCGCGTAACGTTTCAACAGTTAGCTTTCACTAACGAAAACTAATCCACTGCACCGTGCAGCACGCAGCCGATTTTTTTTTTTTTTTTTACCATCAGACACGTCAGTCGCAAGTGCCTCGATACATCATCCGTCACTTCGTCCAGAAGATATCACGTAGGTTTCTAGACCGGTTCTCTTTCTCAGAGGGGGTGTACGTGTTTGGCAAAGCTCCAAATGATATCTTTGTTTGGTTTCATGTGCACTGGCACCCCGCTCCTCCCCTAGCCGCTATTCGCCAGGGTACTCCTATATGGGCCGCAACGTTGTAGGCTACTCAATGAGTGGGACACGCGTTGGCGTCATGGTTCACGGAGTTTTCTGGCGATACGATCGGCTCGTGATTGGTCAGCGTCTTAAAACCGTCCCGTATTTGCACGAGAACTGGCCACTAAAGAGCAGAATTTTTTGTGTGGAAAACTTTGTGAATGATATCCACTTAGAAAGGGAATAACAACGGTGCTTTCTTGTTTTTTGTGCTTAATTAAGAGTTAATTGTAATCTGATACCATGAATCTCGGTAAAAGGCGCCGTAGTTACTTCTTCGGTTGTAACGTCGGAGTGCAAGCATATGCATTGTAATAAGATGATTATTAGTAAGCGTTAAACATGCTCATTACGGGCATCAGAAGCCAGCAGCAAAAATATCAAAAGAGACTCGTCTTGCCTCGTAAATGGGACCACGTCCAAACAGGTGACGTGCACGAGACAGTAGTCGAAGTCTTTTTGTACGGTTTTTCTTCCCGCCAAGCCCACGAATTTCACAGGCTCATAAAATTTAACCACTTAAACAGGCCGCCGACGTGACGGTCGTCCTAAACTCGCGTGGTGTAACGGGGTGGCATATATTTTTTTTTTTTTAGTGGCCGACTTATCAGCCCAGCGCCTCGCCTTTATTTTTACTTTTCAGCACGCTTCTCCCACCGGTCGTAGAAGTTGTTAGCGGCTGCATGTTATCGGGGAGGCAAGCAGCTCCTGGCGCGGGGGTGTGCCCCGCTCGGTGCGTGTAGCGGCAGCGCTCCGCGGCGGTGCCGAGGCCGCCGCGCCGCCGCCGCCTTTGCGCGCGCTCCGCGGCGCAGTGAACCACCTGGGGAACGCGCTTCCGTCGGAATCAACGCCCCGGCGGCCACGCCGAAGCGTGTCATGAGTGGGCGATTGAGTCACGCGCCCGCTGGCACGCCCAGGGTGACTCAATCGCCGTCCTTTGCTCGAGCCACCCCACGCGGCGGAGGAGACAAAGTACTCCGGAGGCGTCCCGCCGCTAGGCGCGCGTGCTTCGGTCTATCTTTGTATGTCTTTGTTTCCCCCCGCCCTGGGACGAGAAAGAAACGCGATGAAGCCGGGCGCGGAAGACGGATAAGAAAAAGGGCGGGAGAAGTCCGTAGAAGGTCAAAGAACCGGGAATTTCAGTGAATATGGTTGTGATTCCAAGAGAATCGTCTCAATAATGAATGGCAGTGCATGTTGAGTCGTCGTTAGTGTTCCGGAGTGGTTAGTATCGAATGCATCTACGTCCCCCTTTCCCCCCTCACGCCCGTACGCAAACTAAAATTCGCCACCGTCTTTTCAGGCTGCGCGGATAACATTAACCTACAGGAGTTGGTCAACATCAGAGCGCGCGTTGTAGCCTTCAGACCGGAAGTCTTAAAAAAAAACACTTCAATTATGTCGTTGGAAACCGTTGCCTGTTGGAGTGAAAGGGGCGAAATGAGCGGAGAAGAGGCCAGCGAGCCGTGGGTACGGTAAGGTTCCCTAATACTATGATTTCAGAGAACGCCGGGAATATGAGGTGAACTGAGTACGATTTCGCAACCCCTCCCCCTCCACCCCCCCCCCCAAAAAAAAAAGAAAAAGAAAGGAGTCTCAGAAACGCTCAAATTATTTAGATCATGAGCGCTTATCTTTACCTCCATGATAATATCAAGAGGGAAAATTAAGTACCCTAGTAGGTTATTTCCTGCTGTCTTTGTTCTGTAGTCCCCGATATCTATCACCATTCGATCGTATGCTACGTCCATGAATACTGTTGTGCTGTACAATGGAAGAATTCGTCGAGTGTCATTCTTGGGAAGGGGTGACCCGATGGCCTAAATTGGGAAAAGGGAGGAGTGGACTTGATGATTGGCCGCGGCTAGTCGGCGTTCGCGGTGGTTTCTGCAAACCCGATTGACAATAGTGAGGACTGAGGATGCCGTTCACTAAAGCCCATGACCGCGCTATCCAAACCACGGCTCACGAGGGCACGGATTCCACGCACGTGCGCCGCCACTTCCAGCGGGCGCATCCGCTGAGAGACCTCAGTGGACTCCGGCGGATCCGGACCCCACTCAGCCGCGAGCGACGTCTCGCCGTCCTCGGGCAACGAGAAGCGCGACAGCCCAAATCCTTGAGACATGATTCTCCACTCGGCAGGCCGGAGGCGCACGGGCCCGCCGTCCCGCGATAAGGAGGTCGCCGCATTCGTCGCCACCACCGCCGCCAGTACGGCGGAGGATATGCGCGGGCGCAGTAGCGGGGGAACGGGAGGGCCCGCGCGGGGCCTTCCGTCCGGTCGTCCGCGCTTTTGCGCGCTGTCACGGCAGAGAAAAAGGGCCGGGGGACAGCGGATACGGCCGCGGAGCTCCGGTGGCCGCTGCAGCCGCGCTGGCGCTTTGATTTCGTTCTGCGCCCGAAGCACCGCTGTAAGCCGCCGCGCCCGAACAAAAGAGACGGCGATGAGAACGCGCGACCCGAAAAGACCGATGGCCGGCCGTTTTCATCCGCCGGGTCATCCACCTTGCTCGGCACTTGGGCGCTCCTGCGGTTATGTGGCTCTCCTCGCTGTGCGCGGAGGCTGCGACGGCTACACTACGCGGCACAACGGCGGCCACGCGAATGGGCGCACGCACGGCCCCGCTGCCGCACGGGGGTGTACGAGGTGCGGAGAACGACAGGGGCGGGGGTAGTAAACTCCGATCGACCCCTGGTTCCCGAGGAAACGAGACGCGCTGGAGCAGAGGAAGCTCGAGGCGGGTATTGTTGGGTTTCTTTGTTTCTTTTTTGTCGCATCAATTTGCTGATTTTCTGATTGGAGCACATCGTGGATGATAGGAGCGCATACTTTACGCAGGAGATGGGGGGGGGGGGGGAGGTGATAAGGAAGCGCCTGCGCCACCTAAGCTGGGAATTCTTAGATCGCAATCTTGACCGTTTGTCTGAAGAAAGATTAAGACATGGGCTGCAGCGTTACGGCGGGTCTGTGCTTAACCTCGGATCATGCATGTAATGCTCGGCCACGAAAGCAAAGGAGATACTCATAACTGTGTTTTTTTTGTTACATGTTTGACATATTGCTTTTTTTTTCTGGAACACGTTTGGGAATATTTTACACCACGCACGGGCTCCTCTATAACACGGACTGACTACCTCCTGGTACGAATGAAGCGAACTTAAACGAAGTGATAATTTGCGCCCGGATAAGCTTTATACGCAGTGGAATTCGTTGTAGCCTGAAATAAACTGAGCCGGAAAACTTTGCACCTCGCTCGATATCAGCAGCCAAATCGTCATTTTATATCGGGGTTTAGCGAGATACAAGCGGAGGCATACGCTTACGAACGTAGAAGTTCGTTTTCCTTCTAATAGTTTTTTCTTTTTGCTCTTTGAAACGAAGGAAGAAATGAGGCGGGCGGAACAAACGCTCTGGATATATGCAGGATCCTGGTGGCGAACGTTTAACTGCCACTTAGTGCGCCTTCACGTCGACGTCTACTGCCAGCAGCGCTTACGGCAGGCGACTTCTTTCGCAGCAGCAAAGCCGAAAGAAGACTACAAAGACAAGCTTCCTCTCAGGGCAATCCTCAGCGATTCACAAGCGTCGCTCCTTTGTACAGGGGGTGCCAGAAGAGTGGCAACTGATTTTGCGTTAGAGATAGAAAAAGAGTGCGAAACACAACCGATTTCTATTTCCGCCGGTCCTATGTCGCTGTGAGAATTCAGTGACCAGAGGCGTCGATGCATTCGACGGATATGCACTTGAATAGCTGAACTACTGTTATCCTGAGCGTGTTGGGGGACTCAGTCCGAGAACGGCGCTCAGAGCTCCGACTATTGTTTCAGGTACAGTTCACTAACGCTGTGAAAGTCAGCTCACAGTTTTTATTCAGACAATAAAACACGGGCTGCGCATGCGCCCTAGGCGAAGTTTCTTGTTGTGGACAGAGCAAGAGCCGGCAATAACTCTGCGCTGCATAAAAGAATGAAAATACATTCAGTGCCGTCCATACATATCCAACCTTCTTGGGGGAAAAATTTTGAATATTGAAAAACTGTAAGGTGCTGTTAACGGTCCATTCTTCCGAGGTGAAGCACGATCTTTCTGTTAAACTTTCTCCATCGCTCGCATGCAGCAGTTAAGACTGCCATAGAAAACCAATGGGCAACGCTTTTGACGGCAGCAAAAACGTGAATAGAAAAAAAAAAACGAAACTGCCGTCGGGTGATGTGCGGATATACTGAATGTTATAATGAAATCTTACATTGTATGAAAAAATTGCGTTCATAAACTCTTTCCCGTTCAAAAATTTTATTGTCCAGAATTGTTGGGTATGTTGCAGTGCAACAAACAATTTGCTTATTGTCAGAATTCTAAACCAGCTACCCTCTTTGGACGCGGCACTTAGCGGAAACGTTGGGTGTAGGAAGGAGAAACTCCATTACAGAAGCGTACAATAGGTGTATTAGTATATAGTTCCTAGTGCACCTAATTTTTCTGGAAAGCCATACGTTTGGAAATGTAGCTGCATATTGTACGTAATTGCAGCTTGACAGTTACGACAAGCCGCATTCTTCGTCTGTAAAGCGAATATTCACGATTTTTTTTTACCGGTCTTCTGGTTGAGAATGAATTCTGTGACCCATCTGCAAACTGCGAGTGTGACGCATACCCCTTTGCCGGTTCGCTTTCCTATGGCGTGTCACCTAGCCCGTCATCTTTGCATTGCCTATCCAAGGACAAAGAGAAAGGCGGTAGCTCACCCCACTCCTTCTAAGTGTTTAATGAGAGTAGAGACACCGTCAGCATCAAGCTGACAGAGCCCGGCTAACAGCAGCTGGAAATCATAATGGCGGCGACTATTTGGCGTTTATCGCTTAGTCACTAAACCCTTTCTGTTCGCTCCTGCTAACTGTGCACGGCCTCATATATGGCATCCCTGAAACTGCAGGCCGATATAAGAGGGCGTACAAGCCAGCAACCTCCTCCTTACGCCGACCGCGTTCCCGCGGCGCGAGCTGTCTGACAGGATGTCCCACATCCGTCACCATGTTCAGAGCGGCGCTGGTTATCGCTCCCAAGGCTAGGTTACATGTACTGCGTACATGCACGTAAATATTCATGATGGCGGAGCCACCGCCGTCGATCAATAGGTAGGGCACCGCACGCGACACGTATACGCGTATAGAGCAGGTTTAGCACTCCTCCCTAATCCGTCTTAAGTGAGGAAACATTAGATTTCTGATCTTTATTTGTTTGTTTTGTATGCACCTATTAATGTTGGCTAGATTGATTATGCGTCTGTGTGCGTGTCTTTATCTGAGGTGATAGCTATAAGTGGGTCTCACCCCCGTGGCATGCTTTTACTGTGTATATGTGCACTTGGAATGATTCAGAAATGCTTCTCTTGTCGTGCCTAGAATGTCTGTACTTTGTGTTATGCGTGGTTACGAACTTTTTGGCGCCTAGAGAGTCAACGCTAATATGCCTGCCACCGAATCGCGTTTTTGTCAATTTTCTCTCCCAGGGTATTTCACAATTGTAAAACCGCAGTGCTCCTTGTTTCTTCATTTTCGATTTCTGCGTGGTAACGCAGCCAGTCGCGCGCCAATGTCGGAACACGATACAAGCGTCAAGGTGCCCCTCAGTCTGTAGCTGCAGTGTCCCGATGCACGCTGTGACAAGTTTACATTTCAACAGACTGTCGAAATAACGCTCGCCGTAGCAAACGGCTACAGGGACGAGACAATAAAAGATAGATAAAAGCATGCACCCAGCCTGCCTGGCTAAGGGTTAGCGCGAAATACCCGCGAAACGATGCGGCGAAAGAGAGGCTAACGCCTTCGCGGGCTCCGTCTCCGGGCGCCCACAAGGAGGAAAAAGGCGCGCACGGAAAACGCATGACAGCGGCCGACCTCCCACGGGGGCCGAATGTGCTGTCCCGAGAAGCGTGACCGCTTCGCGAAGCCCTGAGGGAAGCCGCGTGTAGCGTCCACTGCAGCGCCTAAGGCCGCCGGCTGCCAGGCGCTGTCGTCGCCCTCGGCAGCACCTCGCGTACTCCTTTTTATTTTCTTCTTTTCTCTTGCGGTCGGACACTGAATGGACGGCTGGCTGTGCAGGGCACCGCCTTCTCACGTTTTGGGAGAAACAAAGTACCCGTGTCTCGGGGTCGCAAAACGCTCGCTGTCCCGAGCCGCGGATACAGGTTGACAGTCCTCTCGACAAGCGGCCGGCCGATCACGAACGGCAGCTGCTCACTATTGGAAGGAAACATTGCGCTTGTAAAAAAGTGTTCATGAAGCTCCGTGAGGATATCACCTACGCTCCACGATTTCGCCCACCACGCCTGTTATGCGCTTATGGCTCGTGTAGCATTGCTCGGCACTTGGCACGCCCGTGCTATCGCGAGGCTTTATGCACCAGAGCGTCTGCGTTGAAAACAACGCGCAACATCGTTCCGCGCTTTCCTCCACGCACTTGG
Source organism: Amblyomma americanum (assembly GCF_052857255.1). Taxonomy (NCBI): domain Eukaryota; kingdom Metazoa; phylum Arthropoda; class Arachnida; order Ixodida; family Ixodidae; genus Amblyomma; species Amblyomma americanum. Next base: position 298,760,297 of record NC_135497.1, on the reverse strand, counting down.
CTGTGCTGTAGACTTAGTACGAGGTGACCTTATGCTCAAGCACGCACTCCGATGCGTCGCCGAAGACGAGCGCGGTCTGGCACCGGGCTACATGCAGCATGGCAGAGTGGGATGGACTGGCGTCTGTCGCCGCAGCCATGCACCTGGAGAAAGTACGACGTGCGTGATGCCACTGGGAGCGTCGTACACAAGCAACAACGCGCAAGTGCGGTTACTCGCACCCAAAGCCTGCACAGGCACGTGCACTCGACATTATATTGCCCACTTAAGCTGCCCTTTTATGCGCCCGCCTCAGTTACCAAAACCTTTCTGCTTTTGGCACGTCAGCTGCAGCTTGATCTGACAAGGAAATAGCGAGATCTACTACAGCGGAAAGCTTCAGAAACTTTTTTTTATCTTCTCGCAACAGCAGTGAGTATAATGCCCATTTACAAGTTGCACACCATGAGGCACCAGAAGAGCGCACCCACTCTTGTGGACTCGAGTAGCGGATCTGCGGGAAGTGCCGTTGCGCCAGTGCCGCATTACATCGCCGTTGCGTCAACGTGGAGGCAACCGGAATGAATCAGAAGCGCTATACACGTGACGCAACCCAAGTGGGAGAGATTCCGAAACGCCCTTGACTCTTCAAAGGAGTCGTGATCGTTCACTGCAGTGACAAGCGCGTTCAGGATGGCGACGTTGCTGCATGCGAGCCCAGTAATAAAAGCGTTGAACGTTACGGGCGCGGACGCAACTTTAGCGCCCTGCGGATGCCAACAAATATTCTCAGTGAGCTATATAACTAAGCAGGCCCAAGCACTGTGCTCAGTCGCCGAAATAATCTGCTCATTATACGCTTAGATTTTCTGGTCTCATTATAGGAACCGAGGCCTGTCCAAGTTGCGCGTGTTCGCAGCTGGATATTCCGAACCGTGCAACATCGGTTTGCGCGACGAATTCAAAGTAAAATGGCGGGGCCAGCGCTGGCTCGGTCGGATATGTCAGTGGGGGTAACAGTAGGGCGGAGATTATGGAATCGGGGAGTGTCGCCCTAGTGAGGCGGCAGCAAACTCATTCCCGACCCTTGCAGCTGTGCAAGCGTACTGCGCCAGCGTACATCGCGACTGATACCCCAGCTTAGACGCCGTTACCATATATCTCTCTAACAAACCCAAACTAAGACAGCTGACATCAACTAGGTAGGACGCAGCACGGCGGTGAGAAAATGGGGTTAAAGGGCGGTCACACAGTGGGTCTTTTTTAGCCTGCCTCTGGATATGGTGTCACAGGCAGGATCGATCGATCGAGAGATCAATCAATCAACCAATTAATTAATTAATCAATCAATCAATCAATCAATCAATCAATCTTTCACGTCCGCACAAATAACCATGCGGGCTCAGTGATAATTTTATTGCCACTAACAAGTGCAATGCAACACAAACAGGCCAGTCTAAGCATTTAGTTGGCTGATATGACCGTGCCTTATGATATATAATACACATTGTGATTTAAATACACACTGTTATCCTTGAGTATAGGAACAAAAGAAGAAAATACAAGAAATAGAGAAGAACACAATAATAATTGGGAGGCCTACTCAAAACAAAAGATCAGAAAACTGAAAAATACTAATCATAAATAACGACGCCACAAAATTTCACTTAGTGTTAAGTGTAATTTCACCACTCATTCTTAAATTATTATTTCAGAATGCCCTTAGATGCCGCGGATGAGGTCTCATCCGGCAACTTGTTGAGAACATTTGGAACATAAGCACTGCGTCTGGCCGCACCCCACTTTGCGGCTGAACGAGGAACAATTAACATAACAAAGGTGCATGTCTTCTAAGCTCCCGCGTGGCGATATATTTTGTTTGCATGCGGAATTAGCAGGTTAAATGAGCAATGATTTAAAGTTCGATATTCCAATTTCACGGAATATTTGCAGCTGTTAATATGGGAGAGCAGTGGCCAACATTTTTAGCAACATTTTTCATAATGATGTTGACCCTACATCTCCAAAGATCCGAACAGAGGCCAAAGACAGTAGTGCTATATCTCAGCACACACTGTAAGCAAAAGTACGTACAATTATTTTCTTTACAGACAGGGACACAAAACTTTTGATGTTGAACAACGACAATGCTACTTACCTCAGTTTTGAGCACACACACAACGAGGTTACCAGAATAATTTAAGATCGAAATATACACGAAGGTATTTAAAACAACATACGACAGGCGAACATTTACAAGTAACACATTCTTACTAAGGTAAGTGAAGAGGCATATTAATTACCGTTGTCTTCGGCGGAGATCGAAAACAGAGAAGTTTTGTTTTTTGCGCATTGACAACAATTTGATTGTCAGTGAACCAATATACTGCATTGTACATTCATTTTGCCACATGTGAGTGGCCATTTTATAAGAAATATGCTTTGCCAGTAACACGTACAGTGTCGTCTGCATATTGGAACACCGAACATTTGAAAATTGCCAAAGGGAAATCATTAACGCAAATATGAAACAACATTGGCGATAAAATTCACCCCTGAGGCACACCAGCATTCAGCGGCAACTTGAAACTACTCAAGTAGTTCTCGAGATATTGTAATAAGGCCTACGGAATCTCCAAAAGTACAGTTTGCTTAACAAGATTTGATGGCTAGGGGTGTCAAACGCTTTCGCTACATCTAAACAGAGTACACGTGAAAAGATTTTGATCAAACGCTGAGAACAGTTCATCCGAAAATTCCTCAAGGAGTGAAACCGTACCACACTCAGAAACAAAGGCACACTGACGACCAATCAGCATAGAAAACTTATTAAGAAAACAAAGTGTGAATAAGAAATTTCTGCAAGACCTGAGCAATTGGAGGTGCATGGCCGGTAGTTTTTTATTTTGTCTTTCTTCGCTGGCTTATGTTGTGCTAAAACAGCTACTATTTTTAGGCTTCCAGGAATTTTGTCACCCTCTAAGAAACCATTCATTATGCAAAGAATAATTTCTTCTGAGGATGCATAATGATATTCCATCATATCCAGGAGGCTTGTTCGTGCGAAAACTGAGAATACCGTCCAGTTCACGTCAAAACATTCTAGGAAGAAACGCTGACGCCGATATGGATTGCATTTAAGAGGCACTGAGGACAACTCTTTAAAATTTTTTTGTTAGCTTGTGTAATAAAATGTTTCATGTCCCAAGACTGATGCAGGCTCTCTACTGGGAATTATTAATTAGCAAAGAAACGCCGAATTCCGGAAAATTTTCTTGAGAACTCCGATTTTCCCTTGCTTACCAGCCTGAAACATAGCCCATATTGTTACCCTCCGATTGAAAAAAAATCGAATAAATTATTACAGTTTGTAAATTTAAAACGAAAAAAACCCGAATTTCGGAATGCTTTCACGAAAACCCCGATTTCTCCCCTATTATCAAGTTGAAAAATAGCGCCCGATTTTTACCCCCCGAATTTGAAAAATATAAAGCCCGAAAACGAAGAACCCTATGCACGTGCCATTGCTCTGTGAGTGTAAAAAAGCCCGTACAGATGCCAGTAAGATAGAAGCGGCGTCCTTGTCTGTGTTGCCCGGTTGAGCCCCAGTCCGATTCGTGCGTCATCGGTGGTGCGTCGACGCTGCTTTTCCGCCGCCCGAGTTCCGGCCAAAGATATCGGCGCAACAATCTGCTCCGCCTGGAAAACATCCGCGGTAGTCACAACGTGTTTGCCGATAGCACGCAATTCAGAGAACTACATTCGCTACATCAAGTACGAGCCGAATACATATCAGGACCTAGGCACAAACCTTGGATAGCGCATGCGTGCGCGTAATATACGTTGCCGTTCCATAATATGCACTTGGCTGTTCGCTTCTTTCTCAGGTTTGCAGATAAAAAGGAGAATTTGTCGACAGTGTCGACAGAATGTGTCGGCACTTACACGGTCACAACGTGCAATGATCTTCCGCGCGCGCATTGGCTGCGTGTGGCCCGGGGAACGACGGGAGCGTCACGGAATCGCGACGAGTGATGTGTGTGACGGATGCGGTGCAGTGGAAACACTAGAATACCTGCTCCTTCACTGTGCCGCGTTCGCCGATGCTCGTCGCGATATGCTCGCGGCCTATAGGGCGCAGGGCATACTACCAGACTCCATCAAGACGCTATTGTGGCCGCAGGGCAGTGCGCGCACTCGTGAGCGAACTTTGGTGAGCCTCTGTGCATTCCTCGAACACACGGGCTTGACGTCCCGTCTGTTCTCCGTCAGGTAGTTACATGCAGTGACCGAACGCTCCGCGAGTTCCACCTTGAACGATTAATAACTGGACGCCCCACTCCAGTTGTAGCCAACACAGTGCTGGGCGCGTGTGTGATTTAATTCCTCTAAAATGAACTAATCACGCGCACAACCTGAACACATTTCTTATTGTGTAAATAGTTTGTACATATTACTTCTCCCCCTATCCTCTCTTCCTGTCCCCTCACCTCTTTCATTTCATTTCTCCATTCTGCCTGCTATCCTTTATTTCCGCTGCCCCAGCTCAGGTGCTTCAGTATCGATGGCAGATGCCGGGGATAGGAAAAATCTTTTCCTTCCTTTTTGCTATTATTTTTAATGAAACCAACCACCACCGCCCCTACACCGATCAATAGCTATCGAACAGCCATCATTCAGTGCACTGCGAACGCGCGGTACGTGTACTATGCCATCAATCGAGAATACCTGTGTTACACAAGCGAACCTATGTGCAAACGCCGCAGTGGTCTTAACTGCATCTTTCTCGTCCCTAGCCGGAGGGATTGAAAAAATGTGGATTTTGTTTGTAAGGTGACACCCCTGTGCTAAGAGTTCGCTTTACCCTGGCGGTGCCAAGTATTCGCAAAGATGCATTGGATACGGGTATGAAAGAAATAAAGAGGAAAGGAGCGAGCGCACCGCGCTTTTCCGTCTTCGTAAACAACAGGGTCGTGACTGTTCGACTCGAAGCGCCGGGCGTGAGCGCCACGGATGGCTTTCCGCAGCCCTGTAGCTATGGAGGCCCGCTGTCGCTCATTGGGGCACCAAGAGCAACACTGGTCAATAACCGTCAGTCCGTTCCTTGCGAGTGTGCCTGGACTTCACTATTACGCTGCCGATAAGACGCAATATAATTGTATTCCACGGATGCAACGGAATAATTGTTTACTGCGTTAGCAGCATCGAGCGACATTCCCCAAAGCGGCGACGCCGTGATGGCTCGGCGATTGAAGCCTCCACATCCACCCTCCACAAGGCCTCCACCCCACCAGAAGTCCACCCAGCAGCGGAACGAAAAAGCGATGGCGAAATTGAATTAAAAGAAGTCACGGGGAAGCGATCAGTGTATAAACGAAATGTATACTTGCAGCAAGTAGTGCAACGCAGATTTGTCGCATCACGTCGTATGGCCACCCGCCACTTTTTTGGTCGCGTAGTCATAAAATGCCGAGTGCTCTTTTCGTTAGTGGTTTACAGGGTAGCAAACCGGTTATTCTTCCGGTTATCCTTCTTCTTCTTCTTCTTCTCCTCAAGTAATATGGCACATACCCACGTGGGGGGGATTGGCGAAGGTATAGAGTAGAATGCCAATGAAGCATTTGCGCGGGGAAGGAAACGTCAGAAGACTGAATCAAGATAAAAAAATTGGAAAAAGAAAATGAATTCAAGAGGTGTGAGTCATCCGGAATAGAATCTATCTAGCCTTTTTTGGACATGCGAAAGAATTTTGTATATAGCTAACAAGATAATCGATTAGTTGCACTTAGGTAATCGTGAAGGTAGCCGCATACACTGCTTAACGGGAATCCCTTGGCGCTCGCACCGAACGATAGAAGAACTGTAAGAGACAGAGGCAGTCCTAGTCTCGAAAGAGGAACCTCCAGATATTGCTTTCTCTGAACCGCGAACCGCCGGCAAGAGAGGAGAAAATGATCGATTGATTCAACTCGCCCACATGATGCACAAAGGTTTGTCGCAGCGAACCCGCACCTGCATAAGTACAAGTTTAAGTGAGGGATTCTACATCGCAGGAGCGTCATGGACACTTCACAAAGCCTTGACTTACACCACCGGATATTCCATGGGCGACCAATGTTTACAGTTCCGGAGAGGCCACAGTAACGAGGAAAGAAAATAAAGTGATGAACCATGTTTCCTCGAAACTGGCAGGGATTACGGTGGAACATGTGACCGGATAAGCACAGCGCATGCGCCCCGCGGGGATCCCATTATGCTGTAGGGGTGTGCGAATAGTACTTTTTCCAAACATCGAATACGAATAGCGTAGCTAAAAATTGAACTGAATGCGAATCGAACAGTGTTAGGACCGAATCGAATACCACTCGAATATTAGTACTAATATTTGCTGCTCGTGGGAATATTCACACAAAATGAACAGTTGTGCGAAACATTGAAGAGTGTCAGTTGTGGCACTGCTGTATGGCGCTTTAAGTTTAAATCTTATGAGGTTAAAGCTGCTAAAAGACGCAGCACTAATCTGCAGTAACGGGTCCAAACACGAAGTTACTATATTAACTCTAAGACCCTAAAGTCATAGGTATAGGGAAAATCACCACTTGCTTGTTTTGGTCAAATACCCCTTTCCCAAACATTTCACCCCAGAAAAGCCGAGCACCAGGCCGGGGGAAGCCTTGTACACCCTTTAGAAAACAGATGGGTACCCGGCGGTATTAGAACCACACCGAAGGAAATGGCACCCACGTGTGGGTGCCATTTCCTCCGAGATCCGAGATACAGCATCAAAACAGAATTTTGCTCAATTTGCGCGAGTCCTGCCGCGTCGTCCAGTCTTCGAGGCCATGTACAAGCATTATTAACGGCACCACACAAATGGACCTCGCCGTGGCGCTGGACCCTTCATATTCGTCATACTTTTCGCGGAAGAATGGTGCGGGGAGTCGGTGTGGGCCGCTTTTGGAACAATCGTCAAAAAAAAAAAGTACGGCAGGCCTTATTCCTACCTCCTGCCATTATTATTCGTACATCCTGCCATTATGAAAATACACTCTTTGATTTGTTCGAATAATTGCACAGAAGGATATTCGATTCGCTATTCGAAATTTTCGAATATTCGCACACCCCTACATTCTGCTTCCGTGCGGCCATCCTTAGAGCGGCGAAACATCCCAGCGGCATTGTTACCATCGGCCATATGCGGTGCTAAATGCGCCAGATTTCGTCCCATAAGCTTAACATCTGCAAAGAATCTGCGCGCGACAAGGCGAAAGAGTAAGGTTGCGAATTCGGTTCCACTGCTGGCAGCGGATAGATATCCCAGGTGAAATCGGGAGAAACAAAGCGAGCTCATTGAAAGAAGGGTGCTTTTTACAGCGAGAGCTTATGCGATGTCCCCCGATTGCCAGCAGGCAAGAGAAAACGGTTGAGGGTGAGGAAGGAAGCTGGGAAGGGAACTCGCAGGTTCTTCTCACGGGTGAGGGAAAGCATGATTGAGGCTGGAAGGGCAGGGCGAGGTTGTGTAGCCTTGAATCTATAGCAGAGGCGGTGACCGCAAACGCCACGCGAAGCCGCAAAATGCTGTACAGTGCGCTCATGCAGCTTAGTTCTCGCTGGGTTTAGCGCATTACGCGACATAGCGTAAACGTTACGTAATATTTTCATTCATTGAGCATTATCCGAATACTTCATTCTAATGGAAGCGGTAGGCATATATTTAGTAAAGTTTTCAGTAAGTCATACCCAATAATTGTGGACAAATGCATACTTGAGCGGGAAACCACTTATGAACGCAATTTTTTCATATAATGTAAGATTTCACTTTAACGATCGATATATCCGCAGATCATCCGACGGCTGTCTTGCATTTTTTTCTACTAACGTTCTTGCTATCGTCAAAAGCGTTCCCCATTGGTTTTCTATGGAAGTCTTAACTGTTCGATGCGATCGATGGAAACACTTTAAAAGAAAGATTTTGCTACATATCAAAAGAATGGAACATTGCCTTCAACATTTCCAGAACAGTGTCTTACAATTTTTCATGTTTGTTTCAAAACATTTATCCGAGAATGTTGTGCATCATTGAGCACATGAAAAAGGAAAAAAAAGTATAAAAGGTTTGCGTTCTTGAAGATACTGTGACAATTTTTTGGGTGCTTATATGAAAAAAATGGAAATATATACTTTGGAATGAAAAAAAGCAGCTTTTCTTTAAAGCCAAATAGCCCTACTTGCAAATGATGTTTGCTGGATGTTTACTGCGTCCTAGAACTTAAGATTTTTACTTTTTTAGTTTCTTTAATGACCCTTTATTTGACTAAACGACATATAAGGCTTCTTTCTACCAGTATATAGTCCTTATATTTTTCTCGACATCATTTTTTTTTGTTTGCTCCGTAAGGTAACTGTTTTAGCGATATGTTCTCGACATAATACTGGACGAATGGCAAGTTTTCCGCTTGAGTATGGGCGTGCACAAAGTCAGAAATATATTTTTGCCATTAAGATAACACAGTGAGTAAAGCTGAGATTTGGGCGAGTTGGTAAGCATTCATGGTGGGTAAACAGCGAACAGCGCTGTTCACCCACTATGAAGATACCACAGGTCCCGATATTTTAGACTGTTGTCCTACAAAATGTGATGGTGTGAAGAATAAATAGAATAAAATTTTTGGTGTGCTCGCTTTAAATTGCTCACTGATGTCCATGACTAGCCCAGCGACATTCAAAGCCGTAACCGGAAATTTCTTTAATTTTACCTCCAAAACCCTATATTGGTCCTTTTTACCTGCAGCACGATGACAAATGAAGGCATTGTCTTAAATCGTAGCTTTTTTTTACGCAAGACGGGGAATTTTTTTTATCAGTGTCGGAAGAAGGGCATGTACGCGGGGGGACACATCGTCCATAGATGACTTGTGGTGGGAGGAAGCACGACTTCCACATGAAACGCAGTACCGCGAATACGACGACCGCCCGGGCTTCAAAGTATCAGGGCCAGGGCGCAAGCATGGGAAACGTGCAGCAACACGGTGGCGCCGCTTGGTGACACTCAATGCAAGCTTGTGGCGTGTTGTCCGGTGGCAGTAGCAAGGGTTTCACAATGTCTTACACGAAATTATGCACCGTTGAATCCTCAAATACTTACGCAAAGTGCCCTCCATGGATTAAATTCTATTGTTTCTCAAAACGGCTGCGCTTCGAAAACCAGCAGAAGCGTTCGGATTTTCAGCGCACCACCCCACCAGACGACGCCTTCCGGTTCACGCTGGCTTACCGCAAGCTCGCTCTGCTCTTGGCCCGCGCTTTGTTCATTGACATGAAAAACGAGGCCAATTTGAAACAGTTTTTGCGCAGAAGCACTTATAGCCGCACTCCGCGGGTTTATGCGGTGTGTATGTGTGTCTGTGCATGTATGTGAAGACTGAGCAGCAAGTGTAACTGGCTCACTGGGTCAGTGGACACCTCCATCGCGCTGTGAGTAAGCACTGGCGTCTAACAAACTGACGTAGTCATGCGCCTCTCCTTTTCTCAGAACATGCGGTAGGTTTAGACTCCGTTGATTTTGAAGAAAAGAAAGGCTCATAACTGGCTCCCTGGGTCAGTGGACACCTCAACTGCGCTTTGAGGTACGTGGCGGTGTGTCCACCTGCAAAAAAAAAATCGTGCTTTCGCACAATATTTCGTGCTTAGCAATGGCCATACTACTTCCTATGGTACGGCCATACCACTTCCTATTGTACCTCTCATCGTTTTGAAGGGGTTATCATATACCGGAATCTATCATGGAGCCCGCATTGCACCTTTTAAAAGAAAAAGCTAACCTCTATCGCTCACATACTCAGGTTTCTGGCTGTAAAATCATGAGGCACGTGGGTCAATCAATGCTGCAGCAGTACAGAACACTACTTTTGGGATTTTTGAGGTACAGTGCACCGTGGTTTTGAACTTATGTAAGATGAATTTGCGCACCCTCCAGACTGTTCAATGTCACACCCTTAGCACATGCTTGGGTCTCCGCCGCAGTGCATCAACAGTTGCAACCATTGCTATCGCCAAGGACTACCAGCTTTCGGCGTATATAGCCCTTGACACACTGCGGATTCACATACGTCATCTAACAAGGATTCCCCAGCCTTGTGTCAATGCCGGTATACAGAGTCCAGACGCTGCGCTTTCAAAGGTCATAGCAGCCCACCAGTCGTCCATCCCATCACAGTTCACCTCGGCGGCGTGACCTTCCTCTGCGGTGCGGTGTCAGCGGGAACTATGTGTGCGCCTTACAATTCCGGGGATAGCGAAGAAATCGGACTTATCGACGCCGGCCCTTCATCAGTTAACACTGTCCTTACTCCACGAATAACAGCGACCGAATTCATGTATATATACGGATGGCTCAATCTCATCTACTGGTTCGACTTGCGCCGTGGTCATTCCTGCAAGACAGTCCAGTATTAACGAACTAATTTCGCATCGGAAAGCCTCCACGAGGACTGAATTGGCCGCCATTTGTGCGGCTGTGCAGTACAACGGTGCACGAACTCCCACTAAATGAGCTGGGTTCTGCGATTCGAAAGCTGCCCTACAATGTCTCAATTCTGCTTTACACCACGGCGACCAAGACCAACTAGTAGGGGAGATCAGATATTTACAACACCGGACTCGGGTAGTGGGTAATGACATCATGCTCCAGTGGCTTCCAGGACACGGTGGCATTGTCGGTAACTATACAGCTCGATCGGCCCACGCCAGTGCCAGAATTGTCCGGATACCACTAACAAAAGCCGACGCAGCAAGAAATCTACGAGTGCTTGGCCGAAACTAGACTTTAGCGTCATGGTCTACTCCTGGAAACTCGGCATGCAGTTTGCACCGCCTTGACCTCTTACTTGAACTAAATCCGCCGTCCGGCATATCCCGCTGCGATGCTACGCTGTTGTGTCGCCTGTGGCTGGGAGTGGCGTTTACAAATGCTTACTCCCACTCAATCGCAATGGCAGACTCTCGTGCGTGTGAGATCTGTGGGTGCGACGAGACAATTGAGCACCTACTCTGTGACTGCCCTCGGTTTAAGCGTGAGAGTGTCCTCCTGGCGGCAAAGCTTCGCCGCTTGTATTCCTGTCCCCTTATAGAAGCCACGATTGCGGGTCCTTGTACTAAACCTTCATCTCAGAGGACAGCTGTGAAGGCGCTTTCGCAGTTCCCAAAGGAATCAGGGTTGAGTTCAAAGTTATAAACATTCAGTGGGGCCCTGTGTACCCTATTAGTAATGGTCCACGGACACGTGAAAAAGGGGTGTTTCTTTCCTCTCTTCCCTTTCTTTCGCTCCCTCCATTCCCCTTCTCATGTTTAGGGTAGCATACTGGGCGTCGCCTTATTAACCTCCCTGCCTTTCCATTCTTTCTATTTCTCTCTGTGTCTATTGCACAGCCACGTTTGTACAGCTTCACGTACAAGAAGCAAAGAAAATAATTTCAGGCTAGTCATTAGGACATTTAGAGATGCACAGCGCAAGAAAAACGACTGACGGGGACGACAAATGGTGCGGCGCGTTCCTTTTTTGATGAGGACAGCGCGAGAGAAATGGTTGATGCAAAAGAGAAACGGCGGACAGGAGCTGCTAGAAGTAAACTGCATCAAGCATTTCAAATAACAGACCATTAAGACATAATTTGGTGCAATAAAAAACAGTACTTGATACCCCCCGTTTATCACCACCACCATACCATACCTTTTGGTGGCGCGCATGTGAACTACAACCCCGTCGGCAACCCGTCAGGTAGTATCCGCGCCCTCGCTCCAGCGCAAACCAAAGATAACTCCGTAAAGTGGCCACTGCAAAATCGACTGCCTGGAGAGAGTTTCTACCTATCCTACCTCAAATTTATCCCTCACTGATGGTATAACTTGGGCTTAGAGCGCGGGAGCAGGTAGCACAATAAAGCACAGCGTTGGAGGAGCTAACGCTACGCGACGACACAGAGCTGAGCAGACAATCGTGTTGTACGTGTTAACTACAGCGACGTCCTGCCATCTTAGTATCGTCCCATTGAGATGCAAACAAACCTTCCTTTTTTAACCTGTATTCCTAAGACTTTGCTGGTCTCCTCATGCAGCTGACGGAACAGCATGTAGGTATTGAAAAAAAAACCAGAAGGATGAAAAAATGAAATGCCAAAGGGGACACAAAAACTGAAACTGCAAAACCGCGCTGATGCCCAATTTGGTGTACTGCCGAAGGCTTTTACTTCCGGGACCTGGTAGCTTACGTCGGGTGTCTTCACTTTCGGGCGCCCGATGCGCGATTCTGCCCTCTAATGGAGATCACTTGATTTTGCGTTTATAGAAAATCTCGAAGTTTGCAACTTGAACACACTTCATGTTATTGACAGTTTGTGTTACAGTTATAAAGTAACAGTTTATGTTATTGTGAACACTCTATCGCCAGCCACCGAGTCAGCACAAGCCACTGGGGTCTTGGACTAGGGACCACACCCATTCCGCTCCAATTAACTCCCCTTCCGATTCTACTGAATGTTTATTCCTTCCTTCCTATGGGAGCGCCCCATGTAAATCGTCCCAAATGTAGAGCCGCGGCCTTTGGTCCTGACGCCGAGGAACAGAGATGAGGCTGATAGGTGGCGTGGAACGATGAACAACCTTTATTTCGCGAGGACAGCGATATCGATAGCCCTTACTCACATAACATTTAATAAACCATTACAAAGTACACATCAACAAAGACAAGACACAAGATAATCACTGAACTGAAACCGGAACCACAACCCGCAGTGCAACAAAGAGGAAGATGACCTCCACCTGCAGCGCGTGGCGGGTGCAAAGCAGCCAGCACGTGCTTTTGGGATTGCTGTCAGAAGCTGAAGAACAGGCGACGTGTAACCGATAGACTGCCGCAAGGCAACGCCGAGTTCCACGACGGACACCATGGACAGCGAAGGCTCCCGTGCGCGACCGCTTCCCTTTGGCCAGGGCGACCACAGCAGCTACACACGGCCGAGTTCCACGGCGGCCACCAAGGTCAGTGAGGGCTGGCGTGCGTGACCGGTTCCTTTCGGCATGGGCGACCACAGCAGCAACACACGACCGAGTTCCACGGCGGTCACCAAGGTCAGCGAAATCTGCCGTGCGCGACCGCTTCCCTTCGGCCAGGGCGACCACACTAGCAACACACGGCCGAGTTCCACGGCGGCCACCAAGGTCAGCGAGGGCTGGCGGGCGCCACCGCTTCTCTTTGGCCGGGGTGACCCCAACAGCAACACACGGCCGAGTTCCATGGCGCTACCATCGACAGTGAAACCTCATGTATGCGGCCGTTGCCCATCCCGGAGGGCTACCAGTACCGCAACGATGGCACGACCTTGGCCCAGCGTTAACTGTAATGAAGTGCACTTGTCCAACCAGAAATTTTAATTTTAACCCAAATTTACGAAGCCGACTCGGCTCGTTTAGCAGGGGTGACTGAGAGCAGTAGCTAGCGTCTTTTAAGTATGGCGGGGAGGAGGGGGTCAAAGGAACGACAGCTGTGATGCGAAAGGCGTGGGGGAGGGGGAAGGGGTTAAGGCTGTTAGTCACGTTGTCGCACTGCAGGGAGGCGGTCAATGGCGACTTTTTTCCGTTGTGTTGAAGAGCGGAGTCCCTGGGCATATACTGGGGGCAGGCTTCCATTTGTGCGATTGACTTTGTTCGGGGTGGTTTGGATGTGCCAGGATTCCAGATGGAGCCTTTTGTGGTAATTTCTTTCGGTTCCGAGAATGCGGGTTTCTTCAAAGTTGATTCTATGGTCGGAGTCCTCGGAATGTTCGGCTACTGGATTGCGCTCTCTTGCAAAGTTGCGGACGACGTTCTTATGTTGTGGTATTCTTTCTTTGAAATTTTTGGGTTCGCCGATGTAGCTTGCGTCGCAGTCAGCGCAAGGAATTTTGTAGACAATGCCTTGGGCTATTTCTCTCCGCGGCCGGTCTTTTGGAAAAGGTAGGCAAAGTGCAACACTGTTTGTGGGCTTGTGCGCAACCTGGAGACCCCCTTTTTTATAGGATTCGTTCGATGTTTTCGCTGATACCTCCGACATAAGGTAAAGTGACGTATTTTGGTGGTGGCGTTGGTCATTGTGCGTCGATTTCTTGGCGAATGTTGTGTTTTTGACGTCGAATGGTTTTTGAATAAAGTCTTTTGGGTAGCCGTTCATGTTGAGTTCTTTCAATATCGTGCCTTTTTCTTTACTTCTGTCAAGTTCTGTGCTGCAGTGTGTCTCAACTCTTCTGAGCAACGCCTTCACCACTGATGCTTTAGGGACTGTCGGGTGGTTCGAAGAGAAGTGGAGATACCGACCTGAATGAGTTGCTTTGTGGTATACAGAGAATTGAAGCGTACTGTGGTTTCGGGACATGAGGACGTCCAAAAATGGCAGAGAGTTTTCTTGTTCCACCTCTAGCGTGAACTGAATGTCAGGTTCTACGGAGTTTCAATGAGAAAGGAAATTTTGAATCTCAGATGTTTTGATGACGGCGAAGCAGACGTCGACATACCTGAGGAAAACCTTTGGTTTCGGGTGGAATGAGTTCAGGGCTCTTTGTTCGATGTGTTCCATGGTTAAATTGGCCATGACGACAGAGATGGAGGCTCTCATTGGCGCTCCTTTAACTTCTCGGTAAAATTCCCCGTTTGACGAGAAGTATGTGTTTGATAGGCACAACTCCAGGAGGCGGCACACATCGTTTACACTCAGCTGGGTTCGTGCGCTGAGTGTGTGGTCGTGTTGTAGGGCCTCTCGGATAGCGGTCATTGCAAGCTTCGCGGGGATTCTTGTGAAAAGGGACGCCACGTCGAAGGAGACAAGGCATTCTTCAGAGTGACTGTAGTGACGGGTATAGGTCGCTGTTTTTCCTGCGATTGGGGATATGAGTTTGTGAAGGTTTTCTGACAACGAGCGAAGAGGGAAACACCGGAAGTCCACAATGGGGCGCAAAGGGATCCCCGGTTTGTGGATTTTGGGCAGGCCGTAGAATGCTGGAGCCAATCCGTTGGTGCTCAATAACTGAAGGTAGAGGTTTCGGAAGTTGGGGTGCTTTTGGAATACTTCTCTCAATGTTTTGTTTAGCCTTGCTTGGGTAGTTGTTGTGGGGTCCTCCTTAAATTTTTCATGTTCTTGACTGCTGAATAAGGTGGATATTTTCTCTTCGTAGTCCCGTCTGTCCAGAACGATGGTTGTGTTGCCCTTGTCCGCTGGGAGGATCACTATGTTGGTGTCTGTCTTGAGTTCTTGCAGTGCTTGCCTTTCATCCCTCCGCCTCCCCTTCCCCCACGCCTGTCGCATCACAGCTGTCGTCCCTTTGACCCCCTCCATACTTAAAGGGGTAGCGACACCACATTTTTGTGTTGCACCTCTCGGTTGTAAATAATGCGCGGCGATTCTGTAAGCACGGTACACGAAGTAAGAAGCACGAACTTGCATTATATAATTAATATTCGTACTATTTGTACCCACCAGTTACGGTTTCGGTTCGCAGTTGCCAGGTTTCTACACGACGTCAAAAACCAGGCAATACGCTGGCACGTGTGCCCGGAAGACCGTGACGTCGAGTGGGCACGTCGTCTGCTTGAGACGCGCGTGCGTAAATACGGAGACGACGAAGAGACGGGAGCAGGGCAACTCGCAAACTAATGGCTAATAGGTCCGAGTCAGAAGGCGAATAATTTTATTTTGGAGAGGACATCGATTATGAGGCATCGGAGGACGACACAGACGATGAAGAAGATGACGCGTGTGCGAACCCCGAGAACCACTTTATTTTTACACCGCTTGAGATTATAAATACTTTGGGCTGGCATAGCTACACATACAACATATGCATGAAATGCTGCCTTCAACAATACAACTGCCGAAATTCACTCCACATAACAGGGTTTGTACCTGTGATAAAATATCACACTGCTCTGTAATCCCTATGAATGAACACACATTTTCATACGCAACAGTAAAATGGCAGAACAGTTATATCTGCATTAGCTCCCATGCATGAAGAGTGACCCCGGCCGAGCCAGATTGTGCCAAGCATATGCGGGTACAATGACAGACTAAGAAGTACTTGCAACTGGGCTTGTTGGTGCGTATTCGTGAAAGACATAAGAGCGCAAAAATGGCAACGCGGACGAGTAAGGAAACAGGACGAGCGCTGCTCGTCCTGTTCCCTTACTTGTCCATGTTGCCATTTTTTCGCTCTCATGTCTTTCACAATGATGGATATCGCTATACAATGGACTTCCTCAGTTGTATGCACTTTTTGATAATTCCTCAGAGGTGCATAAACCCACATACTGCGTCAGGGCGCATGCCTTGCCTTCTGCAAAGCACTGATAATGATCATGTCAGCATTTCCTCAATATCCATGTTATTGAGACGAACCAGTTTCATAGAATCAAACCCTCTCCCATTATCTTTTTTTCTCCCATTTGCTCACCTCTGTTTGAGAGGAAAAGCAAACCAATGTTACCCTGATGAGCAGCACACTAATGAAGTTTTGTACAGGCAATACAGCAGAGCAACCTAAGTGCACTTCACACAAAGCAAATACGTTGAAGTAATGAAGGCTTGTGGGTTAGACAAGTTGCAGTGGGCTCATTTTTGAAGGATAATGACAGCAGAAGGGTGACGCTTGTGCTAATTGAATGAAGATAATTTGGAAGAAGCAACAAATTACAGCTAAATTAAATTAAGCAGACGGAGGAACAAAATGAAAAAGGACTGGTAATAGTTGGCAGCAATTATGGACTGTTAAGCAGAAACTGTTTGTGTGTATCAAGGAGCTTTCACTGTGAAAGGAACTTCCAAACTCGAGAAAGCCAGGGTGTAGTGTCACTAGGAGCCCCAGCTTCTCGCAGTTCCGTGGAAGATTTCAAATTTGAGCTTTATATGGGGAATTCTGAGAGGCAGCTACATTTCCTATATGCAGGTGTTGCGCACATCAGTGCGCACAGCAGATCGATAGGAATGCTGTCAATTTAATCTGAACTCTCGCGAAAGCTATACCCTGGTAAATAAGAGCCTGCAGACGTCCAGATATCTGCCCGAGCAAGCTAGGACATCAAGCATGGTAGGTGTGGTGGACACCCATTCATAGTGTTTTATAGTAAGAGGTTCCGGAAGTTCTCCCTCTCTGCCCTTCCCTCCCCCGGCGCTTCCGGAAGCGATGAGGGCGTGCCGGCGGAGGGTTTTTATGAAGTGATTGCAGCTCTGTTTGCGGATAGAATCGGGAAAAAATGAACACACATGATTTTCAAGGTCCTTTTTTCCCAACGACAGCGTTTCATGCGATTTGAAAACCCTTTCAGCTTACCTTTAACTGTGCTCGCCTACTGATGTTTTCGACGATGGCCACAGAGTCAGCGCCTCCGAAAACTTCGGCCCATTACCGACGACGTCTACCTGGGGTGCCACGCGGTCGTTCCTCGGTTGCTGCCACCCGTGGTTTGGTCCTGGCTGGCAGCCGTAATCTGCTGACAGTCCCCCAAACTGGAGGCCTTTCTTCATGGGCTCACCCTCTTCGGCTCTGCCATTCAGTTTCGGACGAGAGCGTGACTACAAAATGTTCTTCGCTGGTGAGTCCTCCCGCAGTCGGGGTAGTGGGTTACAGCAGTCGATCGGCACACCATACAAACGGCATGTGCTACTTCGCCCGCCACACGGCTTCTCGGTGACTAGGGACGTTCCGCACCCTTCTATATGTTACGGGCGCCACGAAAGCACCGTGACTTCGCCACACATGTCACTTCACTAAATGCAGTACGATGATCCAGAGAGTACCGCAGTGCAGTCCCAAGGGCGGCGACGTCGCCTGTTTTCGTAGCCACACGTGTATGGCAGGCCAGAAAGTGCCGCATGGAGTTGGCAACGTCTCCTGCCGCACAAAACGGGCCATGTTAGGAAGCCAGTGTCATCAGGATGAGCGGAGAAAGCATACACAAGCGAACGTACAGCTCGCCGCTGGTACTACCTTGATAACGATGAGACCTGCAGCAAGTGGTGCACCTAGGAGCGGTCGAAACAAGGCGCCGGAGGCGCACTGCATCCAGGACGAAATGCCGCAGTAAATCCAGCATCAGACGTCGAAGTGGATCCATGACCAGACGGCGCAGTGCATCCGGAGCCAGGCTGCACACTTCCGCAGGGGTTGCAAAGCGTGCTATTGGAGCCATGAATACATCACCTATTCCCGGCGCCGTCATGCAGGCCAACGGAGGTCGTCCTGAGGCGCATGCCAAGTCTTAAGTGTTGCGCCTACGTAAGCAGGAAGGAGCACAAGCACTCTGAAACTGCGAAATCGTATGCGCCTGCTCACTTAAAACACACAAGCATCGCTGCAGTAGGCTTCTAGTGAAGGCAAGGCACACATGTAGGGGGGTGCGAAAGAGGACTGATTCACACTTTAGGGCTACTTCAAAGAAAATGTCAGAGACAAAAGGAGAGAACGATGCCTGCTCCCTTACGAAGGCGGAAGCAGAAGTCGCCCTTACCGCCGATTATTCGCTGCCTTTGCCCATGACTGCGTCAAAGGAAGACGGTTGTCGTATTTCATATCATGACATATTACATGTCCAAGAAGCCGGCGAAACTTACCTGCCCTATGATGGTTCGCAAACCTTAAAGCACGCCATCCTCGCCAACGAGAGTGGCCTTGATGATTTCCTACCTGACTCTAGAAACCTTGCTTCTCAAGATTCCGGACACTGCCACAACGATACTTCTGCTCTGGCCTGGTCGCGTGACCCTGACGCTTACGTGGACGTGCAACAGGGCTGTGAGAGAGATGGATATGATTAAACTGTTCCTCGCTCCACTGGAGACCACAAGAAGAGTGGAGGAACTGGAGCAGAGTTAAATTCATTCTATCCTGAAGCAGATGAGCGTACCGGTCGCTCAGAACGTCAGGATCATCTTGCTCAGTTACAGGTCCCATTCTTCAGACGACCTAAGACATGAATCTCATGGCTCAGCAGTGGCTGCAGGGTTCATTTCCTGGCGGAAGCGATGCACGCAGCATGCATGAATGTAACCGAGAACAAAACCTAGTGCTTGCAGGTCGGCGGCTGCTGCTCCTACTGAAGAAGATTGCACTTCTGGGAGTGAGAAAATGCGTCCATAGCTTCGACACTGTCTGAAAATGATGACGATGTGATAGTTGCGTGCGAGTTTCCCTCAGATCGACAAGATGCGTCTCGGCAAGGCAGTTGCGCATGTGTGTCCGTTTCTTCCGAGCTGTTAGAGATACGAACGGACCGTGTGGCGCAAAACATGCAGCCATCGCCTGTCGCTGGGCTGTCCGTACCAGCCGTGGACAATACTACAGGCTACACCACTAGACTGCTTGCTCTGACCATGTACGCAGATCTGGACGAGGACGCCAAGAAGCGGGTCAGTGATCACTGCAGGATGGGGAGACTAAACAACCACTTTGTGTTGGCATGCGGCATGGAGATGCTCAGAGAAGCTCGTGCCGCTATTTCGCGCAACCGCCCCGAGTTGAAGGGCTCGGTCAGCTTCCTCCGAAGTTTAGCAAGGCTGCGCAGGGTCACACTGGAGGTGTCTCGTACAGATGCGGCGATTATGAAGCTACGAGAACTTGTGAGCTACTGTCCATTGTAGGGAAAGGCATTAAGCATAACTCCTCTCACACATTTGAGTCTCTAAAACTCGAACAATCGCCCTCCCACCCCATCCCTCTTTTTTTTTCTGGTGTGCTTATCTACTTTCGTCGCAAGTTTGCAGAGTTTTTGAAATATATTTTCCTGAATTCATACTGCTTGATTTCTGTGAAATGCACCAAGAGCCATTCCATGACATAATTAATATTCTACAATGCGGTTACATCCAGCGTTTTCTTTCGCGTTGCTCCTAATTTTACCTGATATTTCGGCGAACGCTTTAAAAAATTTCTAAATATAGTTTGGTTCAAATATAATATATAACGGATAATTTTGCGTGATTAAGCCAAATTCAAATTACGGTCGGTTCAAGGCTCGGTTTTCTAGGCCAAGCAGGCTTCAAAGAGCAGGGAAATTGGTGAGTGGGGGCCTTGATGCTCGCGCACTAAAACTGGAGGGGACATTTACCGCGATAGCTTTGGTTAATGCCCACACGTGCGGAATTCCCTACATCACTCCTGACGCACTGGTGCTGCGTTTAAGCTATGCGCCACTGACCTGCGATGGCAGGTACTTCCAGCGGTGGGGCTTGAGACCCAGGTTGATCTTTCTCAACAACCTCCCGCGGCCACTAATTAAATGAACTGCCACCTGCAGCGGTGGGCAGTTTGCTCTCAATCCGGTGGGCAGGTTGCACTGATGTCATAAGGTCGCATGGCCTAGGTGGTCCACCTGTCCCTTCCCTCAGGGGGGGGGGAATCCGACTGTGCGGCCTGCCCGTGGCCCCCCCTGCCACCGGATACGGGCCGGTGTAGTTTCGGCTACTAGGCTTTGTCCCGGTGCAACGACAGCGGTGGGGATGGGTTGTCCGGGGCCCATCCTCTTGGGAGCTGCAGCGACACCCACGGCTGTGAGGGCCAGCCGAATCGTGAGGTCCGTTGTCTGTGCGGAGGCAGGCCTGGAGGCAGACCAGGTTGGACCCACGAAATCCGGTAAAGGAATGTCAAAAATCAAAAACCTCCGCTCACGGGAACGAGCACGGCTACTAATGCTCGGTTTCTGGCTACGAAGAGGTCAGGTCCGCGCGGTAGCGTGCCGACGCACGGTTTCTGGCTACATAGAGGCCAGGTCCGCGCGGGGGTTCTAACAGCCCGAGCTCCTCGTAATCGATGTCCTCGGGGAAGCAGTCTCATTGCGGATCGCTTATGATGGGTGGAATATTGCGGACGCCGAGGCTGACCCGGTCTTGGGGACCACTGGGGACGCCGAGGTAGAGGGTGTGCAGTAGGACCAGTGCGAAAACCGTCGATGTGTGGAGTACCGGTGGAGTAGGCCCGGCTTATCTCACCCTATGCCCGATTGTTGGTTCGTGGCCCGGGCGCCCGGCCTTGAATACTCCCTCCTCAGTAGGCGTGGAGCAAGCAAGGGGAGGAAATAAGTGCATGGTGGTTGGAAGGTAGCACAGGTGGGTCCCCCAGGGTTACCGGGTTATGGTGCCGAGGGCCAAGCACCGATAGGCTGACGACCTGGGCCTCTGTTGGCCGGACCACACCACACACACTTCCGGAGTCTGAAAAACCGCGAAACACAGTCGACGGCTAGTAACCGGCCGGTCCGATCCAACCCTTAAAATCGTGGAGGAGCAGGTGGCTGCGGACCCCAAGTTAGGAATTTTTTTCTTCCTTTCCTGTCTCCGACGGTCGGAGCCAGTGAGTGGTCGTGCATTCCGTGGGGGAGCCGCACCATTGGAAAAGCTCGATGCCCTACCTGCCCTGGCCAGGCGGGCCAGAAATGGAGTCGATGTCAAATGCAGGATCAGAGCAAAATCTCGCTTCCCCATTCCCATCCCAATTCCCATAACCCTTTCCCAATTCCAATTTCCCATACCCTATATCCCACCCCCTCCGCTACGTCCTAGGGGAGATCAGGGGAGTCTCCCCGGGCCCGTTCCCCCGGCGATGGGTCGCTTGTAGCATTTCCCCCCCTTTCTTTTATTTTTCCACCTACGGGTGGCAAAACGATGGATTGCCTTCGGGCCTTTTCATTTATTTTACGATTGGTTCAAGCCTGCTATACGTCAGTAGTGCAGGCAGGAGCTTATTGGTTTACATTCTTTTTATGGCAGCTCCACCATACTATACGTCCCTTCCCTCAGGTGTTCACCCCAGCTCTCCCATTCCCCTACCACAACCCATTACCCCATCAAGAACCAGACAACCACTTAACCACCTTACCACAGCGGCTTGACTAACTTGACTAACCCCACTAATTCTTACTGCCAAAACTCCTACCCCAGCCGCTTATTGTCCTAGCCTTTAAATCTCGTTCCTTTTAACTGAAAAAAAGAAACTTGGGGGGTGGGGGGTGGGGGGGGGAGGAAGTACAGGGAGAATGGAATCCTCGCCTGCTGTTAAATGGGGCCGACCCCAATCCCAACAACTCGAACGCCAGGAGGCGGACACCAGCCCAAGTCATTGAGCACAATGTGCCCGGGCCTTGTTGCCCCTTTTAGACCGCCAGAGCGGATTACCCGCAATGGGCCCCGCAAGTGGCACTGAACCATCTGAGTGTGTTGAAGTAATCAGTGCTGCGCTCTCGCAAGCGGTCCGTTAAGGGCACGCAAGTGGCAGGACGGCAACACGCCTACCAACACAACCTGCTGCGCAAAACACTGCTGCCATTGGACAGTCAGACTTCCCCACAGTCCCATCAGGGCAATGGTCAAGGCCTCTTGTGCCGTAGACTACCCCAGAACATGGCAGCAGACATGCGAGCTCGCACGACCAACTACCGATAAGTCGAGGGTGGTCGACAGTCGCACAACATAGCGACCCCCGGGTTATGGGCCTTCAAAACCAGCCCGGGCTTCAAGAACTTCAAATACAAAGGAAATCCAAGCTCAAGAAGATTAAACACTTTGGGCAAGGGGCCGGTTTCAATGCAGCATCCTACTATCCCTCCACCCCCTCCTCGAATTGGGGAAGGGTGATGGGGGGACGAAGAGGGGGAAAAACTCAAGTTAACAAACTAACCACTCTCAAAAACTAACAGCCATAGAACTCTCATTCCTTGTCATCCATCTTCACACATTTTAAGCCATACTACCAATTTCCCAGTCTTTCATTTTCCTGTCATTCATTTTCACGTCATTCCCACCCCTACCCATCAACCTCAACACATCCCTGCCCCAATCAAGAACCCTGAGGGCTGGATGAAAACTCCCAACAAACATCTCCTAACAGCCATTCCCAACCCATATGCTAGAAGCCAGTACGACAAGAAGTTAACTGTCATAAACACCACACTCGCCACTTACCATCGGGCACACTATAACACGCCCACCTACTGACATCTAGAAACCACCTTCAAGGATATTCACATCCTAAAACACCCACAACCAACACCAAACAATACCCTTTCTCCCTTTTTTCCCTCATTCTCTCCTTTTTTAACTCTTTATTCATTTTTGCGTGGGTATGGGCGTGCGAGCGCGTGGGCACGTATTTACGTGTGCATGAGTGCGCGGGCGCGCATGTATATATTGTTACGTCTCGCCTACGACGCGCGGTATAGCCGGCGCGGATGCAACGGACTCCGATGGTATAAAACGCCGCTGCCCCGGACGCCGAGAGAGAGAAGAGGTTGAAGAGGCGCGCGCGCCCCTGCGCGCGCGTTCTTCCTTCTTCTTCTGAAACCCTACCTATCCTTCTCTCTATCTGCACGCCGGCAGTGGTTGTGGTGTTTTAACACCAGTCACAGGCCCGTGCATTTTCCTTTCCTCTTCCCCTTTCATCCACTTACTACTACTACTACGCCGAGAGAGACTCCGATTTCTTCCTTCGAGTAACGTGGTCGCCCTGACCGGCTGCTCTTTTGCGATGCCAGAATAAACAAGTTGTTCTGTTGCCAGTCGACTCATCCTTTGCCGGGACCTTCGGATGTTTCCAGCTGTGCCCCAGGCCGCCAGGCCAACGCTACCCTTGGGGCTTGCAACCCAAATGCAATGACTGGTTGCCAGCGGTGAGATCCCGACAACGGAGGCCAGCAGCGAAGATATGCGGTCAACTGTATGCTGAGCAGCACAACGACCATCCGGGAGCAGTGCAACGAGCCCTGTGTGATGACTGGTTGCCTGCAGCGGAACGACTGCGCTGAATTCTTGGCTGCGAGGTTTGGTGAGTGCGGGACTTTCTTCTTCTGAGTTTTGCCAGGCTTTTGTTAGTGTCAGAAACAGAGCTGGTAATTGTGTTGTCGTTGCTGCCGGGTTAGTTTGCGGCAAGACAATAGTAGGCAGTAGAGAAAGCAGCATTCGGAGCAGCCATGGATTTGAAGTCGTTGCGCAAACCGAAATTGCTGGAGCTTGCAAGAGAGTTGGGTCTGAATGTCTCAGACAAACTCAGAAAACCAGAACTGCTAAGGGCTATTCTTGAGTTGGAGGCTGAGGATGACGAGCTGTCGGAATGCCTTGAGACCATTGAGGAGAGGGAGCAAAAAGAGAAAGACGAGCGCGAACGTAAAGAACAAAAAGAGAAAGAGAAAGAAGAGCGCGACCGTCAACACGCTTTGGAAATGAAGCGTCTCGAGGTAGAGATGGAACGCGCTCGTAATGGAAGTCAGGCACACGGTGCAGGAGAACGGGTATCGTTCAAAATGACTGACCTGATGCGGCCGTTTAAGCTTGGAGAGGACATTGGTTTGTTCCTGGTTAACTTTGAGCGAACGTGCGAGAAGCAGGGGTTCTCTCGGGAAACGTGGCCACAGCGCTTGCTCACTTTGTTACCCGCCGAGGCGGCCGACGTAGTCGCTCGCTTGAAGAGAGAGGAGGCAGAGGATTTCGACCAAGTGAAATCGAGTCTGCTAAAAAAGTACAGGCTGTCAGCGGAGGCGTTCCGTCGGAAGTTTCGGGAAAATGAAAAAGGCAGAAACGAGTCATATACAGAGTTTGCCTACAGGCTTATGTCAAACATGCAGGAGTGGCTCAAAGAAGAGAAAGCGTTTGGTGACCACGAGAAAATTCTGCAGTGTTTCGGGCTGGAACAGTTTTATAGTCGGTTACCTGAGAACGTGCGGTACTGGGTCTTGGATAGGCCAGACGTTAGTACAGTGGCTAAAGCCGCCGAGCTAGCCGAGGAGTTTGTGACGCGTCGGGCTCGCGGAGCTAAGGACGGTCAAAAGGGTGAATTTGGCTCCAAGTCTGAGAGGCCGAAGTTCACACCCATGAGAGCAAGGGGGGACACACGTAGTGCGGATGCGAGTGAAAGCAGTCCGACCGAATGTAAGGAGACGGCGGCAGCCGAAGCCGAACGCAGAAAGCGGTTCGAGAGGAGGCAAGCGCGCGTGTGTTATACGTGCCAGAAGCCGGGTCACTTTTCGGCGCAGTGTCCAGAAACAAAAAGAGAAGTCGTGTGTTTGTCATTATGTAGCACTGACGAGAACATGAAGCTTCTCGAGCCGTACATGCGAGACTTCCTCGTGAACGGGAAAGAGTGCCGAGTGCTTCGTGATTCCGCAGCTACAATGGATGTAGTTCACCCCTCTTACGTAGAACCCGATATGTTCACGGGCGAGTGCGCATGGATCAAGCAAGCCTTGGAAGCTCATAGCGTGTGTCTGCCCGTAGCAAAAGTGCTTATTGAAGGACCTTTCGGAGCACTTGAGACTGAGGCCGTAGTGTCATCTAGGCTGCCCCCCCAGTACCCGTACCTATTTTCGAACAGGTCCGATCACCTCCTGCGCGAGAAGGGGCTTTTGTTTGGTGAGGCTAGCGTTCAGGCCTTAACCAGATCGAGAGTTCGGGAGCTCGCTGCAAAGGCGGTAGTTGCGGGGCCGACGTTGTCGAACAATGAGAAAGGGTCGGAGGCGCAGCAAGCTGATATTCCGAGCACGTCAGAACTGGATAAAATTGAGCCTGTAGCGTTGAAGGCACCAGCTACTGG
This sequence comes from Amblyomma americanum, assembly GCF_052857255.1. Taxonomy (NCBI): domain Eukaryota; kingdom Metazoa; phylum Arthropoda; class Arachnida; order Ixodida; family Ixodidae; genus Amblyomma; species Amblyomma americanum. The sequence continues at coordinate 298,734,726 of NC_135497.1, read as the reverse complement.
AGAGGAAATGCCCGACACGGGAAAGTTAGAAGAGCTTCCGGTCGAGCTTCCGGGACTAGGCTCAGTGACGAACAGGGAAGACACTGATCAGGTCATTAGTGACTTAATCATTAATGCACCGCTGTCGGCTAAGCAGAAAACCGAACTGCACCAACTCTTACAAGAGTTTCAAGGTCAGTTCTCTGAGAGGCCTGGTAGGACTTCTGTCCTTACTCATGATATAGAACTTACCTCCCCAGAGCCAGTACGATCCAAGGCGTACCGGGTGTCACCCCGCCAGCGAGATATTATGGAGGCTGAGGTAAAGAAAATGCTACAGCTCGGAGTTATTGAGGCGGGTGAGAGTGATTATACCTCCCCTTTGATTTTAGTTGAGGTACCGGGCAAGGAACCTCGTCCTTGCGTCGACTACCGCAGGCTTAATTCCATCACTAAGGATCAAATTTATCCGATCCCTAACATCGAGGAGCGCCTTGAGAAAGTTAGTAGCGCTCAGTTTATTTCCACCCTAGATCTTGTCAGGGGTTATTGGCAGGTTCCACTTACAGAAGAGGCTAGTAGGTATGCGGCGTTCATTTCACCAATGGGAACATTCCGTCCTAAAGTTTTGAGTTTTGGTTTGAAGAACGCGCCATACTGCTTTTCAAGCCTCATGGACAAAGTGTTGCGGGGACAGGAAGAATTCGCTTTACCGTATTTAGACGGCGTAGCGATATTCTCCGCATCCTGGTCTGAGCATATGGCACACTTGCGGGCAGTGCTAACCCGCCTGCGCGAAGCGGGCTTGACAGTCAAGGCTCCCAAGTGCCAATTAGCACAGGCCGAGGTTGTCTACCTCGGTCACGTGATTGGACAGGGTCGTCGCCGCCCCTCTGAAATAAAGGTGGCCGCTGTGCGAGACTTCCCGCAACCGCGCACGAAGACCGATATTCGGTCGTTCTTAGGTGTCGCCGGCTACTATCAGAGGTACATCCCCAGGTACTCCGATATCGCGGCTCCCCTGACGGATGCTCTAAGAAAAACAGAGCCCCAAACAGTCGTCTGGAGCGAGACAAAGGAAAGAGCTTTTAGCGCCTTAAAGAGCGCCCTAACAAGCCAGCCTGTGCTACGATCGCCAGACTACACAAAAGGGTTCGTTGTTCAGTGCGATGCTAGTGAGCGAGGCATGGGCGTTGTACTGTGCCAAAGGGACAATGGAGAAGTGGAACACCCCGTCCTGTATGCTAGTCGTAAGCTGACCTGTCGTGAGCAGGCGTACAGCGCCACCGAGAAAGAGTGTGCGTGTCTCGTGTGGGCCGTTCAGAAATTGTCATGCTACCTAGCCGGCTCGAGGTTTATCATTGAGACGGATCACTGCCCTCTCCAATGGCTGCAGACCATCTCTCCCAAAAATGGCCGCCTCCTGCGCTGGAGCCTCGCTTTGCAACAATATTCCTTTGAGGTGCGTTACAAAAAGGGGAGTCTCAACGGTAACGCCGATGGCTTAAGTCGAAGCCCCTAACGTAGGAATCCGCCTCAAAGTTGTTTGTTACTGATGTTTTCTTCCTGAGGCAGGATTTTTAACAAATTGCTTTTGTTTAGTGTTTCAAAGTGATTATGTGCTTTCTAGTGCAATTTTCCAATTTGTGGACGCGTTCTGAGTGCTGCTTGACTACTGTAAGAAACTAGGCAGTAGTATAAAAGGGGAAAGAGCCTGGCAGAGCTTAGTGAGAGTTGTCTCGTGCTTGCTGACTGAGCGGTTGCGTTTCGGCGTAGTCCTAACGCTTGCTGGGAACGAGCACAAAAATGGCAACTCTCCCGAAGTGACTTTGCAGTGTCCTGTGTGATCCTGAACATGAGAACGAGGCCTTCTCTGTGCGCTGCGCTCAAGCAACGTCGAGGGATGACCGGTTTCGATTATGAGCATCATCGAGCGACATCCCTCTGGACAGCGGATGCAGTCCCATGACCATCGGGATCTCCTTCTCCCGGCGGGGCGGTCTGTTACGTCTCGCCTACGACGCGCGGTATAGCCGGCGCGGATGCATCGGACGCCGCGGCTTCGTTCATCGCGGCCGCAACGCCTCCCGCCAAGCGCGTCCAGGCAGGTTTCAGTGCCACGTGTCGTCGTGCGTGCGTGTGTGTGTGTGTGCATGTTGGTGCCCACGCTTGTCAAAGCGCGGCAGCCGGGGAGAGGAGCTCCCCAACTGGGAGGCGAGGAGGTCTGACCGGCGCCGGCCTGGCGGACGCGCCCGTCACGTCTGGACAAGTTCAAGCGTCGCCGTATCGGACGTCTCTTCCCAAGCCGTTCCTCCTTGCCCTCGACTCCGTGGGTATAAAACGCCGCTGCCCCGGACGCCGGGAGAGACTTCGATTTCTTCCTGCGAGTAACGTGGTCGCCCTGACCGGCTGCTCTTTTGCGATGACAGAATAAACAAGTTGTTCTGTTGCCAGTCGACTCATCCTTTGCCGGGACCTTCGGATGTTTCCAGCTTTGCCCCAGGCCGCCAGGCCAACGCTACCCTTGGGGCTTGCAACCCATTTGCAACAATATGTATGTGTACATGTGTATTTAAGTGTATATATATGTGTATATATCTTTTACAATTCATTTATTACTATTATTATTAATATTATTTTATTATTTTTACCTTCTTCTCCTTTTCTTCTTCCTCTCTGTCTCCCTTCCTCTCGCTCTTGGAACCGGTGATACGGGGAGGGGAGCGGAGCGGGGAGGGTGAGGGAGCGAATTAATAGTTAAGAGAAACCAGGAAAAAAAATATAATAATAACTCACCAACACATTAACACCGGGGGGAGGGGCCACTAAAAATTTGTTTACCAGCATTTCAGAACCCCACTGGACCTTGAATCCTCGACCCCATCTACCCCCGGACATAACCGACCAAAAACCAGGAAGATCAAGATCATAAGATTACCACATCAGACCTTCAATTAGATTCAACCTCACCTGTTAAATCAGACCAGGAAAAAATATGTAAATCCCTAATCCACCACATCGTAACTACTGATATAATCGTCTACTCTCCCACTCACCACTCTGCATATCATAAAATGGAAATAAATCCGCTGGTTCCCTGGCTCGTTCCCGTGGCGGCGGTGGAGCTGGATAGTAGAACCCCCCCTTTTTTGTCCTTTTTTTCTTTCCTTTTTCTTTCTTTTTCTGCAATGCAGAATTCTTAATTGGAGCAATCCCTCATCATTTATCTTACATTGGGTTAAGCCTGTTATACTTAGTGGCACAGGCAGGGGCCTATTGGTTTACATCCTTTTTCTGGCTGCCCCACCATACTTTTTGTCACCTAGGCGTAAGCCCGTTGTACTTATGGTACGGGCAGGGACATTTTCTTTTTCGTTCTTTTTCTTTTTATCGTCCCACAATTTTTGTCACCTAGGGGAAGGGACACTTTATTTTTAATTTTTTATAGTCCCACAATAGTTATTGTCACCTAAGGGGTAGTGGCACGGGCAAGGAAACTTTATTTTTCGTTCTCTTTATAGTCCTACAATAATTTTTGTGACCTAGGGGATAGTGGCACGGGCAGGCACACTTTAGTTTTCGTTCTTTTTATAGTCTCACAATAATTTTTGCCACCTGGGGGGACCACTTAGGTGGGCCACATAGGTAAGCTTTCGGTACCCGGTGGAGCTAGACAGACTGTGACGAAATCGGTGAGTGGGGGTCTTAGTGCTATAGCGCATTAAAATAATCTTTCAAGGCGCTGTCAGCCGCGGCTAACGTCAGTAATATTGAAGACAGTGCATAGTAGGTGAGTATACTCCCTGCTTCCTGACAACGTTTAATTTATTCTGCACCTAAAGAGCAGGTGTGAACGGGAAGTACTGTCGTCGGATACAACTTTACTCTGCAGTGAAGCTCCGCCTAATTTCGGGACCTCCACACAGCATTCCTCCACGACAAGTAAGTCGTCCATTGTTAAAGTTTTTTTGGTCACCTGGAAAAGCAAGCCGACCACGGGAAGAAATTACAAGCCAAAGAATTTTGGAGCTTCTGGCTTGACTGACATTGTAAAACATTTAAAAGGTGATTTCGTTTGCTATTGTGAGTGGTCAGCGAAGCAATATAGGAAGCCGCGGACCATAACGAATTGTTGCCAACTGCAGTTTTTGTAAGTTGTGTCCTACTATAGACGCCTACTTTTTAAACTTCGCAGACGAGAATTAGTTGGCGCGGCTGGGCTTTTCCTGTACGAAAGAGAGTTCGCTTTTTTGAATGACGGCTGGCAGCTGAATGACGATTTGACCGTCCGTCAAGGGGCGGTGGCCTTCTATTGTTCGTATCCCCAAAATTTTGCCACACGGCAAATGTATATGGAGCTGAATCTTCCTGAATGCTAACAACTCACTCTATAGCTAATGTATATTTTCCCACGGGTGTGCACGGAATTCCGCCATAAGTACCGTTTTTAACTCGTTGCAGGACGTAAGTTTTAATTGTAGAGGACTTTAACTCGCATCATGTCTCGTGGGAGTTTAGAACGGATAGCAGCGGCTCACACTTGTGGGACTTGGCTTGCGAAAATAACCTCAACTGCCTAAATGCAGGTATCCCCACATTTAACCGAGGTCAGTCTCACTCCGCATTAGACTTCAAATTTTCCTTCCTTGGACTTCTTGTTTCCTCTTTGGCGCCAGTTGACTATGCCTCCAACAGCGATTAGCTTCCGATCAGTTTCCAGGTGGTGTGCCAGTGGACCACTCCTAACGGCCGCCGGCGCACTCTCGTAATTTTTATAAGAGTTTTAAAAGCACCCTGAAATCAACTCTTCAAGCATTGTTCTATTTTAGCAGTGGGGACAAGGCCATGCGCATTTGCTCAATTTCGGATGGAGCTCGAAAGTAATCACGAGATTTTGGTTCACAGAAACAAACGCACGTCGCCATGTGTATGGTGGAATGCGGAGTTTCACACGGGATTACAGGCGCCGGAGAGAAACATGAAAGAAGCTTCTACACAATCATTGCCCCAAAAACTGGATAGATTATGTTCACTGCAGCTACGTTTAAGCGCACCGTATCTCGTGCAAAAGAGGAGTACGATACTCGACACTACGAATTTTTTTTTTCTAAATCAGGTAATCGGCGAGCTTTATTGAATTATCAAACACATGGAAAATGATCCCGGCCGAAATGAATGCAGTCTCTCTAGCTCGGACTCCTGCTGAAATTGCTAAGCCTTTAGAAGAGACAGGCAGAGGTCTACAGAGCATCGCTTTACGGCTCTTCTTCCTCCTCCTCCGATAATTGTCAGCACATTGGATGATTTCGAGGAGGTCACTCTCACTGAGCTCTCGCAGATTGTGTCCAGACTTCACCCTGCGGCCCCTGTCCCTGATGAGGGTGTCACTTCTACCATAATTCAATTTTGTTGGAGGAATCTCCCGACAATTTATCGGCGCTCGCAAATGACTATTTTAGAGGTACGTGGATTCCATATGAGTGCCGTCTAGAGAAGGTTCTCCCATTGCTTAAAAACCAGGGTGAAGGGAACGTGTTAGACAATATAAGGCTAATTTCTTAAACTTGGAGTCTAGTACAGTTAATTGAAAAGGTGTTGCATGGCCGAATCATGTCAATCATTTCAGACAATGGATTGTCGAATCCTAGGTTTAAGGCCAGGGTGCTCTATATGGTGCGCTCACACTGACCCTGAGAGCCGCTTGTCGCCGAAAGCAACGCGCCGCGCTTGTCGCTCTAGATATGTCTAAGGCTTATGACAGCGTTGAGCACTGGACGCTGTTGCAAAGGTTACAGGCTGTAGGACTTCCGAGCTACTTTGTGGGTTAGATTTCTCAATTATGGCTGAATAATAATAATAATTATTATTATTATAATTATGGCTGGCAGAAATTTTTTTTCTTCAGAACGGTGTTTCCTCTGGCAGATTTCGACAAGCGAGAGGAGTGCCTCAAGGAGCTGTCCTCTCCCTTGTTCTTTTAAGCATCTTAGTTGGCTGTTTTCCCTGCAGCCTTAATGTGAAAACCTGTGTGCATGTAGATGACATCGTCTCTTTTGCTTCTGAGAATGTACCAGTCATTACAGTCTTGCCTGAATTCCCTGGACCAATGTTTAGACGAAATTAACCTCTCTCTCGATGCCAGTAAATGTGCTTTATTGGTTTTCCGTGTCTCTTATCCATTTAATATCTCTATTGGTTATCGACACCATATCGACACATCAAGTGCAGACGATCAATTACCTCGGGGTTATTTATGATGTTTCACTTTCCTGACGGTCCCATTTAGAGACCTGTCGTTGCGAAAGGAGTCCGAGCGGTCGACATGCTGAGCAACATCCGTGCGGCACGAGAAGGCGCTAGTTTCAGGTTGTTTATAGAATGTATGTCCGTCCAATATTAGAATTCGGCTGTGGTTTGTAATCTGGAGCACCTGTGTATAAACTATGACCCCTTCTTCCCATGTTGCGAGAGGCGTTACGCCTCTGCCTGGCCCTTCCAAAATGTGTGGCTAATTCTGTTTTGTACCTAGATGCGCGGATTCCATCACTGCCCTCAAGATTACGGCTCTTAACTGTGCAGTCGTTTGTAAAATTGTGCGACTCGTCGATTGACGCCTCAAAATTGATCTTTCATCTTCCGTCTGGGACATTTTTCAATGAAAGCTCGTCTCGCTTTTACTCTTCACAGATATGGTTTGTGCAATCCTTTGACACCTTAAACGTCCGCATTTAGGACATCCTTCAGGTGCGTGCCAACTATATATACATCTGTTCACGCTGTTTATGACGACGTCTTTCCAAACAATGCAAACTTTTTTCTTTTCCGTTTGCTCAGCCGTTTATTACAGGATTACCCGATGCCCTTTCACTTTCATGCTCTCATTGGGACAGACGCTTCACAGTGTGAAGAGAAAGACCGCGGTGTCGGCATTTTCTCTCTGTCTCTCGATTGGTCAGTCTCACTCCACCTTCACGACTGAACCCCAATTTACTTGGCTGAATTTTAAGCAGTGGTCCTGGCTTTGCGATAATTAAAGATGTCTTTTTCTTCCGCCATAATTATGATGGATTCATTATCCCCGTGTTCCTCTCAAGCCGCGTCTACGAAGCAACAGGCGCCCCGCTTACTCAAATTTCTGGTCCCACCACACGTGTGTTCAATATGGTTGGTTTGGGTGCCTGGGCACAGAGTAATTCATTTAAATGAGGTTGCAGATACCTTGGCGGAGGCCCCAGTCATGATTCTGCTCCCACCCTGAGCATAGATTACAGCGGCCAGAATTCGCAGGTATCTGCAATTGGAAGAATTTGCAGCCTCAGCGTTTACTTCCCCTCCCTATTACCAGCAGCTTCTCTTTCCGTGTTGCAGTGAAGAATGGTGATCGCGCAAACTTGAGGTTTCTTTCACGTGTCTATGTTGTCGCGTACCTCCACTAAACTTCTGCCTCTATAGATTTAGTCTGGCGTTCTCCCCCTTGTACCCGTACTCTGTTGAACCCGAAACGTTAGATCCTGTCTTGGTCGTCCGCCGCATCTCCTCTTTACGGAGGCACCTGCTGGAACACCCGTTACGACACCTCGTCTTGAGTTTGTTTTTTCTTTTGGTGCTTCTACGTTTGGGCGCAGCGACAGGAATGCGCTCTTCGCCATTCAAAGCTTCCCTTTGTACACGAAGCGGCTCCCACACGAAAATCTTACTGAATTCCGTCTTCTGGCTGCTCATGTTCAAAATTAATATCTAATCAAACCTTCCAAAACATTGCGTGTATAGCCTTATTCCCATTTTCAGCCACCCATATCTCAGAAACCAATTTGTTCTTAATTTTTTATCACCCAATCTGCCTTCCTTTGTTACTATTATCATCTTTTTACTGATTTGAAATTTTTCAGTTCCATTCAGTCGCCGCCTGTGTCTCTGACAATCCGTCGCAGTGGGAACGCCAGTAATTTTTTGAGGACAATAATATCAAGACGCTAAGATGGGCCACCCTTTGAGCCCCCTCGATTAGGAGCTGTGACTGCGAGCAGAATAGAGTGATTTCTGACTGCTCGCCCTATACTCTACTTTAAGGAAGAACTTCGAGCACGTCGTGTACTCGTATACGTGTCTGTGCGCGCAAGTCTCAACAGCCGGCAGACCATGATGTACGTGCCCGGAATCGCCGTCGACAAAACTACCCTGACATGCGATCCCGTTAAAGAGCCAAGTAGAGAGGGCAGTTACAACACCTTGAGGTGCGTGCCGGTGAGAACGAAGCTGCTAGGCTCAAATAGCGAGAAAATATTTCTTACTTTGTTCGGACGTTCCGGCGTCAGTTAATAACCGCTTTGTCTGCCGTGTTTCATTCGAACCACACTGTGGTTTAGGAAAACAAAGACGCCGAAGCTCTCCCCGAACATCGCCATTCAGTCCACTTTATTTTAGATCAGCCAGATGGCAAGAGATGGGTGAACCATGAGGCGTTTGCGCACCTATTCAACGTCAAGACAATCTGCTCTGATCATGAGTTCTGCGACATACCTTCAAAAGGTGCTCTGAATTTCTGTGGTTGCTGTACGCTTAACCGCACCGATCTTCCCAGTAACGTCACAGTGAGTTAGAGGTTAATTACGCTCCCAGACAGCGCTAATACTTGCCGCATCTTTTATGATTACTTGGTATTTTTTCTTGTGCTGTTTGTCGCTATGATGATCTTTTTTTGCTGTGCTTTTTTGCCGTTTCGTGTTTTTTGTCTGCTGTTCTGACCAGTGCTGGTCTGTCGTTTGCTCTTTCTTCGTGTCCCCCCCCCCCCCCCCCCTACTTGGCACTAACTAGGAATGCTTCTTGCAAACTACCTTTTGAACGCGCCACCACCAGAGATGGGCATCCTCACGAGAGCGAGCCCTCATGAGGGCGTCCTCACACTGACTTCATGAGGATTTCACTCGGTGAGGTGAGGGTTAGGGAGGATGGGCGCAAGAAAAATCAAGAGGACGAGGGTGAGGGAGGAAGTACATGGTGAGGTGAGGGCGAGGGAGAGCAAGACGTACTGTTTTCTGGAGGTGAGGGTGGGGTCCGAACTATACCACTGGCTAACGTTTTTTGTCTGTGCAGCACGTTATAAATTCCCGTTCTAAAGCACTAGTTCTTGGGGTGAAGGCTCCCGGGGAAGACGTAGTTTCTGCAGACTGGAGGTACACGAGGTGAACACGAAAAGCAGGGAGCCGAACGCCTTCTCCGTCGCCGCGATGTACTACACCGCTGACAATGCTATGCCGAAAAAAGCGCTCTCCTAACTCAAAAAGCCTATTCTTTAAAATTGTGTAAAGTCTTAGATGAAACACCCTGTATAGTGCGCTAACAAGGGGGCACTTGCCGGGCCTTGCGGGTGGCCGCCGGTCCAACAGGAACCGTGGTACCGCGGTCAGTATTTTCATTAACAGCTTCGAGTCTGTCAGATGATTAGAGTGGGAAGTAAAACATGAAGAAATTATGCCTCGTAAGGTTGTTGAATTCCGAAGTTTTAAGCCTTGTTTCACGGAACGAAGCGCGATTTCAGCTTAGTGAGGTTTCGAAGAACTGGCTGCGGCGCAAAAAATGCTTCTACGAAATTCCACTGTCAAATCACAGCGTGTTAGCGGCGTTGCTGTGGAATTTTTTCATTCACACTGTGAGTAGTTCAGTACAGTCGTATCATCTGTCTATTGTCGCTGGAATTGCAGTATAGGAAAGCGGTGCCACAATGTTTTGAGCAAGGGCGACCACTGTAGTTTACCATGAAAATAAAGCAGCACATCAATCACCTTGGTCTGAATCATTGCTCGCTCCGCCTTGCATTGTACGGCGTGCTAAAAAAGAAAAAGGTGCACTGCTTTCCAAATAACAGGAACATCTCTTGGTTTATTTTTTTCCCTGTTAAGGGCTGTAGCCTGGTAATCGTGCGCCTGATTATATGAACCAAATTTCTTGCAGGCATTGTCGAAAATTGACACTCAGGGATTGGATAATGCGTAGACGTGGAAGCAAAAAAATCACGGGCGTTTTAGCTATGAGTTAACTACGAATTATCGTGCTCTAGCACCATTAGCCCCGGGTTTGCACGGTTAGTCCTTACTTTCGATGCTTTTGCTTGACCTGAACTGGTTTACTTAGGTTGATATGTCATATGATGTAAGTTTGCGTGATATTGCATCATTTTAGATATGTACTGCGGTAAAATTGGTCACTCCCTACATTCACAGATCCCTGCGAGTCCCGACTCCGCTCCCGACGAGGAGGTCCAACAGTTAAGCTACGCGCCACTGCCCTGCAATAGCAGTTGCTGCATTCGGCGGGACTTGTGATACGCACATTGTTCCTGAGTAACTTCTCGCGACAAATCACTAATCGAACTGCCACGATGGGCAGTTTGCTCACAATCCGGGGGCAGCTTGTAATGACGTCACAACGTCACGTAACCAAGGTGACCCACGTACTATATGCAGGCTTCGGACAGACAGACAACCGCTTTTCGGCAGAGTGGAAGCGCTAGAGCACTAAAATAGGAACCACAGGATTTGCTCATTCAAGACTCGTGGAGTTAGTTATTATCATTATTCAGGCCAATTGCTGCATTTAACGACCCATTTGATTTTGAAGTGGCCTGAATAAATTTTTACTTTCAGCGACAGCATAAAAGCCTCTCTGCAGCGGAAAGCCGGCATCACACTGGGAATAGGCAGTAATGAAATAAAAAAAACTTCATAGCTGGGAGAGTGAGATGCTAAACCGCGGCAGCGCTAAAAAATCACTTCCGCTGGCCGCTGCTTTTTTTAAAACATGATATCTATTGCATTGAAATATATTCCAGTTACATTAGATAAATTATTTACAAATCATTAAGGAAAATGCCACGAAGCACTTCGCAAAAAGAGAGCAATAGACCTCTAGACGCGAGGTAAGGCTGAGCATATCACCAAGAGGGAGTGCCACTCCTGTTTAAAGTATGTTGGTTCATACACTTCCCTTAACTGAATAATCAGTTGGCAGATATCTTAACATCCTGTCTGAACAAACTCTGAAGCTCTCAAGGTATGCTTGCGATGTCGTAGTCTTCATCACGTACTCGCGTTAAACTGCCATTCTCTCATGCTGTAGTTTGAAAGTGTCGTCTTCATCCCCTTTCATCACCGCGCGTGGAAGCGTAGTCAGACGAGCATGCCGCACAAAATGGCGGGAGATTCGAAGCAGTGAAATTCAGACGACCCAGTGCTATCGCAATGTCATCGGGTAAGGGTAATTAAGCGACCTACAAACTTTACTTGTGAGTCTATTCTGTATTTAGCACTTATTGTAATTGTCTTGGTAAACGCTACTGCATTGTTCTCACAATATTCTTGGCGTACATTTTGTGAGTCTATTCTGTATTTAGCACTTATTGTAATTGTCTTGGTAAACGCTACTGCATTGTTCTCTAAATATTCTTGGCGTACATTAGTTTTTGTACACAGACACAACAACGCGCTGTCTCATTTGAGCACCTGTGGCTCGGTGCTACTAGTGGCGCATGCGCACTAGTGAGTAGGGAACGAGAGAGAGAGAAGGAGAAACTGCTCCATGCGTGACGTCAGTCGTGCTCCGACATACGCCGGCTCGCGCGAAGCGCTGTGTTAACTAGCGTTGCGAAGCTTTCCGCTTCAAAATAACTCGAATTTTAAATCGATTGATATTGAGGGGCGAAGGTGAGGGAGGGCAGATGGTGTGAAGGCGAGGGCGAGGGCCATGGACTCAAAATTGAGGGTGAAAAGTAAAAATGAGGGCGTTTGCCAAACTCTGGTTAGGGCACACGGCCACAGAACAACGCGGAATGATACACCTCCCTTAATTTAATTGTTATTTCTTTTGCGGTCTGCTTCCGCACTTTGTACAGATGAAACCAAAACACATATCAGCAAACGCTATGAAGCCGTCATACCCGCAGTTTTGTACAGTATATCTTATTACTCAGCGCTATAGGGTCTGCTGATTCAGCGAACATATTTAGGCAGAGTGTCCTTGAAATCCACAACGAAGGCTGGGCACTGCAATCAGAATCGCTGGCCTTAAGGAGCTGCACTAAATTGTTAATTAAAATAAACAGTAGTGTAAAATGTAAATACAATAAAATTATCTTTTCTCCAGCTTTTGTTTTTACTTGCTGGGCCGAGTGGCACGACGCTGCCCTCCTGCCTGCGCTTTTCTTTCTCGCCGCTGTACACGGCGACGCTCCACCGGCTATCCTTTCCCTCATGGCGCGGTTGAGGTGTGCATTGAGAAGTGAGGGAGTTGCTGCACCATTTACTTTTCTCAGAAACCGCTTTTTATCTCTTAAGGCGCGCTCACATTATCGGGAAAACGCGCAACGCCGGGCGTTTCCCGCGTGCCGCTTCTTGCCCAAGCCGGTTTTTCTCCCGCGGACAGCCTGCTCTCCCGTCCCGCGGAGCGATGGGTTCGGTACCTATTTTTCCCGTGCCGGTGACCAGAACAGCCAATGGGCGCCGACCGTGAACCGTGACGTCGGTCCCAGTTCAGTGACCCCGTCGGCGGAGGCGGAGGCTGCGCGCGTCCGGCCGGCCGGCCCCGGCCGGCCGGGCACTCGGCGGCTGCTTTGCCAGGGCGACGGGAGGGGAGCTAGCAGGGTGCGCTTTCCAGTCTTCTCTAGTGTCACGTGACTATCCCCTTCTCTTTCTGCTCGTTCGGGTCCTCCCTCAGCGCCTCCTCTCTCCACATTCCAAGACAACCGCAGCGTGAAAACGCGCGCAGTGTGAGCGTCATTCTGAGGAGCTGCGAGGCAGCGTCGACGTTGACGCTGTGCCGGCGCGGGAAGCTTCCCGCTAGTGTGAGCGCGCCTTTATGCTGCCTCGATAGAGCATTCCTTTGATACGGTGGCGACACTGATCGTTCGATCGGGAGGCGCCATTCTGAATCACAAGGATTACGCCAATTACAATAATGAAGACGCTTCTAAATTTAATCTGAATTTAGGTTTTCTTGTCTGGAGGAAGTGCTGGACGCTTTGGTGAGTACAAAAATTGGAGGACGCTTAAGCTTCGCCTTTAAGAGCTGGATGCGACAGCTTGTTGCAGCATTGCCAAGGAATCCACGGAAACGCCATCGTCCTTCGGTGTAAGCCCTTGCTCGGACAATTTAAGGAAAGGAAACATATCTTGGTGGACACCTGAACAGCGCCGCAAGGCAAAGAAAATGAAACTAATTTTTTTAAGGAAAGGACGCCTGCCTTACATATCTCGGTGGACACCCGAACCGGGCCATAAGGAAAGGAAATATAATAATAATAATAATAATATTAATAATAATAATAATAATAATAATAATAATAATAATAATAATAATAATAATAATAATAATAATAATAATAATAATAATAATAATAATAATAATTGGTTTTGGGGGAAAGGAAATTGCGCAGCATCTGTCTCATATATCGTTGGACACCTGAGCCGCGCCGTATGGGAAGGGATAAGGGAGGGAGTGAAAGAAGAATGGAAGAAATAGGTGCCGTAGTGGATGGCTCCGGAATAATTTCGACCACCTGGGGATCTTTAACGTGCTCTGACATCGCACAGCACACGGGCGCCTTAGCGTTTTTCCTCCATAAAAACGCAGCCGCCGCGGTCGGGTTCGAACCCGGGAACTCCGGATCAGTAGTCGAGCGCCCTAACCACTGAGCCACCGCGGCAGGGAAATTGAAACGAAAATTGGTTTGCGGCGGCTGCGTTTTTATGGAGGAAAAATGCTAAGGCGCCCGTGTGCTGTGCGATGTCAGTGCACGTTAAAGATCCCCAGGTGGTCGAAATTATTCCGGAGCCCTCCACTACGGCACCTATTCTTCCTCTCTTTCACTCCCTCCTTTATCCCTTCCCTTACGGCGCGGTTCAGGTGTCCAAAGATATATGAGACAGATACTGCGTCGTTTCCTTTAAAGATCCCCAGGTGGTCGAAATTATTCCGGAGCCCTCCACTACGGCACCTATTCTTCCTCTCTTTCACTCCCTCCTTTATCCCTTCCCTTACGGCGCGGTTCAGGTGTCCAAAGATATATGAGACAGATACTGCGCCGTTTCCTTTCCCCATAAACCAATTATTATAACGGAAAGCACGCCTGTCTCATAATTCTCGCTGGACACCCGTACCGCGCCAGCAAGGGAAGGAAATTTCAAACCCTTACGACGCGGTCCAGGTATCCGCCGAGATGCGCCATTTTTCGCTCAAGGCCAAAGACGCCGTGGACACCGGGTTTCTGCGACACGAGCTCCTTAACGCTGTCGCGTTAAATATTGGAGAGGACACTTAAGCTCCGCCTTAAGGGTATGACGCAATAGCGAAGTGGGTTAGGCTTTCCATCCTGAGCAGTTTAACACCTATGAACGCATTTTTCATTTCGTAAAATTGTTTCAGTTAATTATTCGATGACTTGCGCAACCTAAAGTTTCTTAATTAGCATCATCAAGCATTGGATTTTCATTCTGACCATATTGGTACCTTTTAACCGCATTTATCCAATTTTGCCATTTTATTATTTCCTTAATTAAGCAATAAATTTCAATGATTTCATTAACTCGTCATCGCCTATCACACACCAGACAATCATAAATCACTACAACCACAAATTACCATGCTACAATTTTTTTACGTAGCCCCCGATTATTTCCTATAGGCTGTGCCGACTACTAGTACGCCGACGGCTTTTCAACCGAACGAGCTGTATACGCTATCGTGCAATGCGCGAAAATGCTGTTAGGCTCACAGCCTCGAGGGTGTAGGAGAGTGCAATGCACGGCGAAAGGAGAGACATGGGAAAGCGAAGTGAAGTTCTACATTGTTGAGTTGAAAGCACCGAAACGACACTAAGTTCCCAAGCCGAGACATGCATCTATCGCTTCGCAACGTTAATATATATATATATATATATATATATATATATATATATATATATATATATATATATATATATATTGTAACGGGGGGTTTGTTACGAGGTACTGGGGCGACGGGAACGGCAACGGCAGCAGTCTGGGATCAGATCAGCAAAAGACACACAAGCGTAGCGCTGGCAAAAACTCTCGAGAACACTGTCACCTCGTCTTCGTCTTTTCAAATCATCAGACGCATCTTCTTCTTTAGCCTTACAATCACCCCGGGGTCAAGAGGAGCCATCCTGGCGACTTAGGATGATGGCAAGACGGCGGGGTCGTAGTAGGGCTTGAGGCGCTGGACATGAACGGTCTCCCGTCCTCGGCGGCGGAGATCAGGAGACGGCGTGAGGGGTTCCACGATATAATTAACCGGAGAGGTGCGCTCCAGCACACGGTAGGGACCATGGTACTTCGCAAGAAATTTTGAGGAGAGACCGGGAGTTCCTGAAGGGATCCAGAGCCACACAAGTGCACCAGAAGTGTAGTTCGGTGGGGTTTGGTCTTGGTCGAGGCGGGAGCGCTGGCGATGCTGGGTGTCAGTGGTGAGAGACCGGGCAATTTGGCGGCAGGCTTCGGCGTGTTGCGCGGCGTCGGAAACAGGCCGATATTCGGATTCATCAGGGCGGTAAGGGAGGATAGTGTCGATAGTAGCAGAGGGGTGGCGGCCGTAAAGTAGGAAGAAAGGAGAGAATCCGGTGGTAGACTGCGTAGCGGTATTGTACGCATAAGTAACGTACGGAAGGACGAGATCCCAATTCGTGTGGTCAGAAGCGACGTACTTGGAGAGCATGTCTCCGAGTGTGCGGTTAAATCGCTCAGTGAGGCCATTGGTCTGCGGATGATAGGCGGTGGTAGTTCGGTGAATCGTGTTGCACTCTTTGAGAAGCGCCTTCACCACCTCAGATAAGAACACGCGGCCTCGGTCACTGAGCAGTTCACGAGGTGCACCGTGGCGAAGGATGAATCGGTGCAAAATGAAGGAGGCGACGTCCGTCGCTGTGGCAGCCGGAAGGGCAGCAGTTTCGGCATATCGTGTAAGGTGATCCACCGCTACTATAGCCCAACGGTTGCCGTCTGCAGTGTATGGAAGCGGACCGTATAAATCAATGCCAACGCGGTCGAACGGGCGTGGAGGGCATGGTAACGGCTGCAGCTCAGCAGCAAAACGATGGGGAGGTGTCTTGCGACGTTGGCAGGGAATGCATGCGCGCACGTACTTCATGATAAAGGTGTACATTCCGCGCCAGTAGTAGCGCAGCCGTATGCGGGTGTAGGTCTTGAAAACGCCCGCGTGACCGCTGTGGGGGGCAGCATGGAAGTATGCGCATATCTCCGAGCGTAAGTGACGTGGAATAACGAGCAGCCACTTGCGACCTTCGGAGTTGTAGTTACGGCGATAAAGTAGGGTGTCACGGATCGCAAAATGGGCAGCTTGGCGGCGGAGCGCACGTGACGGTGAAGCAGCCGTCGGGTTGGCGAGAAAGTCGAGAAGGGAAGCGATCCAGGGATCCATGCGTTGCGCTGAAGGCATGTCGCTGAGGCGAAGCAAGGTCAGAGAAGCGTCGGAGGTGGAAAGGCTGGCGATCTCGGCTGGAAGGGGGCAGCGTGACAGTGCATCGGCGTCTTGATGCTTGCGGCCGGTGCGATACACGACGCGGATATCATATTCTTGCAAGCGAAGGGCCCACCTAGCGAGGCGGCCGGAGGGGTCTTTCAGGTTGCAAAGCCAACAGAGCGCATGGTGGTCGGTCACAACGTCAAAAGGGCGCCCATAAATGTACGGTCGAAACTTCGCGAGGGCCCATACAATCGCCAAACACTCTTTTTCAGTTACGGAGTAGTTGCGTTCTGCTGGTGTGAGTGTGCGGCTAGCATAAGCAACGACGTATTCGTCAAAGCCAGGTTTTCGTTGGGCGAGGACAGCGCCGAGGCCAACACCGCTGGCGTCCGTGTGAACTTCGGTAGGAGCGGCCGAGTCGAAATGGCGCAGAATGGGCGGCGCCGTGAGGAGACGGCGCAAGGTGGTGTATGCGTCGTCGCACGCTGGAGACCACAGTGATAAATCCGCACTTCCAGACAGCAGTTGAGTCAAAGGCGCAGCAATGGACGCAAAGTTGCGAATAAACCGGCGGAAATATGAGCACAAACCCAGGAAGCTGCGCAGGTCTTTGATGGAGGTAGGTTTGGGAAAGTCAACCACAGCACGAAGTTTCACTGGGTCGGGACTGACGCCTTGCTTAGAGACAACATGACCTAAGATGGTTAATTGACGAGCGGCAAAACAGCATTTTTTTAAGTTCAGCTGCAGGCCGGCGTCAGAGAGGCAGGTCAAGACGTGCTTCAAACGGGAGAGGTGGGTGTCAAAGTCCGGGGAAAAGACCACAATGTCGTCGAGGTAGCAAAGGCATGTCTTCCACTTAAGTCCGCGCAAAATGGTGTCCATCATCCTCTCAAAAGTCGCGGGGGCGTTACAAAGCCCGAAGGGCATCACCGTAAATTCATACAAGCCATCCGGTGTCACAAAGGCGGTTTTGGGGCGATCGGCTTCTTTCATAGGAACTTGCCAGTACCCGGAACGCAAATCAAGAGATGAAAAGAGTTCGGCCCCTTGCAAAGAGTCCAGAGCGTTGTCTATGCGCGGGAGGGGATAGACATCTTTGCGCGTAAACTTATTAAGGCGGCGGTAATCTACACAGAAGCGTATGGAGCCATCCTTCTTTTTGACGAGCACCACAGGCGACGCCCATGGGCTGCTTGAGGGCTGAATGACGCCACTCTGGAGCATCTTGTCGACTTGGTCTTCAATAACTTGGCGCTCGGCGACAGACACACGATAGGGACGTTGTCGCAGCGGTGCGTGGTCACCTGTGTCGATGGCATGGGTGACAGTGGAAGTTTGGCCCAAGGAACTTTGATGTGAGTCAAATGATGAGCGAAACTGATTAAGTAAAGTGAGAAGCTGTGCCCTTTGCGGCGCTGGAAGGTTGTCGTCGATGGAGCGAAGGAATGCTTCGGTTGAGGAGGGATCGGGCGCAGCAGTAGGTGGGCTGAGTGCGGCTATGGAGAGGTGCGGCGCGTCGTCCGTCTCTTCGCGGATGAGCAGAGACGCGAATGGTTGTACCGTGCCGAGACATTCACCTAGGCGCAAGGCGTTGGGGAACGAGAATGGGTTAGACACGAACAGTACGGAGAGGCCAGCGGATATAGTCAGTACAGCGTATGGCAGAGGCAGACACTTGCGGTGCAGAAAGATAGGGGACGGAGTGAAGAGGACAGTGTCGTCGCGAAGAGGGCCGCAAGAGAGGGGTACGAGGACTGAAGAGCAGGGAGGCAGGTCAATGTCTTCGGCCACTAGGGCCTTAACACAGGCACCAGGAGGGGCAGTGTCCAAGACAGCTTCGGGCAGGTGAGAGAACTCGACTTCAGCTCGAGCACAATCGATGATAGCAGCATGGCGCGATAGGAAATCCCAGCCCAGGATAACAGCATGAGAACAGCAGGGCAGTACGACGAATTCGACGGCATAAATGGTCCCCTGGATTACAACGCGAGCGGTACACGCTGCTGACGGCTGGATGTTCTGAGCGCTGGCGGTGCGCAGTGAGAGTCCAGCAATTGGCGTCCTTACTTTTCTTAAAGAACTACACAGCTTTGCGTCCATGACGGAAACGGCAGCACCAGTGTCGACAAGCGCCATGACAGAAACGCCGTCGACGGAAATTTCAATGAGGTTAGCGGCTGACGGATGAGGCCTTTCGAAGTTCGTTGTGGACGCAGTTCTCGCCTCAGGAACTGCGGCGCCTAGTTTTCCTCCTGGTTAGCGGTGGGGCGACGTCGCATAGGCGAAATAGACCGGCGTCGTGGAGAAGAGGGCCGGCGGCTGGAGAGGGTAGAACGGTCCGGCGAGGAAGTACGACTTTGCGGCGGCGCAGCTGGTACAGAGTACTGACTCGGTGGGGGCCAGTACCCAGGAGCTTGGGGAGGAATTTCCGCGTCCGGGAGACGACGGCGGCAATGCCGAGCTACATGACCTGGGAGACCACAAAAGAAGCAAATCGGCCGATTGTCCGTTGTGCGCCAGGAATCGCTGACCCTTGGAGTAGGTCGTCGGTAAGCCACTGGCCCTCGCAAATGCGCCGGAGGCGCACTATAGATTGGCGGCTGCGGTCTTGCTACGACATCGGCATATGTCACTGGAGCCGCGACAGGAGGCGGTCTCGCGACGGCTTCGGCATATGTGAGCGGAGCCGCCACAGGTTGTGGTCTGGCGACAACGTCAGCGTATGTCAGCGGAACCGTGACAGGTAGTGACGGATGAGCCGGTGGAAGAGCCTCAGCAACTTGCTCTTGAATTGTATGTCGGAGCGCTGGAGTCAGATATGATGGTCGGTCGTGAGCGCTCGGCAGAAAGGAAAGTTGACGTGCCACTTCTTCCCGCACGAAGTCTTTAATCTGCTGTAGCAGCGAGGGGTCAGGAGCAGGCGTGAGCCCAGCGAGCGACTCAACCTGCTGTGGCCGCTGGCGTGTCAGAATCCGCTGCTTGCGCAACTGCTCAAAGCTTTGACACAGCGTGACGACTTCGGCAACGGTACGCAAGTCGCGCGCTAGAAGCATCTGAAAAGCGTCGTCATCGATGCCTTTCAAGATGTGTTGGATCTTGTCGGCTTCCGACATACGAGCGTTGACCCGCTTGCACAAGTCGACGACATCTTCAATGTAGCTAGTGAAGCTTTCACTAGCCTGCTGAGATCGTTCACGCAATCGCTGTTCGGCTCGGAGTTGCCTGACAGCCGGTCGACCAAATACGTCTGCAAATTTAGTCTTAAAAATGGACCAGGTTTGAATATCTGCCTCATGGTTGCGATACCAGAGGTTAGCCACACCGGCGAGATAAAAGATGACGTTGTTTAGCTTCGTCACATCGTCCCATTTGTTGTATACGCTCACCCGCTCGTACGATGTGAGCCAATCTTCCACATCGTTCTCGTCAGTCCCGCTGAAAATGGTCGGGTCCCGTTGACGAAGAGAGCCGGCACAGATGACAGCCTGGCCCACTTGTACGGCCTGGTGTTGGACGTCCTCAGGCATCGTGCGCGCCGGGAGAGCACGACTACGGAGCTCCAGGGCCGATGTTTTACCCCGCACCTCCACCAAATGTAACGGGGGGTTTGTTACGAGGTACTGGGGCGACGGGAACGGCAACGGCAGCAGTCTGGGATCAGATCAGCAAAAGACACACAAGGTAGCGCTGGCAAAAACTCTCGAGAACACTGTCACCTCGTCTTCGTCTTTTCAAATCATCAGACGCATCTTCTTCTTTAGCCTTACAATATATATATATATATATATATATATATATATATATATATATATATATATATATATATATATATATATATATATATATATATATATATATATATATATATATATATATATATATATATATATATATATATATATATATATAATTACTACCTTTCTCATGTGGTACCATGTGGAAAGACAGAGCGAGGAAAGGTGAGTGCAGCCGAAATCACCTCCATTATTCCTAAAAATAGGAGGCATTTATGGGGTCATTGGGATTTCAACCCTAAGATGTGGCGTTTCAGCTCTCGTCGCAAGGTAAAGAGGATGAGCACGCGGGCAGTGTACCTCTGCAGTTTCATAGATTAAGTGGCTGATATATTGGCAGTGCATGTTTGGTAAAAGGGACAGCGTAGAGGGAGTGCGCGTTCGGGGTAAACGGAGTCTCATACATCGAGAACAATACGGTCATGCCTCTCCTTCCAGCGTCTGCATTACAAGGAAATTACATCATTGAAATGTTCTTGGGGTATCGTTTAGTCTGTGCTTATATATTTATAGCATTTACCACCTAAGAGTGTAGCACTTTATCAGCAAAGGGATGTTGGTCAGCGAGTAAAGAGAATTTATTCCAGATCATGAAACTATAGGAGACGTTGTGAAACAATGATGCCATGTTGTTCATGTGGCACAGAGTACACACAAACGTAGACACAGTTTCAAGACTTTGCACATAACGTGCAGGATTGAGGTTTGCTTCTGTACCGCTGCTCCTGTGAGGTTTGTAAGACGGCGATGCTTGTCCTCCGGCTACTGAATTCCCACAACACAGGCCTAACATAGAACTTGTGTCAGCTTGCCTTCTTAACGAATCGAATGACGATGGACGTTGTTTCTAATGAAGGAATCGAGTTGCATATCCCCAAAAGCATAATGTTTGTGAGATGGGGGCCGACGCATATCATATGATATGGGCCTGGCAGAAAAATCCGCAAATAAAGAGAGTAAATCAACCAACGAGAGAGGGCTGGGAGCCGACCTTGTCCGGCTGCTTGGACCTGGAGTCCCACAGGGCTCTGGTTCAAAGAGTGCGGGCAGCCAATAAGTCTCGTCTGGCCAATAAGTCTCGTGAAAGCTTATCTTCTTCTTCTTCTCCTTAGTAAGCATGGCACATACCCACGCAGGGGAACTGGCCAAGGTTCAATAGATAAAACCAATTAGGTATTTGCGCGGGGAAAAATAGGCGTGAGAAGAGAAATCAAGATAAAAATTGGAAAAGTCAAATGTATTAAGGAAATATGAATTACTAATGGTGTCACTTCCTCTTCTCTTGTCACTTGGTGATGATGATGATGTCCTGGTAATACCCTTCATTGACGACCTCACCGAACCAGAGCTCTTCGATGCTACCAGTTGCGAAACTTCCAAACGGTCCACGTATCAAGAAATCGCTGTCGGAGGTTACAAAAATGACCCGCCGCAGTGGCTCAGTGGTTAGGACGCTCGACTACTGATCCGGAGTTCCCGGGTTCGAACCCGACCGCGGCGGCTGCGTTTTTATGGAGGAAAAACGCTAAAGCGCCCGTGTGCTGTGCGATGTCAGTGCACGTTAAAGATCCCCAGGTGGTCGAAATTATTCCGGAGCCCTCCACTACGGCACCTCCTTCTTCCTTTCTTCTTTCACTCCCTCCCTTATCCCTTCCCTTACGGCGCGGTTCAGGTGTCCAAAGATATATGAGACAGATACTGCGCCATTTCCTTTCCCCAAAAAACCATTTATTATTATTATTATTAAAACCCGCCCCAGTGCATCAAATAAAGTTATACCACCACCACCTCAAAATCAACGGATTCTAAACCTTCCGCTGGTTTTGAGAAAAGGAAAGGCGCATAACTGCCTCAATTTTTAGTTGGATACCACCGTTTAGTCAATGCGGTTTTGAGGTTTCCACTGAACAAGTGAGCCAGTTACACTTGCTTCCCGGAGGCTTCACAGACATGAACACGCCGCTGAAACCCAGAGAGTGCGGCTAGAAGTGCTTTCGCACTAAAAACAATGACTGGTGGCTTAGCATTCCGTTCCCGTCTAGGTGTCAACGCTCACACAGTGTCGGGATTTGAGGGCGCGGGCTCCTTTCCCAGGCCATTCACCCTAGAAAGCCGAGCACCAGGCCGGGGAATGGCGTGTACCCATTTTGAGGAAACCGGTGGGTAACCGGCCGGCGGTGGGAGTCGAACCCACCACCTCCCGAAGCCGAGGCGGGTGCTCTACCACGAGGCCACGGCATTGACCCGCCGCGGTGGCTCAGTGGTTAGGGCGCTCGACAACTGATCCGGAGTTCCCGAGTTCGAACCCGACCGCGGCGGCTGCGTTTTTATGGAGGAAAAACGCTAAGGCGCCCGTGTGCTGTGCGATGTCAGTGCACGTTAAAGATCCCCAGGTGGTCGAAATTATTCCGGAGCCCTCCACTACGGCACCTATCTCTTCCTTTCTTCTTTCACTCCCTCCTTTATCCCCTCCCTTACGGCGCGGTTCAGATGTCCAACGATATATGAGACATACTGCGCCATTTCCTTCCCCCCCCCCCCAAAAAAAAACCAATTATTATTAGCATTCCTATGCACGAAATATTGTGCGAAAGCACGCTAGGCCACCTGAACTTTGGGGGTGGGCCAAACCCTATTCGGGAGTGTCTCAGGTACGTTCCGAACGTGGGTTACTTAATTTTCAAATTTTCGGGGGTGGGTCAAGCCCATTTTGGCATTGTCCCAGATCGGTTCTGAACGTGGACCAACTCAATTTTGAAATTTCCGATGGTGGCCAACCTCATATTTGGAGGTGCGCCAATTCCATTTTGAGACTAGGTCAAGCCTGTTTTCAACCCGTGCCTGTCTTACACCCACACCATAATCAATGCCATCCAAATCCGGCAAAGGTCATTTCAAGGTCAAACTTAGCGTGCCCTAACCTACCCGCCATGGTGGCTCAGTGGTAGGGCACTGGGCTACTGCTCCGGCGTACCCGGGTTCGTACCCGACCGCGGCGGCCGCGTTTCGATGGAGGCCAAACGCAAAGGCGCCCGTGTGCTGCGCGCTGTCAGTGCACGTTAAAGATCCCCAGGTGGTCGAAATTATTAAAGCGAAAGCTTTACTGGGCGCGAACATGCGATTTCGCCCAACTGCAGTGTCCGATCTTTTAGCCATTATGTCTGTCACTACCAGTCAAACATATCGCGGACAACATTTAAACGAGGCCACTAACACGTGTAACCCCGCATGTTGTAGCTCGGTCTTTGCTGTTTGCGTATATAATGCGTATATATTTTGTCGCGAGCACCAATTACGCCGTTTGGATACCATTTCTCTCTCAACTGTTTGCACGTGTTCTTTCACGTACACGTACACTGGCGTAGACTTGGCGTGATTGAGGGGCATAATTTTGCCGCTCCAGCATGCCATTCGTACACCTCTATTCGTTTCTTTTATTTTTTTTGTTCGTGCTCCGTGGAACACGATTTTGTGCTCGTTGCATGCTTCGTGGCGAGCGTGCGCTAATTCGAGAACTCGCAAAAACGCGGCCGATGCATGCACAAAGCGGTCTTTCCGAAATTGCCTTCGGCTGCGGGCGCGACGGCTTGCAAGTTCAGTTTTGCGTGCTGCAATAGTAGTAATAATAATAATAATAATAATAATAATAATAATGACGACGTTTATCCTAAGTGTGAATGCGGCCGCTGTCGCACCATGGACACCGTGCTCGAGTCTTTGTGCTGCCGTGAAATCCCTGAAGTAGCTGCCCCCATCCCCGAGTGTGCGCCAGCAGCAACATGTTTGTACAGGGCTGCCTTAACATCTACGCACTGCAACTTGCATATTTGGCACTACTGGAAGACAGACCGGCATCGTCAACGCACCAGAGAACCACAGGTAACTGTTGCATGTTCGATCATATACGAGAGGCACTTGCGATATTGTCATTCTCAACTCCTGTATCAGTTTCATTGATGACATTTGTGTCTCTTGCATTAAACTCCACATTTGTCATGATCTTCAAACCTAGCTTCGCCATCATTTCGCTTGCAGCTGTACAGTTTGAAGGCAGCCACCTTTGCATGAACGAAGTTTTAAAGTTTCAGGACAGTGGGTGAAAATTTGACAATCCTAACAGCAAGGCTGAAAGCAGTGAAAATATAGCTTGCTCCATAATAACGCTACATACTCTCTTATTCTGTCTATACCCCTGGCCTGGCCCCTCAGTTGCTGGCACTTGCCAAGAAATATTGAACAACTAATGGAAAAACTGATACAGGGTTCCGTAACTAACAGTTTTTTGTGTTTTGCACATCACCATTATCACCATAATCATGCAAATCACCATCATACGGCCGTTGTCTACCGAGAAGCGTCTGCTTTTTTGCTTCTTTTGACTTTTAATTTATCTGTTGGGCTTTTATGTCTATGGATTTTGCTTAATTCATCTGTTTCACGGATTTTGTTGCCAGGCGGTTTGCGTACTGATCTCCATTAGGTGGCTGGATGCCGAATTCCCGCTTTCCGGCAGAGCTCTTGCGAAAGTTCCCATGAAGGAGGGGGAGAGAGAAAAAAAATAAACATTTACTGTGCAAAAAGAGGCCGGAGTGAATTGTGGGTGCGGTCCTCAGTCCAGGACTCCAGTAGCTTCCGCCGACGCTTTATCGATGGCAACTAGTGCCTCCTGGTCTTCCAGGGTGCGGCATTGCTATGATCGATGTATAAAAAAAACAGAAGTTTGAGATGACAAAAATTCCGTTGTTAAGGATTACCGCACCGCACACGGTGAATAATGTAAACTGTGTTCAATTACAAATTTCCAGATTGTTGATAAATGCACAACTGCATGCCAACAAAATCAATGAAACAGGTGCTTTAACAAAACTGCATAGATATAACAGTGCGATAGAGACATTAAGAGATAAAAGAAGCAAAAAGTAAAAAGCTTTTCGAAGACAATGGCGCCATAAGGCAACAGCTTTTTGCCGCTTCCAGATGGCGCAGCCAAACGTAAGCACGCGGAAAGCGGCTAACAAAACTAGCCACTTTTTGAAGCGGAGTTTTTCCAACTGGGTAAGATTAAAGAGCTGTGCTTCCCGTGGCGAGCACGAGTAAGGCCACCTGAAGTTGAACATCTTGTCCCGGAATTCGGGTGCCTGCTGTGTATTTAATTGCAAAAAGGAAAATTTTCCGTCCTTCCGTTCGCAGTTATTTGCCTTGTTATGGTGTATTGTCTGCTGTTATATCGATAGAATATGAGAGCTGAACGCGAGAAATGCCAGCATCGTTTGGAAAGCCCTGTAATATCGCAGAAACAGAGGAAAACAGGCATGAAGGTTCGACCTTGTCGCGATAAAGAGATGCGTATACAGAATACAATAAGTTCTTGTCTGGCTCTTGCCTTCTGTGTGTAAAAGAGCACCAATGGGCTGCCGATGAGGCTAAAGCCATTTCAAAAGCGAATTTTCGCGCATCAAAGAAAAAGGCGAACTATGGCGGAAATCCCGGCACTCGTCCCTCGAACGTAGTTTCAGTTTCGAGTTGCAGGCAGCCGATGCCTCGTCTCGTCGGTGGTGGGCGAAGATGTTTACTGTTTTAGGAGATAATTTTCCTGCCAGACGTGCCTTTCACTTAAATGAGGTCAGATGGCATCACATATGCTGCGCT
This sequence comes from Amblyomma americanum, assembly GCF_052857255.1. Taxonomy (NCBI): domain Eukaryota; kingdom Metazoa; phylum Arthropoda; class Arachnida; order Ixodida; family Ixodidae; genus Amblyomma; species Amblyomma americanum. The sequence continues at coordinate 298,708,810 of NC_135497.1, read as the reverse complement.
GAGCCACCTAGGCGACGACGCACAAGGCGAGCTACTCAACCATTATAACCATTCATGCCTCGATATCGTTGCTCTTCCGCAGTGGAAATCTAGCCGGCTGATACAATTACTAAAACCAGAGAAATCCTAGGACAATAGTTTTGGCCAGTTGCGTGAGAAAAATGGAAATAATGATTCTGACGCGCCTTGAGTGGCACCTCGAGCACTGTAGTGTTTAGCCTAATGATATGACGTGTTTCCGGCAGGTTGCTCCTATATTGACAACGTCATTGATTTTGTGTCCACAGTTTAGCACCAGAAACGCCAGAAGCATATGTGCATGGCCCTTTTTCTTGATCTCAAAGGTGCTTATGATAACGTAGCACATGAGGCAATCCTCAGTGCGCTAGAGGCTGCTAAAATTGGCAATCGGTTGTTTAGGAGGATACAAAGCTATCTGACCAAAGGGTAATTTTTTATCCTGCGTGAATATGGCCCGACACCTATGCATTACACTTACCGGGGCGTGGCCCAGAACGGAGTTTTGAGCCCTACTTTGTTTAATTTGACACAGCCCTCCCAGAAAGCCTACCTAATAGCATCCACATATATGTGCATGCCGATGACGTCTGTATTTGGGCCTGGTCTGTGACGCGTCTCCAGGTGCGAGCAAGACTTCAGCGGACAGCAACCATAACTTCCTCTTATCTGTGAGATCAATTTCTCAGCGCTTCAGCCGAGAAGTGCGCGTTAGTGGCGTTTACAGGCAAATGTATGACTCCATATCCTGTAACTATCGACGGCCATACCACTTCCTATTGTACCTCTCATCGTTTTGAAGGGGTTATCATATACCGGAATCTATCATGGAGCCCGCATTGCACCTTTTAAAAGAAAAAGCTAACCTCTATCGCTCAAATACTCAGGTTTCTGGCAGTAAAATCATAGGGCACATGGGTAAATCAATGCTGCAGCGGTAGAGAACACTATATTTGGGATTTTTGAGGCACAGTACACCGTGGTCTTGAACTGATGTAAGGTGAATTTGCGCACCCTCCAGACTGTTCAAGTTCACACCCTTAGCACATGCTTGGGTCTCCGCCGCAGTGCATCAACAGTTGCAACCATTGCTATCGCCAAGGACTACCAGCTTTCGGCGTATATAGCCCGTGACAGACTGCGGATTCACATACGTCATCTAACAAGGATTCCCCAGCCTTGTGTCAATGCCGGTACAGAGTCCAGACGCTGCGCTTTCAAAGGTCATAGCAGCCCACCAGTAGTCCATCCCATCACAGTTCACCTCGGTGGCGTGACCTTCCTCTGCGGTGCGGTGTCAGCGGGAACTATGTGTGCGCCTTACAATTCCGGGGATAGCGAAGAAATCGGACTTATCGACGCCGGCCCTTCATCAGTTAACACTGTCCTTACTCCACGAATAACATAGCGACCGAATTCATGCATATATACGGATGGCTCAATCTCATCTACTGGTTCGACTTGCGCCGTGGTCATTCCTGCAAGACAGGCCAGTATTAACGAACTAATTTCGCATCGGAAAGCCTCCCCCAGGACAGCATTGGCCGCCATTTGTGCGGCTGTGCAGTACAACGGTGCACGAACACCCCCTAAATGAGCTGGGTTCTGCGATTCGAAGGCTGCCCTACAATGTCTCAATTCTGCTTTACGCCACGGCGACCAAGACCAACTAGTAGGGGAGATCAGATATTTACAACACCGGACTCGGGTAGAGGGTAATGACATCATGCTCCAGTGGCTTCCGGGACACGGTGGCATTGTCGGTAACTATACAGCTCGATCGGCCCACGCCAGTGCCAGAATTGTCCGGATACCACTAACAAAAGCCGACGCAGCAAGAAATCTACGAGTGCTTGGCCGAAACTAGACTTTAGCGTCATGGTCTACTCCTGGAAACTCGGCATGCAGTTTGCACCGCCTTGACCTCTTACTTGAACTAAATCCGCCGTCCGGCATATCCCGCTGCGATGCTACGCTGTTGTGTCGCCTGTGGCTGGAAGTGGCGTTTACAAATGCTTACTCCCACTTAATCGCAATGGCTGGCTCTCGTGCGTGTGAGAACTGCGAGTGGGACGAGATAATTGAGCACCTACTTTGTGACTGGCCATGGTTTGAGCTTGAACGTGCACTCCTGGCGGCAAAGCTTCGCCGCTTGGATCCCCGTCCCCTTATAGAAGTCTCGATTCTGGGTCCTTGGACTAAACCTTCATCTCAGAGGACAGCTGTGAAGGTGCTTTCGAAGATCCTAAAGGACTCAGGGTTGAGTTCAAGCTTATAAACTTTCAGTGGGGTCCTGTGCACCTTATTAGTAATGGCCCACGGACATTGAAAAAGTGATCTTTCTTTCCTCCCCTGCCCGCCGCGGTGGGTCAGTGGTTAGAGCGCTCGGCTACTGATTCGGAGTTCCCGGGTTCGAACCCGACCGCGGCGGCTGCGTTTTTATGGAGGAAAAACGCTAAGGCGCCCGTGTGCTGTGCGATGTCAGTGCACGTTAAAGATCCCCTGATGGTCGAAATTATTCCGGAGCCCTCCACTACGGCACCTCTTTCCTCCTTTCTTCTTTCACTCCTTCTTTTATCCCTTCCCTTACGGCGCGGTTCAGGTGTCCAACGATATATGAGACAGATACTGCGCCATTTCCTTTCCCCAAAAACCAATTATTATTATTATTATTATCTTTCCTCTCTTCCCTTTCTTTCTTTCTTTCTCTCCCTCCATTCCCCTTCTCATGTTTAGGGTAGCATACTGGGCGTCGCCTTTTTAATCTCCTTGCCTTTCCGTTCTTTCTGTTTCTCTCTGTGTCTATTGCACAGCCCCGTTTGTACAGCTTCACGTACAAGAAGCAAAGAAAATAATTTCAGGCGAGTCATTAGCACATTTAGAGATGCACAGCGCAAGAAAAACGACGGACGGGACCGATAAATGGTGCGGCGCGTTCCTTTTTTGATGAGCGCAGCGCGAGAGAAATGGTTGATGCAAACGAGGAACGGCGGACAAGAGCTGCTAGAAGTAAACTGCATCAAGCATTTCAAATAAAAGCCCATTCAGACATAATTTGGTACAATACAAAACAGTACTTGATACCTCTCGTTTATCACCACCACCATACCATACCTCTTGGTGGCGCGCATGTGAACTGCAACCCCGTCAGCAACCCGTCAGGTAGTAGTCGCGCCCTCGCTCCAGAGCAAACCAAAGATAACTCCGTAAAGTGGCCACTGCAAAGTTGGCCGCCTGGAGAAAGTTTCTACCTATCCTACCTCAAATTTATCCCTCACTGATGGTATAACTTGGGCTTAGAGCGCGGGAACGGGCACCTCAATAAAGCACAGCGTTGGAGGAGGTAACGCTACGCGACGACACAGAGCTGTGCAGACAATCGTGTTGTACGTGTTAACTACAGAGACGTCCTGCCGTCTTAGTATCGTCCCATTGAGATGCAAACGAACCTTCCTTTTGAAACCTCTTTTCCTGAGACTTTTCGGGTCTCCTCATGCAGCTGACGGCCCAGGATGTAGGTATTGTCGTTGAAAAAAACCAGAAGGATGAAAAAACGAAATGCCAAAGGGGACACAAAAACTGAAACTGCAAAACCGCGCTGATGCCCAATTTGGTGTACTTCCGAAGCCTTACTTCCGGGACCTGGTAGCTTACGTCGGGTGGCTTCACTTTCGGGCGTCCGATGCGCCATTCAGCCCTCTAGTGGAGATCACTTGATTTGCGTTTATCAAGAATCACGAAGTTTGTAACTTGAACACACTTCATGTTATTGACAGTTTGTGTTACAGTTATAAAGTAACAGTTTATGTTATTGTGAACACTCTATCGCCAGCCACCGAGTCAGCACAAGCCACTGGGGTCTTGGACGGGCGAGGCCTGCCCGGCGTTGCATGTCTCCTATCCAAACGTCGTCTCTACTCCTTCTCTCCTCCCCTTCTTACTACTCCTCTCCTCCTTTACATCGTTTCACTCGCCCCCTCGGGACATAGCACCTCTCCTTCTCTACATCATTTCGGGGGAAGGGGGGTGCAGCAACGTTTCCTTCCCTTCCGTCCTCCTCTACACCACCCCTTCCCTCGAGATCCGCCGTGCCCCATCGTATCTCTAGCGCTGCATGCTAGTTCGGTGCTCTCGCGAGCTTGCTGCCGCCTACCTGGCGTTGCATAATTAAATGCTCAAGTGCGCTTCAACGAATCGTCTTGATACTTCTACTCGAGATTACTCGTCGCGGTGGCTCAGTGGTTAGGGCGCTCGACTACTGATCGGGAGTACCCGGGTTCGAATCCGACCGCGGCGGCTGCGTTTTTATGGAGGAAAAACGCCAAGGAGCCCGTGTGTGATGGGGGAACGCGGCCGGCGCGCGTCTCGAGTGGATGCGCCTCATTTAGGCTCTGGCAATTTTCGCCCCGATTACCGAAAAATTCCATACGACCGCGGAAATGTTGCTTCTTCTAGACGGATAACATCTCCCGGCACCCGAAAATACCGCTCTCGACCAGGTGGGCCAATTTTTGGGCCTTTTAGGCCTATTTCTGACTTCAACCTGTGGGAGATTTAGCTAGGCCTAAAGCCAAGTAGCCAGTCTCTAGCGTTCTTCGCGGACGCCATGGCGGCCTCTTCCCGCCGCGGGTACGATCCCGAGACGATGGCATGGATAGAAGTCGTCGCAGGCGCATTGTCTCCGCCTGAAACTTCCACTCCAAAACGCAGGAGATAGTAGACGAAGGTCTCTTCTCGTTGGTGGCACTTCGTAAACGCCAGCAACGCCTGAACACGTCGGCGGTCAACGGACCCACCGTGAGTGCCGCTGTTTCTGTGCATCCGAACACTGCAAGCTCCAACCGTCAGCTCTCTCAAACAGGGGTATCGAAGAAATGGCGGCCCACCGCTATGCCTCGACTCCGCAATGAAGATTTCACGATCGTCATCAAGCCCAGAGTGACGATCTTTCTGAAGACAGTCCTGCAGAACGGTGAGCTTGGTGCTTTGCTTTCAGCCTATGTAAACGCCTCTTCGGTGGACACGCTTAGTATCTGGCCCATCTGGGACCAGAATATCATCATCGCCACCACTCAAGACGTCAAGGCGGCGAACGCGCTTGCTCGCAAGTTTACTCTGCAATCTTCCAGTGGCTCCATTCCGATGGTCGGCCACGCCAAAGTCAACGGTGAAGTCTGCAGGGGATTATTACGGCCCATGAGCCGGATACTTCTACCACCTCGAAATCTAAAGTCCAGTGGCGCGGAGGAGAGATTGCCTTCATCCGCAAGCTGGGGAAGTCGACGATTGCCCTTCTCACCTTCGTGGGGCGTAGAGTACCGCGTTACGTGCACTATAACAGTGTGGTGACTGTGGTGCGCGAATATAAGCGTACTATTCCCGCGTGTTTCCGATGCGGCACCATCGGTCACCGCGTGGAATTATGCCCGAATCCTCAAGACAATCGCTGCGGACACTGCGGCCAAACGGTCGCAGTCCTCGAAGACGGCAACATGGCGTCCCACGAGTGCAATTCCTCCTGCATCGTCTGCGGTGGCGCCCATCTTACGGGCTCGCAAGACTGCAAAGCCAAATTCCGACGGCTGGAACAACCGAGCAACACTACCGGCCATAGAAAACAACCTCAGAGTGCTGTGGGCCCAGGTCCTGGCACCTCTCCGAAAGTCCCTTCGCCTAGCAACAAGATAGGGCAAGCCAAAATCGGACAAGCTCCACCGGCGGGCGCCTTACCCGGGCGTGCCCCCAAGCCTCCTCGACCAACTATGAACGCGTCCCGTGATCCAGGTGCCCCCGCATTCCAAAGCGGGGATTTTCCGCCTCTCGTGGGCCCTCCCCTTGGCGCGCCAAAGAAGACATCACAGCCCAAGGTAGGCAGCCGAGATGGGCCTCCTCCGCCTCCCCATACTCCCCTACTTTCTCCTCCACCAAATCTTCCCCCCCCCCCCCTCCTTAACTCTGATGTCGCGGACCTCCGCCGTGAGCTCGAGACCCTCCGGGCACAGAATGCTCAACTCCACGCCAAAATTCACGCGCTAGAAATGGCTCGGTCCTCCCCGCCCACTGCCCAGGTAGCTCCGGAATCGATGCAAGAAGTGCCGGCGGATCCGACACCCTCTAGTTCTGACGTGCGTTTCACCGCCCTCGAAAATGCCCTCGCCCAATTAACGACTCAGATGTCTAATTTTGGCTAAATCCAAGACAATCTGCTCAAGGTAGTCACGGCAACAGTTACGGCCGCCGTGACAGCAAACATTAAGACGTGGCTAGAGTCAAACCCACGGCTTCTCCGCCGAATGGGACCCCTCAAAGACGCGAACCGCTCGTCAAAATTGAATCGACGCATTGATCTAACCGAACTCTCGGAGGAGCCGGAAACGCTTCCGCTGCAGGTGGCGGAACATGTTCCGGCTCTCCAAGGCAGTCTCTCTTCAAATCGGCACGGCTGCGTCCCCTCCCAACCAACCCCCTAGAGGGCGCCGCCCCCCGCAAAGACAGCAAGCTCTTTCCCTTGTACAGTGGAACTGTCGGGGTTTCAAAGACAGGACCAAACGCGCCAACTTAAGGGCGTACATTGACAACCTTGAACACCCCGCCGCAGTCCTTGCGTTGCAAGAAACCGGGGATGCTGTCAAGCTCTCGGGCTATAGTACTTTCCAACGAGACCCGTTCACCTGTCTCCTAGTCCATAACGCCTACACAGCGCAGGAGGTTAATCTCGACCTAAATCTGGAATATTCGTACGTGATGGTCTCTGTCCTCCCTCTACGGCGAACAGATAGTCCCGCACACATCCTTAATATCTACTGCCCCCCGAAGCTCAAAAATATCAGTTTTTCTAACATATTTAGCGCAGCGCTAATGATCGAGGGACGCGACCCCCTCATTATAGTGGGCGATTTTAACGCCCCCTGTCCAATGTGGGGCTATCGCAAGGATGATCCGCGTGGTCGTAAGTTGGCGGCACTTATATCTACGCTGGGCATCACTCTTCTAACCGACCCTGCTCACCCGACACGTGTAGGGAATTCCGTCACTCGGGACACCTGCCCCGACCTTACCCTCACGAAACACATCCGACACGCAGAGTGGATCAACACTGAGGACACCCTTGGTAGCGACCACTGCATACCGAACACTGTAATTTACACTCGACCTTACATCGCCCCCTTGCAACAGCCAAACTTCCCGACTGGAATGCTTTCCGCCAGGCCCTCCCAGTAACTTCTCTCTTGGACCAAGACTACTCAACTTGGGCACACGGACTCATGAAAACACTCCGTTCACACGAAAAGCAGATCCAGCTTACGGAGCGTGCATCGGACGTGGATAACCACCTAATACACCTCTGGGAAGCTCGCCGCAGCCTCACTAAACGATGGCGGCGGCAAAAACACAATCGTAAGCTCCGCGCTCGCATCTCTGACCTCACCCAGCAAGCTGCCGAGTATGCTGCCCAGCTCGCTGACAATAACTGGGTAGATAGATGCAACAGCGCAGCAAGACAGATGTCAAGCCGCAACACTTGGCGGCTCTTTAGGAGTCTCATAGACCCCCCACAAACACGCTCGGAAACCCAGAAACACCTCACTCGCGCAATACACAATTTCCAAGGAAACACAGAGCAGCTAGCGAATGTCTTACGCTCAAAATACCTCAGTCAGGATCAAGATCCGCGCGGGCAGGATTATTCGTATGCAGGCAACGATAATCCGGAACTGGATCAGCTTTTCCAGCTTCACGAGCTTCGTGCGGCTCTTGACGGCGCCCGGGAGGAATAAGGTCACAGTCAAACTGTTGGCAAACCTCCCCGATCGGGCATACGAAACCCTACTTGAATATATCAACGCCATTTGGACCGGGGACACTTCGTTGCCACCTGATTGGAAGACATCATTGGTAACCTTTATCCCGAAGGCGGGGAAACCGGTAAACACAGACAACCTCCGGCCCATCTCCCTCACTTCGTGCGTAGGGGAACTTATGGAAACGATGGTCCGTGACCGCCTCTCGGAATATCTCGAGAACAAGAACACCTTCGCCGACAACATGTTCGGCTTCCGACCTCATAAGTCCGCACAAGACATACTTTTACAGCTTCATCGCGAGGTTCAAAAACCCATAGAACACCCACACAATGACAAGATAGTCCTAGCACTCGATCTGAAGGGTGCGTTTGACAACGTTAAACACAGCGTCATATTAAAACATCTTAGCGAGACCAACTGCGGTCCTCGTACATTCAACTACATCAAACATTTCTTAACAGACCGCTTGGCCTATATACGCATACACGAGACCGAGTACGGCCCGTTTGAGATGGGAACGCGGGGCACACCACAAGGCGCTGTGTTGTCCCCGCTTCTCTTTATTATTGCCATGATGCACCTCCCAGCGCAGCTGGGGGGTGTCGGCGGTGTTCAGTATGCACTGTACGCCGATGACATCGCCATCTGGGCTACTACGGGAAACACAGGAGAGATGGAGGAATGCCTGCAAGCAGCGGCGCGCACAGTAGACCACTATGCATTAAAGCTGCGAACTGGGCGAGTTGGTATTGATTCATATTTGAACAGCGCAATAAAACAACGGGACACAACGAAGAAAGGACACCACAAGCGCTGACTCGCAACTAGATTTTAATTCACGTCCAAGCATCTTAAATACTAAGAACGCCAAACACAAACAAGAGGGAAAAACCAAAAGAAAAACGACACAAAGCTGCTAATCATGCCCACAAAGGTGACAATCGGCACGAGCGCGAGACTACACATCTTGGCCGGATAAAAACATCATCTCTTTATCAGTTAGTGTGACAGAAGGATCACTAATACAGCTATCAGGTTCCAAGCGGATGTGAAAAGCCTCCAAAATTTCCCGCGTTAGGCTGTCATTATGTTTTCCTAGGATGACGGTGTTAAACAACAGAGGGGTGCAAGTACCTTCTATCCAGTGGCGGGCAAGGTTACAAGAAGACCCATTATCTCGGGACCTGTGGTGCTCACTAAGACGAGCGTTGATGCAACGTCCTGTCTGGCCAATATAACTCAACCCGCAAGTGCACGGAATCCTGTAGACAACCCCCACATTACAGGGCACAAAAGGGCTCTTATGGTTGGTCTGACAACCCCCAGTCTTTTTCTTCGCGGTTGTTGCCTTAGCCTTCTCTTCCACCTGCCTGCAAACACCTCTAAGTTTTTTAGGCGCTGAAAAGACCACATCAACATCGTATCTCGCCGCAACATTCTTCAAACCATGTCCCACACCATGCGTGTAAGGCACCACCACAAACTTCTTTTTTCCCTTTTTGGCTTATCCCCGCTCTTGATCCATCTAAGAAGCTTATCGCATTCCCTGGAAATCACATGAGAAGGGTAACCACTAGATTTTAATCGGCCAACTTGACGCAAAATACTTTCATTGATTCTTTCAAGACATGACTTGTTCATGGCAGATTTCAGGCTAGAAAAAACAATGCCATTTTTTACCGGTTTTGTGTGGCTTGAGTGGTAATTTAGAAAAGACTTGGTAGAGCGAGGGAAATATTACCAACACACATGACGCTCTTCCAACAACAGTCTTAAGTCCAGAAATTGAAGTACATCTTGTTTAGGAAGTTCAGTCGTGAAAGTTAGTCCCATCGCGCATTCTCTGAAAACCTTCAGTACATCTACCACGCTACGCGTCAAGTAACCCTTCTTAACAAAAACAATATAATCATCGACATACCGAAAAATCCTCAGAACCAACCCGTCTGGTTCTGAGGATTTTTCGGTATGTCGATGATTATATTGTTTTTGTTAAGAAGGGTTACTTGACGCGTAGCGTGGTAGATGTACTGAAGGTTTTCAGAGAATGCGCGATGGGACTAACTTTCACGACTGAACTTCCTAAACAAGATGTACTTCAATTTCTGGACTTAAGACTGTTGTTGGAAGAGCGTCATGTGTGTTGGTAATATTTCCCTCGCTCTACCAAGTCTTTTCTAAATTACCACTCAAGCCACACAAAACCGGTAAAAAATGGCATTGTTTTTTCTAGCCTGAAATCTGCCATGAACAAGTCATGTCTTGAAAGAATCAATGAAAGTATTTTGCGTCAAGTTGGCCGATTAAAATCTAGTGGTTACCCTTCTCATGTGATTTCCAGGGAATGCGATAAGCTTCTTAGATGGATCAAGAGCGGGGATAAGCCAAAAAGGGAAAAAAGAAGTTTGTGGTGGTGCCTTACACGCATGGTGTGGGACATGGTTTGAAGAATGTTGCGGCGAGATACGATGTTGATGTGGTCTTTTCAGCGCCTAAAAAACTTAGAGGTGTTTGCAGGCAGGTGGAAGAGAAGGCTAAGGCAACAACCGCGAAGAAAAAGACTGGGGGTTGTCAGACCAACCATAAGAGCCCTTTTGTGCCCTGTAATGTGGGGGTTGTCTACAGGATTCCGTGCACTTGCGGGTTGAGTTATATTGGCCAGACAGGACGTTGCATCAACGCTCGTCTTAGTGAGCACCACAGGTCCCGAGATAATGGGTCTTCTTGTAACCTTGCCCGCCACTGGATAGAAGGTACTTGCACCCCTCTGTTGTTTAACACCGTCATCCTAGGAAAACATAATGACAGCCTAACGCGGGAAATTTTGGAGGCTTTTCACATCCGCTTGGAACCTGATAGCTGTATTAGTGATCCTTCTGTCACACTAACTGATAAAGAGATGATGTTTTTATCCGGCCAAGATGTGTAGTCTCGCGCTCGTGCCGATTGTCACCTTTGTGGGCATGATTAGCAGCTTTGTGTCGTTTTTCTTTTGGTTTTTCCCTCTTGTTTGTGTTTGGCGTTCTTAGTATTTAAGATGCTTGGACGTGAATTAAAATCTAGTTGCGAGTCAGCGCTTGTGGTGTCCTTTCTTCGTTGTGTCCCGTTGTTTTATTGCGTTGTTCAAATATGAATTATAGACCACTATGCTACGTACTGCGGCCTCCAGTGCTCCCCGTCCAAGTCTGAATTTGTGCATATTCGACATTCTCCGAAATGCAAAATCTCCGTTCAGCTCTCTCTCGCCAGCGGCCCCATCCGTGAAGCGCAGGAGCTGCGAATACTCGGTCTCTTCGTTAATCAGCATCGCAAGGTAGACACGACCCTTGTCAAACTCCGCAGAGTCGGCGACCAGGTGGGCCAAATGGTTCGCCGCGCTTCCAACAAGCGAGGAGGGTTGCGAAGTAAGGATGCGGTGCGGCTCGCCCATGCCTTCGTAACTAGGCGAGTACTGTACTCGACTCCTTAACTCCGCTTACGGAAACATGACGAAGATTGCTTGGAGGTTGTCCTCCGCAAAATTTTCAAGAGAGCCCTCGACCTCCCGATCTCCACTTCCAACGCGCGACTGCTCGCGTTGGGGATGGTGAACACCTATAGGGAACTTCGCGAGACGCATCTCGTTAACCAATACACGCGTCTCGCTCAGACCGTGTCCGGTCGCCGCCTCTTGGACCGGTTACACATCAAACATGACCATCATACAATCGAACGGGTTCGAGTGTCCGAACTGTGGAGACGCGCCCTCTACTTTCGACCCCTTCCGACTAAGATGAACAAGGAGGACCATAATGGCCGGCGCCAGGCGCGGGCGGATGCCCTGCACCGCCACTATGGCTCAAAGAAACACGTCTTCTACGTCGACATTGCAGGCCCCTACCACCACTCTAGGGGGGAATGGTACAAGTCGTACACGAGGGAAGACAGGTGGACGGCCTCTCGTTCAGGGCGCCCAGCTCAACTCATGCGGAGGAGGTAGCGATCGCCCTCGCAGCCTCCCATACCGACTCTAAATTCATCCTCACAGACTCTCGCGGAGCCTGTCGTAACTTTGAGTTCGGTTGGATCACTCCACTTGCTCACCAAATTCTTCATCACAGTACTCGCGACTGCGATTCAGCTCACCGCTCAATCATATGGGTCCCCGGCCACCAAGGCATGCCAGGTAACGAAGCCGCCCATGATGCAGCCCACGCACTCACCGGGCACCAGGCGTTCTTTGGGAGGACCTTAACCCGGATCAAATCCCTCTTATTTCTTTTAAAGATATCACAGAGCACTATCGTGCCGAACACCGGCGCTACCCGGTTCCTATGAAGGGACTGGGTAAAGCTGGCGAACGAACTCTCCATAGGCTCTTTACAGTAGTAGTAGTAAAGACTTTTATTCGACCATAATTTATAGGCCGAGCATGTCGACCGCCTGGGCGACCAGAAGCCGCTGTTCTTCTTCCCCTTCAGCGCCAAGCCAGTCGAGCCAGGTGGTGATGGATAGAAAGGGTGGGGGGAAGGAACCCGACTGCTGAGCAGCCGGGCAATAGAAGAGGCAATGGGCCAGGTCCGCATAGATGCAGGGGCAGTTGGGACAGGAAGGGTCCGATCGATAGCGATAGTGGAAGAGGCGGGACGGGGTGATAACTGCATTCATCTGAATGTGCCGAAGAAGGCGAGACTCCGGCACCGTGAGTGATGGATGAGGAGGAGGGTAAAGGCGTTTGTCGAGGCGGAGCTCAAGGTAGACCTCTTTTATGGTGCGGCGAAGGGTGAGCCTCCCACCGTCCTCCGAGGGCTTGGGCCAGGGGATCAACGGTGCCCGGAAAAGTGTGTCGCGGGCGAGCTGATGGGCCAGCTCATTGCCGTCAATCCCTGAATGCCCAGGGACCCAGCGGAGGAAAACGATGGAAGGCTGCAGTGCGGAGACCGCTCGCTCGACCTCCTGTTGGAGAGAAGGGGTCAGGGTGCGTTTCTGTATGTGGTGTATAGCGGCTTGTGAGTCTGAATAGACTGTGTACTCTTGGAGAGAGGGAAGGAGGGCAAATGACTGGAGGGCATGCGCAATGGCGAGGACCTCGAGGGACAAGGCGTCTGGAGGGTGTAGATACGGCCCGCTGGTGTGGGTTTCAGGAGAAGGGAGGTGTGGATGGTACAGGGCGTAGCCGCAGGAACCTCGAGGAGCCACGAAGGAGGCATCCGTGTAAGCTACACCCTGGGTATCAAAGAGAGGGGAATGGTGCTGTGCGGCCGCATGACGACGTCCGGCGTGCAGGACGGGGGACATGTTGGTCGGGAGGGGAAGGATACGAAGATTGGGAGCGGGGGTGGGAATAGGAGAGGTAAACGGGGAGATTGGAATGGGCGAGATACCCGCTTGAGTCAATAACCACTGACCCTGACGGGTAAGGGAAAGCCGGGCGAGTTGTGAGTCACGATGGAGACTGAGAAGAGAACGAAGAGGATGGAAGAGGCCTGTGGCAAAGAGCTTAGTGGTAGAGGTAGTGATAGGGAGGTTGAGAGCTGCCTTGTAGAGGCCCACAAGGGCAGTCTCGAGAGCGTTAAGTTGAGTCTCATTGAAGGAAGCGTAGGGTGCAAAGTACAAGACTTTGTTGAGGGCCAGCGCGTGGGCAACGCGGCACGCGTGAGCCTCGTGGAGACCTGAGCGTCGAGTGACCACGCGCCGCAGGAGGTGAGTTACAGAGTGGCAGGTGGTGACAGCGCGGTGGAGGGCTTGCACATTCTTAGCCGCATGCAAAGGGAAGCCAAGAACTTTGCACTGTGTGACGACAGGAATGGGAGAGCCAGAAAGGTGGAGAGAGACGAAGTGGTTGTGTGAGCGCTGGTAGGAGGAATGGTTGAGAAGGAGAAGCTCGGATTTCTCAGGAGCAGGAGAGAGGCCAGCGGTGGTGAGAAAGGAGTCGATGAGATGTAGGCCACGTTGCAGGGTGTCCTGTACGTGACCGGGAGAGCCAGATGAACACCAGAGAGTGATGTCATCGGCGTAAAATATATGATGCAGGTCGGGAATTTCAGCTAGCTGGGAGGCGAGAGGGGCCATAGCGAGATTGAAAAGGGTAGGAGAGAGAACAGCACCTTGAGGAGTGCCACGGGTGAGGTGGTGTGGGTTAGACAAGTGGGTATCTACTCGAAAGCGAGCCACACGTTTAGAGAGGAATGAGCGGATATAGGAGTACATGCGGGAGCCACAATCCAAAGAGGCGAGTTGAGAAAGGATGTGATCGTGGCAAACACCGTCAAAGGCCTTGCGCACATCGACAGTCACAAGTGCATAAATTTGAGTGGGTGTAGGGGACAGGAACGTTTGCTGGAGAATCAGAAACATGTCCTGTGCACAGACGCGGCGTCGGAAGCCAATGAGAGAATGGGGGAAGAACTCCCGTGCCTCAAGGAAATCAGATAGGCGAGTCAGAGCCATTCGCTCAAGGGTCTTACCAACGCACGACGTCAGGGAGATTGGGCGGAGGTTAGAGAGAGAGGGAGGTTTGCCCGGCTTTGGAATCATAGAAATAAGGGAGGATGTCCAGGAGCTCGGCAAGCAGCCGCTCTCCCAGGCCTCATTGTAGGTTTGAAGGAGGAATTCTTTGGCGCAGTCAGGAAGGTTACGAAGTGTGGTGTATGTAATGGCATCCTCACCGGGAGCCGAGCGTGTAGAATTAGCAGCCAGAGCAGATTCGAGCTCCCGGAGAGTGAAGCATTGGTCCAGATCGGGGTTAGGTCCACCTGAGTACACCGGGTAGGAGGGTGCCAGAGGGGGCGGGAGGTAGAGAGAGGCGAGTTGATCAAAAACTTCGGAGGGAGTCCCCTGAGTGAGGGCTTTAGCTAGAGTGGGAGCAAGGGCAGGCTTACTGCCAAGGAGGGATTTAAAGAGAGACCATGCGGATCGCGAGTGCAATGCAGAATCAAGGCCATCACAAAGAGCACTCCAACGAGAATGCTCGAGGGAGGCGCAGTGGGCGACGATCTCAGCCCGCAGAGCAGTGATCCGGGAGGAAAGTTGGGCATTGTGTGGTTGGGAGCGAAAGGAGCGTTGAAGACGTTTACGGCGACGCCATAAACGGATAAGGTGTGGATCTGGGTCCTGGATTGGGTAACGAGAGCGAACGCGACGGCTACTGGACGTGAGCGCTGCAGAGATGCGCGACGTCCAGTCGTCGTAGGATTGAAAGGAGTCGGAGGCGAGATTTGTGCGAAAAGCATGCCAGTCAGTGTGAATAACCGGATGACAGCGAGGGATGTGGGAAAGAGAGGTGGTGATATGGATGAGAAAGTGGTCACTTAGAAGAGTTTCGGCTGTCACCTGCCAGTAAAAGGAAAGTGATCCCCGAGAGAAAGTGAGGTCGGGTGTCGTGGAGCGTTGTGA
Organism: Amblyomma americanum; assembly: GCF_052857255.1. NCBI lineage: Eukaryota > Metazoa > Arthropoda > Arachnida > Ixodida > Ixodidae > Amblyomma > Amblyomma americanum. The sequence goes on along the minus strand of NC_135497.1, from coordinate 298,693,613 downwards.
GGCAATACCCGCTCGAGTAGGAGAGCCAGGAGTATTAAGAAGGGTGAGGTGGCGTTCCTGGGCCAGACAATGCAGGAGGCGGCCGGGTTTGAGGGTTTGTGGGTAGCCCCAGAGTGTGTGAGGGGCATTAAAGTCACCACCAATGAGGAGATGGGAGGTAGAAGGAAGAGAGTGAAGGAATTTGCCCAGAGCAGAGAATAAAGAGGAAGTGACAGGGGGGTTGTAAAAAGACAAAAGGACGAGTGAGATGCGGGAAGAAGGGTGGTAATAAACCACACAAACTAAATATTTAAGGAGGGTGGAGGGGATGTCAATTTGCTCTACGAGCACGTCACTGCGTACATAAATAGACGCAAGTGGCGTGGCCGTAGTGGCATGGTAGGCGCGGTAGCCTGGGACATTGCGGGCCGTCCGGGTCTCCTGGAGAAGGAGAAAATGAGGCAGAGAGGGGCGGGTGAGTAGGTACTGGTGGAGGGGGGTCTTATTGTGGCAAAGATTTCGGCAGTTCCACTGCACAATTTCGAGGTCCTCGCCAAACGCCATTATGAGAGTGGAGAGGAACGCGATGGTACGCGTTCCTTCTTTTTTGCCGGGGGCAGTGACTCATGGACGGATTGGAGCATAGATGTGAAAGATTCCAATTGCTTTGATTGTGCTTGGAGGGTGGTAAGAATCTGGAGAACCGAAGTTTCCAGCTGAACCAAGCGAGTGTGATGTGCCTGTGTGGTGGTTTCGACAAGGTCAGCCAAAGGGGCGACCTGGGCTCTGGAGGAGGGAGTGGGGAACGTGGCAAGGTGCTCATTTAGCTTGCTAAGCTGGGAGGTAAGAGAGGAGGTGGTTGTCTGGAGGGTTTGAGTCAAGGCATGTATCTGCTGTTGTAGATCGTGGGAAATGCGCTGCTGCTCTCGCTGCTGGCGTTCGAGCATTGCTAGCCGGAGGTCGAAGGAGCGGCTCGCGTCAGTCAAGGATGGAGAGGGTGGTGTAGTGGAAGAGAGGGACGCTGGCACCGAGGATCCTTTAACTATGGCGGCGAAGGAGCCTGGTGGTGACGTGATCGGAGCTGATGGATATTCATGATTAGAGGAGGAGGACGAGGAGGAGGAGGGGGTGGTGGGTTGAGTGGCCCGGCGCAAAGCTAGGCGTCGGAGGTATGCAGCTTTAGCACACTCGCGTTGTTTAGCAAGGAGGAAGGGGCAAGTGGGGTCGAGGGAAGGGTGGGTATTCACCTGGCAATGAACGCACCAGGGCTGGGCACACACATGAGCGGAAGGGTCAGCGGGTAGAGGGGCAGCACAGCGACGGCACTTTGCCGGAACGCTGTGCTGGGGGCATTGGTGGGCGCGGTGGCCTAGAGTGAGACAACGGGTGCAGGTGGGAGGCTTAGGTTTATGAGGACGGCACCGGAAGGCAACGCGTTTGAAATATACAAAGTGGGGGATGACGGTACCAGCGAACGTTATGAGCACTGATTGAGTGGAACCCATCATGCGAGCAGCGAGAATATCTGTTTTGAAAGATTCTAGTTCATGCATGAGCTCATCAGGAGTGAAGTGGCCACCGGCGTTATGGATGACGCCGAGGCATGAGATGGGAGGATGGGGGGAATAAGTTTTGATGCTGACAGGCTTACCGTGAAGGTGGAGGTGCGTGATAGAAAGTAGGAGGTGGGCGGTGAGAGGAGAATGAGTTTTTAGAAACACAAGGCTTTGGGCTGGCTTGGCCTGAAGGGTGATGTCTGCACTGGTCTTGGAGGAAAGTTGTGCAGCGGAGGTGACTGCGGCGAGCACGTCGTAGAGAGGCAGCTTGGGATTGAGGGTACCAGGAGGGAGTTGTATGCCAACAGTGATGAGCTCGGAGCGGGGTCGGGTGGCGGAAGCAGGCTTACGGCTGGCACCGATGGTGCTCCAGCCGATGTCCGGGGATGGAAAGTCGTCTACCGGGGACGCCATGAAGTCCATGTCTGCCGACGAATCGTCAGCCTGGGGCGCAATCTGCGACGCTGGTGCCGGGCTGCAGGTCTTGGTGTCAGCGGGTAATGTGGCTGGTGTAGGCGCGGCGGCACCGGCGGCGTCGACGAACGCAGGCGGCTGCGACGCGTCTATGGGCCCAAAGGTGTTGACGTCTCTTAGAGCGTGGAGTTGGCGAGCGGTGGACGCTGCGGCGACGACGAACGCTGCCGGCTGCGCCGCGGCCGTCGATCCGGAGCTCCCAGCGTCGCTCACAGTGTTGGTTGCGACAGGATTTTGCGCGGTGGCGTGGGCGGTTGGAGTAGGCCCCGCGGTGGCGGCATCAGTGGGTCTGGGCTGCAGGGGCTTCGTGAGACGCTGCATTGCAGAGGTGCAGGCGCGGCGCGTTAGGGTTAGCGAGGCGCCGCGCCGGTTCAGACTTTTGGAGGCGCTTGAAGGGCCAGCCCGGCAGCGGGCCGTGATGCCGATGGTATCCACGTGCTTCGGAAGCCTTCCGGAAACGATGGAGAGGAAATCCAGGGGCGGGCGAAGCCCTGGATTAGGCCAGGGGCAGGTGAAAGCGGAGCTCGATAGGCAGCCAGCTAAACAGGGCGGCGCCACCTAGCGGATCTCGGCTCTTTACAAACACCCGGCTGTGCCCAGCGGTTCTCAAGCACTTTGACTCTTCTTTTGACGGCCGCTGCTCATTCTGTGGGGAGGTGGCCGACACCTTTCACATGGTTTGGGCATGCAGGCAAAATCCTTCTCTGCCCCCATCACCCCTTGCCCTACCCGAGAGGACTGGGAGGCGGCTCTGCTCGGCTGCAAGGAACTATCGGCCCAACAGGCCCTGGTTCGGCGGACCTGCGCAGCGGTCAGGACCAACGGGGTCCCGCAATGAGGGACTCCGCCTTCTATTGTAAGGGGCGATGCCCACTAGGGGCCTCTCCCAGAGCAACTCTCTTTACATATTAGCCTAATAAATGCTTTTCACCACCACCACCAGCACCTGTGTGCTGTGCGATGTGAGCGCACGTTAAAGATCCCCAGGTGGTCGAAATTATTCCGGAGGTACCGTAGTGGAGGGCCCTCCACTACGGCACCTCTCTGTTCATCCTTCTTTCACTCCCTCCTTTATCCCTTCCCTTACGGTGCGGTTCAGGTGTCCGCCGATATATGAGACAGATACTGCGGCATTTACTTTCCACAAAAAACAAATTATTATTTAGGTTCAACAGACCCCTGCGATGACAAAACGCCGGCTGTAAGGCGCCCTCGGGCTGATATGCTTTCGACCGCCAGCGCGCTTATAGGTCGGCTCTCTCGCGAGCGGGCGAGGCAGTCCTGGCGTTGCATCGCGGGGGTCTGTTGAACCTGGAGTAGCAGTATCAAGGCGATTCGTTGAAGCGCACTCGAGCACTTATTTATGCAACGCAAGCTAGTCGGCAGCAAGCTCGCGAGAGCGCCTAGCTAGCATTCAGCGCTGGAGATACGATGGGGCATGGCGGGTCTCGAGGGGAGGGGTGGTGGAGAGGAAGGCGGAAGGGAAGGAAGCGTCGCTGCTTCCAGAAACGATGTAGAGGAGCAGAGGTTCTGTCTGCCGAAGGGGCGAAGGAAACGATGTAAAGGATTAGATGCGACGTTGGGCGAGGAGACATATGCAACGCCAGGCAGGCCTCACCCGTCTTGGACTAGGGACCCCACCCATTCCGCTCCAACCAACTCCCCTTCCGGTTCTACTGAATGTTTATTCCTTCCTTCCTATGGGAGCGCCCCATGTAAATCGTCCCAAATGTAAAGCCGCGGCCTGGGGTCCTGACCCCGAGGAACAGAGATGAGGCTTATAGTTGGCGTGGAACGATGAACAACCTTTATTTCACGAGGACAGCGATATCGATAACCCTTACTCAAATAACATTTAATAAACAATTACAAAGTACACATCAAAAAAGACAAGACTCAAGATAATCACTGAACTGAAACCGGAACCAAAACTCGCAGTGCAACAAAGAGGAAGATGATCTCCACCTGCAGCGCGTGGCGGGTGCAAATCAGCCAGCACGTGCTACTTGGATTGCTGTCAGAAGCTGAAGAACAGGCGACGTGTAACCGATAGACTGCCGCAAGGCCCCGCTGAGTTCCACGGCGGCCACCAAGGTCAGCGAAGGCCCCCCCGTGCGCGACCGTTTCCCTTCGGCCGGGGCGCCCACAGCAGCAACACACGGCCGAGTTCAACGCAGGCCACCGTGCGCGACCGTTTCCCTTCGGCCAGGGCGCCCAGAGCAGCAACACACTGCCGAGTTCCACGGCGGCCACCAGGGTCAGCGAAGGCCCCCGTGCGCGACCGTTTCCCTTCGGCCAGGGCGCCCACAGCAGCAACACACGGCCAAGTTCAAGTTAGGCCACCAAGTTCAGCGAAGGCCCCCGTGCGCGACCGTTTCCCTTCGGCCAGGGCGCCCACAGCAGCAACACACGGCCGAGTTCAACGGCGGCCACCAAGGATCCATGACCAGACGGCGCAGTGCATCCGGAGCCAGGCTGCACACTTACGCAGGGGTTGCAAAGCGTGCTATTGGAGCCATGAATACATCACCTATTCCCGACGCCGTCATGCAGGGCAACGGAGGTCGTCCTGAGGCGCATGCCAAGTCTAAGTGTCGCGCCTACGTGAGCAGGAAGGAGCACAAGCACTCAGAAACTGCGAAATCGCATGCGCCTGCTCGCTTAAGAACACACAAGCATCGCTGCAGTAGGCTTCTAGTGAAGGCAAGGCACACATGCAGGGTGCGAAAGATGACTGATTCACACTTTGGGGCTACTTCAAAGAAAATGCCAGAGACCTGATGCCCTTTCACTCTTATGTTCTCATTGGAGAAGACGCCTCACAGTGTGAAGTAAAAGCCCGGTTTCGGTATTTCTCTCTGTCTCTCGATTGTTCAGTCTCACTCCACCTTCACGACTGAACCCCCATTTATTTTGCTGAAATTTTAGCAGTATGCCTGGCTTTGCGGTAATTAAACAGGTCTTTTTCTTCCGCCATAATTATGATGGATTCATTATCCCCGTGTTCCTCTCTAGCCGCGTCTACGAAGCAACAGGCACCCCGCTTAATCAAATTTCTGGTCCCACCACACGTGTGTTCAATATGGTTGGTTTGGGTGCTTGGGCACAGAGTAATTCATTTAAATGAGGTTGCAGATACCTTGGCGGAGGCCCCAGTCATGATTCTGCTCCCGCCCTGCGCATAGATTACAGCGGCCAGAATTCGCAGGTATCTGCAATTGGAAGAATTTGCAGCCTCAGCGTTTACTTCCCCTCCCTATTACCAGCAGCTTCTCTTTTCGTGTTGCAGTGAAGAATGGTGATCGCGCAAACTTGAGGTTTCTTTCACGTGTCTATGTTGTCGCGTACCTACATTAAACTTCTGCCTCTAAAGATTTAGTCTGGCGTTCTCCCCCTTGTGCCCGTTCTCTGTTGAACCCGAAACGTTAGATCCTTTCTTGGTCTGCCGCCGAATCTCCTCTTTACGGAGGCACCTGCTGGAACACCCGTTACGATACCTCGGCCTGAGTTTGTTTTTTTCTGTTGGTGCTTCTACGTTTGGGCGCAGCAACAGGAATGCGCTCTTCGCCATTCAAAGCTTCCTTTTATACACGAAGCGGCTCCCACCCGAAAATCTTACTGAATTACATCTTCTGGCTGCTCATGTTCAAAATTAATATCTTTTCAAACCACCCTAAACTTTGCGCGTATAGCCATATTCCGTATTTCAGTCACCCATATCTCAGCAACCAATTTGTTCTTAATTTTTATCACCCAATCTGTATTCCTTTATTGCTATTATAATCTTTTTACTCATTTGAAAAATGTTTTTGAGTACCATTCAGTCGCCGCCTGTGTCTTGGACAATCCCTCGCAGTGGGAACGTGCCAGGAATTTTTTCAGGACAATAATAACAAGACGCTGAGATGGTCCACCCTTTGAGCCACCTCGATTAACAGCTGTGACGGTGAGCAGAGTAGACTGATTTCTGATTGCTCGCCCTATACTCTACTTTAAGGAAGAACTTCGAGCACGTCGTGTACTCGTATACGTGTCCGTGCGCGCATGCCTCAAGAGCCGGCAGACCCTGATGTACGTGGCCGGAAGCGCCGTCGACAAAACTACCCTGACATGCGATCCCGTTAAAGAGCCAAGTAGAGAGGGCAGTTACAACACCCTGAGGTGCGTGCCGGTGAGAACGAAGCTGCTAGGCTCAAATAGCGAGAAAATCTTTGACTTTGTTCGGACGCTCCGGCGTCAGTTAATAACCGCTTTCTCTGCCGTGTTTCATTCGAAACAACTGTGGTTTAGGAAAACAAAAGCGCCGAAGCTCTCCCCGAACATCGCCATTCAGTCCAGTTTATTTTAGATCAGCCAGATGGCCAGAGATGGGTGAACCATGAGGCGTTTGCGCACCTTTTCAACGTCAAGACAATCTGCTCTGATCGTTAGTTCTGCTACATACCTTCAAAAGGTGGTGTGAATTTCTGTGGTTGATGTACGCTTAACCGCACCGATCTTCCCAGAAACGTCACAGTGAGTTAGAGGTTAATTACGCTCCCAGACAGCGCTAATACTTGCCGCATCTTTAATGATTAGTTGGTATTTTTTCTTGTGCTGTTTGTCGCTATGGTGATCTTTTTTTTTTGCTGTGCTATTTTGCCGTTTCGTGTTTTTTGTCTGCTGTTCTGACCGGTGCTGGTCTGTCGTTTGCTCTTTCTCGTGTCCCCCCCCCTACTTTGAACGTGCCACCACCACAGATGGGCATCCTCACGAGGGCGAGCCCTCATGAGGGCGTCCCCACACTGACTTCATGAGGATTTCACTCGGTGAGGTGAGGGTGAGGGAGGATGGGCGCAAGAAAAATCGGGAGGACGAGGGTGAGGGAGGAAGGACATGGTGAGGTGAGGGCGAGGGAGAGCAAGACGTACCGTTGTCTGAAGGTGAGGGTGGGGTCCGAACTATACCACTGGCTAACGTTTTTTGTCTGTGCAGCACGTTATAAATTCCCGTTCTAAAGCACTAGTTATTGGGGTGAAGGCTCCCGCGGAAGATGTAGTTTCTGCAGACCGGAGGTACACGAGGTGAACACGAAAAGCAGGGAGCCGAACGCCTTCTCCGTCGCCGCGATGTACTACACCGCTGACAATGCTATGCCGAAAAAAGCGCTCTCCTAACTCAAAAAGCCTATTCTTTATTATTGTGTTAAGTCTTAGATAAAACACCCTGTATAGTGCGCTAACAAGGGGGCACTTGCCGGCCATTGCGGTTGCCCGCCGGTCCAACAGGAACCGTGGTACCGCGGTCAGCATTTTCATTAACAGCTTCGAGTCTGTCAGATGATTAGAGTGGGAAGTAAAACATGAAGAAATTATGCCTCGTAAGGTTGTTGAATTCCGAAGTTTTAAGCCTTGTTTGCCGGAACCAAGCCCGATATCAGCTTTGTGAGGTGTCAAAGAACTGGGTGCGACGCAAAAAATGCTTCTACGAAATTCCACTGTCAAATCAAAGCGTGTTAGCGGCGTTGCTGTGGAAATATTTCATTCACACTGTGAGTAGTTCAGTACAGTCGTATCATCTGTCTATTTTCGCTGGATTTGCAGTATAGGAAAGCCGTGCCACAATGTGTTGAGTAAGGGCGACCACTGTAGTTTACCATGAAAATAAAGCAGCACATCAATCACCTTGGTCTGAATCATTGCTCGCTCCGCCTTGCGTTGTACGGCGTGCTAAAAAAGAAAAAGGTGCACTGATCTCCAAATAAAAGGAACATCTCTTGGTTTACTTTTTTCCCTGGTGAGGGCTGTAGCCTCGTAATCGTGCGCCTGATTATATGAACCAAATTTCTTGCAGGCATTGTAAAAAATTGACACTCAGTGTTTGGATAATGCGTAGACGTGAAAGCAAAAAAAGCACGGGCGTTTTAGATTGGGATTAACCACGAATTATCGTGCTCTAGCACCATTATCCCCGGGTGTGCACGGTTTATCCTAACTTTCTATGGTTTTGCTTGACCTTAATTGGCTTACTTAGGTTGATATGTCATATGATGTAAGTTTGCGTGATATTGCATCATTTTAGATATGTAGTGCGGTAGAATTGGTCACTCCCTACATTCACAGATCCCTGCGAGTCCCGACTCCGCTCCCAACGAGGAGGTCCAACAGTTAAGCTACGCGCCACTGCCCTGCGACAGCAGTTGCTGCATTCGGTGGGAATTGTGATACGAACATTGTTCCTGAGTAACTTCTCGTGACAAATCACTAATCGAACTGCCATGGTAGGCAGTTTGCGGACAATCCGGGGTAGCATGTAGTGACCTCACAACGTCACGTGACCAAGGTGGCCCACGTACTATATGCAGGCTTCGGACAGACAGACAACCACTTTTCGGCAGAGTGGAAGTGCTAAGGCACTAAAATAGGAACCACAGGATTTGCTCATTCAAGACTCGTGGAGTTAGTTATTACCATTATTCAGCCCAATTGCTGCATTTAACGACCCATTTGATTTTGAAGTGGCCTGAATAAAGTTTTACTTTAAGCGACAGCATAAACGACTCTTTGCAGCGGAAAGCCGGCATCACGTACACTGGGAAAAGGCACTAAAGAAATAAAAAACTTAATAGCTGGGGGAGTGGGATGGTAAACCGCGGCAGCGCTAAAAAATCAGTTCCGCTGGCCGCACATCACCAAGAGGGAGTGCCACTCCTCTTTAAATTAGGTTTGTTCATACACTTCTCTTAATTGAATAATCAGTTGGGAGAAATCTTAACATCCTGCCTGAACAAACTCCCAAGATCTCAGGCTGTGCTTGCGAGGCCGTCGTCTTCGTCACGCACCCGCGTTCACGCCCGTTAAACTGCCAGTCTCTCATGCTGTAGTTTGAAAGTGTCATCTTCATCCCCTTTCATCAGCGCTCATTGGAGCGTTGTCAGGCGAGCATGCCGCAAACCGCACAAAATGGCGGGAGATTAGAAGTGCTCAGTGAAATTCAGGAGACCCAGTGCTATCGCAATGTCATCGGGTAAGGGTAACTAAGCGACCTACAAACTTTCCTTCTTGTGACCCTATTCTGCATTTACCGCTTATTGTAATTGACGTGGTAAACGCTACTGCATTGTTTTTTAAATAATATTGGCGTGCATTCAATTTTGTACACAGACACAACGCGCGGTCTCATTTAAGCAGTGCATATAGATAACAATGAAATGTTATAAGTGCAGGGCACATGAATGCATGCAGTCCGTTCCAGTACTAAAAACAGAGTGATATTTTGGGGCTCAACTCGTAACTGTCTCGGTTTTGTCTCACGTATTAGCTCAAACAACACTACACGCATGTACAGAGGAGATGGAAATGCGAACAGAGAAATGCAAACAGAGCACGTAGGCTTTCTGCCAGTAGTGCCTTGAGGGCCTGTTTTATACGTTTATTACTCAGTAATAACGCCATAAGATGCTGACATCAAAAGTAACTTGAAATTTAAAACGACTGATAGTGAGGGAGTGCCAGCAAATTTTTGGAATTGAGGATGAGGGTTAGGAAGGGCCATGGAGCAAAAATTGAGGGTGAAAAGTAAAAATGAGGGCATTTGCCTACCTCTGGTTAGGGCACACGGCCACAGAACAAAGCAGAGTGATACACCGCCATTTATTTAATTATTTTTTGCGGGTTACTTCCGCACTGAGAAGAACGAGAAGCGGATTACAACGCCAACGAAGCCGACAAACCCGCAGTTTTGTACAGTATATCTTATTACTCAGCGCTAAAATGTCTGCTCATTCAGCGAACATAATTAGGCAGAGTGTCCTTGAAATCCACAACGAAGGCTCGGGCACTGCAATCAGAATCGCTGGCCTTAAGAAGCTGCACTAAATAGTTAATTAAAATAAACAGTAGCGTAAAATGTAAATCCAATAAAATGTATTTTTCTCCAGCTTTTGTTTTTACTTGCTGGGCCGAGTGGCACGACGCTGCCCTCCTGCCTGCGATTTTCTTTCTCGCTGCTGTACACGGCGACGCTCCACCGGCTATCCTGTCCCTCATGGCGCGGTTGAGGTGTGCATTGAGAAGTGAGGGAGTTAATGCAGCATTTACTTTTCTCAGAAACAGCTTTTTTATCTCTTATGCTGCCTCGATAGAGCATCCCTTTGATAGGGTGGCGACACTAATCGCTCGATCGGGAGGCGCCATTCTGGATCACAAGGATTACGCCTATACCAATAATGAAGACGCTTCTAAATTTAATCCGAAATTAAATTTTCATGTCTGGAAGAGGTACTGGACGCTTTGGTGAGTAAAAAAAATTGGACGACGCTTAAGCTTCGCCTTTAAGAGCAGGATGCTATAGCGTGTTGCAGCATTGCCAATGAATCCACGGAAACGCCATCTTCTTTAGGTGTCAGCCCCTTCCCGGACAATTTAAGGAAAGGAAACATATCTTGGTGGACACCCCAACAGCGCCGCAAGGCAAGGAAAGTGAAAATAATTTTTTTAAGGAAAGGAAAGGACGCCTGCCTCACATATCTCTGTGGACACCCGAACAGAGCCGTAAGGAAAGGAAATTGAAATGAAAATTGGTTGTAGGAACGGAAATGACGCCTGTCTCACCATTCTCGCTGTACACCCGTAGCGCGCCGTAAGGGAAGGAGGAACGCGCGCGTTCGCACGGGGAGTCAGACGTGCTGGTCGTCGGCTCCGGCGATTTTTCAGCCGGAGCAGCGGAAGTTTCCGCCTGACCCTAGCAAGATCATCCCCAACGTGCACCGAAAGCTGTCGGGAACATCTGGACACCAGTTTTTTCCAAGGTGGGCCCGGTTAAACCCCCTTTTCGGGCAACACATGGCCCGATCGGGCCGGTGGCGCGGCTAGGCCTAACGGCCGAACCGGTACCCGGCACATCGGGGCCTCTGGCCACTGACGCCAGTATGGCTGCTACGCAAATCTCCTGCCGAGGCTACGACCCCGAGAACATGCACTGGACAACGGTTAACCCAGCGGCACCCGGAGGCCCAGATTCGGCAAGATTTCGCAGCGCCGCGTTGAACGCCGCAGTGCTGCGCCGAGCGCAAGACCAAGCCTTAAAGCCGGCGTCCGTAGACGCGGCCGGCGTTCACGCCGGAAACCAGCAGTCACCCGCCCCGCGCACGGCGGGCCGCAGTCGGCGACTGCTCACGAAGTGGAAACCGCCTGTTATTCCCAAGCCTGCTCCAGACGACTACGTCGTCGTCATCAAGCCCCGGACCCGCGTCTCGTTGTACGAGACTTTCCAGGAGACCGGCTATGGCCGGGCGTTCACGGCTCTCCTGGGCGCGCAACCCGCAACAGATCTTACCATAATACCGGTAAGAGAACAAAACCTCATTATTGTTCACACTGCGAAACCTGAGCTAGCCGACCGTATCATCGGCGAATTTGAACTTAATGGACCCGACGGGAAGGTCCCCCTTGTGGGGCACCTGCGCCAAGACGACAAGGACGTCTGCTACGGCGTCATTACCGTCCGTAACTCTGAAACTACGGACTCGCTCCGTACTAGGCTCCAATGGCGCTTCGGCACCATCGTGGAAGTGCGAAAATTTGGGACATCCAACAAAGCGAGACTGACTTTCGCCGGAACAGAGAAGCCACGTTTCGTGCACTACGACTCGGAGCTTGTACAAGTTAGGCCTTACCAGCGAACCATTCCAGCCTGCCGACATTGCGGTGTGGTCGGCCACCGCGTGGACGCCTGCCCCGGCCAGAGGCTGGACCGGTGCGGCCTGTGCGGACAGCAGGCTCTACTCGTTGAGGGGGTGCGGGCCCCTCACCAGTGCAACCCAAAGTGTTCAGTGTGCGGCGCGGCCCATGCCACGGGGGGCCCAGCGTGTACTGCTAAATATCGCGCTATCCAGCCCACGCAGGCCGAGCGCGGGCGTAATTCGAAGCGAAACCGACGCAAGCGTGGCAAGCGTCGCCCGGACAAGCTGAAGGCCAAGGCTGCCGACCAAGCCATGGACCAGCCTGTGAATTCCTCTACTGGGAGCCAAGGGAAACCTCCAGCTGCGCCACCGCCGCCTCAAGCCGGTGCAGCGAAGCCCCTCGGACCTCCCCAAAACGGCGGCTCCAAGACGTGGGCAAACGTTGTCAAGCAACACTCCCAGGTGAGTGGCGCCGGCAGGGCAGCTTCTCCCTTCGCTCCCCCTTCCCAATCCCAACAACGGCCAATCTCTGCCGAACAAAAAGAAATATCTGCTCTCCGCGAGCAGGTTGCAAATTTTCAAAAGCGCCTCGCAATAGCGGAGGCCCGCCAAAATTCCCCCAACCACACCTCTGCCTCACCCGCAGCAGAGGCAATGGAAAGCGACGCAACCCCTTCAGGACAGGCTGCGCATGCCCTCACGGCACTCGAGGCGAGAGTGAGCGCGCTCGAAACTCAAGTTAACAACAGAATATCCGCATTGGAAACGCAAATCAATGCCACACTTACGGCGGCACTCAACAAAATTAGCCACCTTGCGGCATCTATCCCGAACCTCATAACCGCTCAGTTCGCTCAACTCACCCGCGCTCCCAAGCGCGCTGGCCCGCTCAAAACCTCCGCAGGCCGGCAGCTCAAAGCGTCTAGGCGTCGAATCACCGGAGAAGAAGAAGAGGTTCCCTGTGCCATCCTCAGTACAGAGAACGCTCCTCTCTTTGGAGCCACTGGCTCTCAAGCCTCCTCTCTCCAAACTCACAACTCTACCCTTGATCATGGCGGGCGCCCCTAGAAATAGGAAGCATCCGCGAAGCAATTCGATCCCTATTCAAATTGTACAGTGGAACTGTCGCGGATTCAAGGCACGCACAAAGCGAGCCGATCTACGCCTTTTCCTTACAACGTTCCCAGAATTACCTGCTGTGGTGGCCCTTCAGGAGCCAGGAAATGGCGCCACCCTTGCCAGTTACACGGTGTACCAGCAGGATGCGCATAGCTGCCTCTGCGTACATAAAAATTACACGGCCTCCCAGGTTGACCTGGATCTTGGCGCTACTTTCTCCTATGTAATGGTGACGATCCTTCCGCTACGCAAACAGGACCCCCCATTGCACATACTCAACATTTACTGTCCCCCAAAGCTACCAAATGTTACATTCGCAGATATCTTCAGCCGGGCTTTGAAGGTCGCGAATCGGGATCCCCTCATAATCGTTGGGGACTTTAATGCTCCCAGCACCTTATGGGGGTACACACGTGAAGAGAAACGCGGACGCAAGTTGGCGGAGCTTGTTTCCACACTGGGCCTTACTCTTCACACGGATCCCGCGCAACCCACTCGTATAGGTAACTCCGTTACACGCGATACGTGTCCGGACCTCACCTTTACGAAAAATATTCGCTATGCAGATTGGAGGAACACCGAGGAGTCCCTCGGTAGTGACCACTGCATAATTACCACTACAATCCATACCAAGCCACTCACAAGACCACAGGCCAATGCAAAACTACCCGACTGGACCAAATTTAGGAACAGTTACACCAATCCTCAATCGATAATGGACCAAGGATACTCAACGTGGTCCCAACACCTAGTATCCCACTTGAAATCAGTCGAGCAAAATGTTCAACTCTCAGAGGCGAGCCCGGCGGTGGATAACCACCTCCTCCACCTCTGGGAGGCACGCCACAGCCTAGTCCGCCGCTGGCGTCGTCAAAAACACAATCGGAAACTCAAAATTCGAATTGCGGATATCACCCAACAGGCGGCACAATACGCGGCCCAACTCGCCGACTCCAATTGGGTGCACCGATGCAACACTGCAGCTCGGCAAATGTCGAGTCGGAGTACGTGGCGCCTCTTCCGCGCTCTTATTGATCCGGCACAAACCCGTACTGAGACACAAAAACAGCTTCAAAGGGCTATACATAACTTCACTGGAGACACGGCCAAACTGGCCGATGCGCTCCGCGACCAATATTTGAGTATACACCAGGATCCCCGTGGTCAGGCGTACTCGTATGCCGGTTCCGAGAACGCGGATTTGGATCAACCGTTCCAGCTCCATGACCTAAAAGCAGCCCTGGCTAAAATGAAGCGAGGTACAGCACCAGGCCGGGACAAGGTGACGGTGAAGCTTATTGCCAACCTCCCAGATCCCGCCTACGAAACTCTCCTCGATTACTTCAACACCATCTGGATTGGAAGCACACCACTCCCCATAGATTGGAAAACGGCACTAGTAACTTTCATTCCCAAGCCAGGTAAAGCCATTAACACCGACAACCTCCGGCCCATCTCCCTCACTTCGTGTGTGGGGAAGCTGATGGAGACTATGGTCCGCGACAGATTGTCGGCTTTCCTGGAACAACAAAACATTTTCGCAGACACCATGTACGGTTTCCGCCCACACCGGTCCGCACAAGATGTCCTGTTGCAACTTCACAAGGAGATTCTCGACCCCGTCGAGCACCCCAGCAATGATAAAGTAGTCGTCGCACTTGACCTGCGGGGGGCTTTCGACAATGTGACCCACGATATCATCCTATCCCACTTGTCGCAAACACATTGTGGGCGCAATACTTTCAATTATATCAAACAATTCCTTACAGATCGCCAATCCTATATCCGGCTACAAGACAGAATATGGCCCATATCAACTTGGTACACGAGGGACCCCACAGGGAGCTGTCCTCTCGCCATTACTATTTAATCTGGCCATGATGAAGCTCCCTACCCAGCTGGCGGAGGTCGCCGGTGTGCAGCACGCTCTGTATGCAGACGACATCACCCTCTGGGCAACACAACAATCGGTTGGAGACATCGAGACCAACCTGCAACAAGCGGCAGCTATAGTGGACGAATACGCTCGTCGCTGTGGTCTTGAATGCTCCCCGAGCAAATCTGAATTTGTGCACATACGCCCCAACTCAAAGTGCACAACCAAAATTGCCCTTTCCCTACTTAGCGGACCGATACCTGAACACGCGGAGATCCGGGTACTGGGGCTTTTCATTCATCATAGGCGCAAGATAGACACTACCCTAAACAAGTTACGTAAGGTGGGGGACCAGGTGGGTCGGATGCTCCGCCGGGTGTCCAATAAAAGGGGGGGACTACGATGCAAAGATGCCCTGCGGCTGGCCAATGCATTCGTGACCAGCCGGATTTTATATTCGGCTCCCTACCTCCACCTACGCAAATGCGATGAGAATGCCTTAGAGGTAGTTCTCCGCAAGATTTATAAGAGAGCGCTCGACCTCCCCATAACGACGTCCAACAAGCGTCTCCTCGGTCTGGGGATGACCAACACCTTTGGGGAGTTACGAGAAGCTCATCTTAACAATCAATACTTGCGCCTAAGCAAAACACCTGCGGGGAGCCGCCTTCTAACCCGCTTACACATTTCCTACGCAACACATACAGAAGAACGGGTCCGCATCCCTGAAGCCTGGCGCTTTGCACTCCAGGTGCGACCCCTTCCGAAGAACATGACTGCAGACGCCCATCATGGTCGCCGTCTCGCGCGGGCGGAGGCTATTTCTCAACAATATGGCCACAAGCCAGGTGTCTTCTATGTGGATGCGGCCGGCCCACACCATGGGGGTTGGTACACGGCGGCCGTCATCCACCAAAACACTACAGTTCAGGGCCTTACTTTCCATGCCCCAAACATTACATTTGCGGAAGAGATCGCCATTGCACTGGCCGCCGCAGATCCAGAGTCCCGAGTCATTATTACGGACTCCAGGGGCGCCTGCCGCAATATTGAGCAAGGGTACATTCCAGACCGTGCTTTCAAAATTCTCCACGCATGCGATTACACAGGGTTTCCGACCCATCGTACCATCGTGTGGGCTCCGGCTCATGCGGGTCTTGAGGGGAACGAGGCAGCCGACGCTGCCGCCCGCGCGCTTACTCACCGGGCGTCGCCTCATCCGCAGCCTGATCCGGAATTCAATTTCAATCCGGCCATCACCTTTAAAGAGATCACCTCTCTTTATCAAAATTTTCATGGTCTCTATCCCCCTCCCTGTAAAGGCCTCACCAGGGTGGAGGAGCGCTGGCTTCTCCGCCTCTATACCAATACTGTACTGTGCCCGGCAGTACTTAAGCACTTCAATTCTTCTTTCTCGGGCACGTGCCCACACTGTGAGGAGGAGTTTTCGGACACCTACCACATGGTGTGGGCATGCCCTTCCAATCCTGCCTACCCACCCCACCTCCACCCCACTCGAGAGGCCTGGGAAGCTGCCCTGCGCGGCTGCTCCGAACTCCATGCCCAACAGGCATTGGTAGCTAGAGCCCGAGCCGCTGCGGAAGCTACAGGGATCCCGGACTAGGGCTCCCTCCTAGTGTTTGTAAGGAACGGGCCCTTCCGGCTCGCCCCATCGACCTCTCACTGTACATAGAAATAAAAGTTTTCCTCCTCCTCCTCCGTAAGGGAAGGAATATTCAATCACTTACGGCGCGGTCCAGGTGTCCGCCGAGATACGCCATTTTTCGCTCACGGCCAAAGACGCCGCAGACACCGGGGTTTCTGCGACACGAGCTCCTTAACGCTGTCGCGTTAAACATTGGACAGGACACTTCAGCTCCGCGTTAAAAGTATGACTCGATAGCTTAGTGTGTTAGGTTTTCCCTCCTGAGTAGTTTAACACCTTTGAACGCTTTTTTCATTTCGCAAAATCGTTTCAGTTAATTAATCTATGACTTGCACACACTAAATTTTCTTAATAAGCATCATCAAGCATTAGATTTTCATTCTGACCATACTGGTACCTTTGAACCACCTTTTTCTAATTTTGCCATTTTATTATTTCTTTAATTAAGCAATAAATTTCAATGATTTCATTAACTCGTCATCGCCTATCACACACCAGACAATCATAAATCACTACAACCACAAATTACCATGCTACAATTTTTTTACGCAGCCCCCGATTATTTCCTATAGGCTGTGCCGACTACTAGTACGCCGACGGCTTTTCAACCGAACGAGCTGTATACGCTATCGTGCAATGCGCGAAAATGCTGTTAGGCTCACAGCCTCGAGGGTGTAGGAGAGTGCAATGCACGGCGAAAGGAGAGACATGGGAAAGCGAAGTTCTACACGACGGGCACACTCACAGGCGTCGTTCGAAAAAACCCAGCTGCACTTCGTCTGCTTCTTCGTTGTCCCGCGTGAACTCGTCCGCTTCTTCGCTGCGCTGCGCCTGTCGGTCCCATTACAATTACTCTCCCTCCGAAAAAGGAGCCATCCTGGCGACTTACGGAGAGGAGAGGATGGGCGGGTCATAGTAAGGCTTGAGGCGCTCAACGTGCACAGTTTCGCGCCCCCGGCGACGGTGGTCCGAAGAGGGAACGAGCGGCTCAACGATATAAGTCACCGGAGAAGTTTGGTTGACAACCCGGTAAGGTCCGTGAAAGCGAGACAGTAGTTTCGTGGCGAGGCCGGGAGTGGAGGAAGGCACCCAGAGCCAAACGAGGGCGCCAGATGAGTATGACGCTGGAGGGTCCGGGGAATCCCGACGGTGCTTCTGATACCATTGTTGCTGTGTGGTGAAAGAGCGGGCAAGTTGCCGGCATTCTTCGGCGTACAGGTGAGCTTCGGAGAGTAAGGTGGTCTCTGAAGGGTCAGGGTGATAAGGAAGAATGGTGTCCATGGTGGATGTAGGCTCCCGGCCATATAAGAGGAAGAAAGGAGAAAACCCCGTTGTTGTCTGAGTAGCTGTGTTATACGCGTACGTGACGAACGGGAGCACTTGATCCCAGTTGGAGTGGGCGGTGTCAACGTACATGGCGAGCATGTCACTCAGAGTGCGGTTGAACCGCTCAGTCATGCCGTTGGTCTGGGGGTGATAGGCGCTGGTGTAGCGATGGACGATTTGGCATTGCTTGAGCAGGGCCTCGACGGCGTCCGAGAAAAAAACACGGCCGCGGTCACTTAGAAGTTCTTTCGGGGCGCCGTGACGAAGAACAAGACTTTGTAGAATGAAGTGAGCGACATCGTTTGCGGTAGCAGATATGAGAGCCGACGTTTCGACGTAACGGGTGAGATGGTCAACGGCAACGATGATCCACCGATTATAAGCCGAAGTAGTTGGAAGCGGGCCATAAAGATCAATGCCGACGCGGTCAAAGGGACGGCGAGGGCAAGGTAACGGCTGCAAAGGAGCGGCGGCGGAGTGGGGAGGTTTCTTGCGACGTTGGCAGGCGGTGCATGACCGAATGTCCTGACGTATGTAGCGGTACATACCTCGCCAGTAGAATCGCTGACGAAGGCGAGCATATGTTTTCAGTACACCGGCGTGGCCGCATTGTGGAGCGGCGTGAAAAGAGGCACAGATTGTAGCACGGAGGTGTCGAGGGATGACCAACAGCCACTTCCGGCCGTCGGGGAGGTAATTACGGCGGTATAAGAGGCCATCACGAACGGCGAAGTGGTGGGCTTGGCGGCGAAGAGTCCGGGTCGAATGATGCGGCGAGGGAGTGTTCAGGAAGTTTAGCAGCGAGGTGATCCAAGGATCCTTCAGTTGTTCGGAGAGCATATCAGGGATGTTGAACGAAGAGAATTCGTAGGCACAGACGAGGGCAGAGGTTGACTCGCATGGGAGTGGTGAACGAGAAAGGGCGTCGGCGTCCGAGTGCTTGCGGCCGGAGCGATAAATGACGTGTATATCAAACTCCTGGAGACGTAAAGCCCAGCGGGCGAGTCGGCCAGAAGGATCTTTGAGGGAGGATAGCCAGCATAGGGCGTGGTGGTCTGTGACGACATAGAAGGGCCGGCCGTAAATGTAAGGGCGGAACTTGGTAATTGCCCAAATGATGGCGAGACATTCTTTTTCTGTGACAGAATAGTTTGATTCTGCCTTGGTGAGGGCGCGGCTGGCGTAAGCGACGACGTATTCCGGATACCCAGGCTTTCGCTGGGCAAGAACTGCGCCCAAGCCCACACCGCTCGCGTCAGTGTGAACTTCTGTCGGACAGGCGGGATCAAAATGGCGAAGGATGGGGGGAGAGACCAGCAGGCGGCGTAAAGTGCTGAACGCGGCATCGCAGGCGGGGGACCAAGACGAAAGGTTCGGGCTGCCGGCAAGAAGCTGCGTTAAAGGGGCGATGATACTGGCGAAATTTCGGATGAAGCGGCGAAAATATGAGCATAAGCCTATAAAACTGCGAAGTTCTTTTAAGGTGGTTGGTTTGGGGAAGTCAGCGACGGCGCGAAGTTTCGCAGGGTCAGGAAGAACGCCGTCTTTGGAGATGACATGGCCTAATATTGTGAGCTGCGTTGCACCGAAGTAACATTTTTTCAAGTTTAGTTGGAGGCCGGCGTCAGTAAGGCTAGTGAGTACGCGCTGAAGGCGGTGCAGATGGGAAGGAAAATCTTTGGAAAAAACGACAATGTCATCTAGGTAACACAGACAAGTTTCCCATTTGAGGCCACTGAGAATAGTGTCCATCATCCTTTCGAATGTGGCTGGAGCATTGCAGAGGCCGAATGGCATCACCTTGAACTCATACAAGCCGTCTGGGGTGACGAAAGCGGTTTTCGGCCTGTCGTTCGCTGCCATCGGGACCTGCCAGTAGCCGGAGAGTAAGTCGAGGGATGAAAAATACTCCGCTCCCTGCAAGCAATCCAGTGCGTCGTCGATTCGGGGTAGAGGATAAACATCCTTGCGTGTGATCTTGTTGAGACGGCGGTAGTCCACACAGAACCTGATGGAGCCATCTTTTTTCGTCACCAAGACAACAGGAGAGGCCCAAGGGCTGTGAGAAGGCCGTATTATGCCGCGCCGAAGCATGTCGTCAACATTGTCACGGATGACGCGGCGCTCGCTCGGCGAGACTCGGTACGGTCGCTGACGCAAGGGAGCGTGGGTACCAGTGTCAATTGTGTGAGAGACGGCCAATGCGCGCCCCAAGGAGGGCTGGGAAAGGTCGAAAGAGTTGCGGAAGCGGCAGAGAAGTTCCAAGATTTGGTCACGGTAAGCGGACGGAAGGTCGGGAGCGATGTTACGACGAAAGACGTCGATGGAAATCGGATCGGGCGCTGTCGCACAACAGGCTAAGGCAGTAACTGGGGAACAGGCACGGGTATCGGAGAACTCGGAAGCAAGAGCAGGGTCCAGTTCTTCAATAGAGCCGAGGTATTCGCTGCGAAGAACAAACGACGGGCAAGAAGATGGGTTGGTGACATAGATGGCGCAGTGGCCATCAGAAATCGAGACAACGGCGAATGTAATGAGGAGGCGCTGATGGCGAGTGGCTGCTGCGGTAGGTGTGAAAAGAACAGGGCCGCTGAGGAAAGAGTCGGGGCGGAGCGGAATGAGGGCTGAAGAGGAGGGAGGTATGTCGGTGTCGGCAGCTACAAGAAGCTTAGCGGAGCGCACAGGTAGGTCACACAACGAAACATCACACAGGGGAGAAAGCTCAAGTTCCGCACGGGCACAATCAATCACTGCACGGTGGGTCGAGAGGAAATCGCAGCCGAGGATGACATCGTGAGAGCAGGCGGTCAGCACAACAAACTCGATGGTATAGGCGACGTCGTTGATAGAAACGCGGACCGTGCAGGCTGCGATGGGGTGGATGCGCTGAGAGGTGGCCGTACGTAGTGAAAAGTCAGACAGCGGCGTTGTCACCTTACGAAGTTTGCGGCGAAGAGCATCACTAATTACTGACACTGCAGCACCCGTGTCGACGAGCGCGAGAACGGGGACGCCTTCAACAGACACCTCAATCACGTTAGCAGGAGAACACGGAGGACTTAAAAAGTTGGCAAAACACGCAGTTCTTGCCTCCTGAACTGCGGCAGTCAGTTTTCCTCTGGGAGAGGGTCCGGGCGGCGGAGCATCGGAGAAATGGAACGTCGACGAGGGGAAGGCGAGCGGCGAGTATGGTACTGGGAGCGATGTGTAGAGGAGGCAGAAGAGACATTAGGCAAGGGCGGCCCGGAATCGTAGCGGAAATTGCGCATGAAATCGCCAGAACGAGGAGATCGCTGACGGCAAAAGCGTGCGACATGGCCCGGAAGACCGCAGGAATAGCATATCGGTCGATTGTCCTCGGTACGCCAGGGGTTCGTAGGGTTTCGGCGGGTTCGACGAACCGGGATCTGCGGCGGGGGTATAGACGGCGGTGGAGCATAAAAGGCCGGGCTGCTAGGGTAGGCGGCAGAGGTGGGCGAGCGCCGTGTACCGGTGACTGCTTCAGCATAGGTGAGCGGCGCTGCCACAGGAGGAGGTGGGGGACTGGATGGCAGAACTGCAGCGACCTGCTCCTGAATAGCACGACGGATAGTGGGCGTGAGAGATGGCGGCAGGTCGTGCGGAGGGCAGACGGGGTCGGGAATGTGATGCAGCAGAGAAAGCTGGCGAGCGATCTCTTCGCGGATGAAGTCTTTAATCTGCTGCATGAACAGGGACTGTTCAGCAGACGAGCCACCAAGGGCCAAGCCAGCAAGACCCCCCGCAGGCGCGCCGGACTGCCGCGTAGATGCGCGTTGCTTGCGGAGTTCATCGAAGCTTTGGCACAGCTGGATGACGGTAGCGACGGAGGTGGGGTTCTTCGCCAGCAGCATCTGGAAAGCGTCATCGGCTATGCCTTTAAGTATGTGGTTGACTTTATCCCCTTCGGACATGGAGGTGTTGACACGCTTGCACAGGTCAACGATGTCCTCGATGTAGCTTGTGAACGTCTCGGAAGGGAGCTGAGATCGAGCACGAAGACGTTGCTCGGCGCGAAGCTTCCGGATGGCGGGGCGGCCGAAAACGTCGGCGAAGCTCGTTTTAAAGGACGACCAGGTGGGAAGATCGGCCTCATGGTTGCGAAACCATAGGTTGGCAACGTCCGTTAGGTAGAAGAGGACGTTGCTAAGTTTCACGGAATCGTCCCACCGATTGTAAGTGCTGATGCGCTCATAGGAGGCCAGCCAATCGTCGACGTCTTGGTCATCGGTGCCACTAAAAGGAGAAGGGTCACGCTGGCGCTGCACCCCGTGACAGAGTACGGTGGCAGGGATGGGCTGCGATCGTTCACTCGGACCTTCCGGCATGGTGGCGGAGACGAGGAGCGTTCCACTTCGAAGTTCCAGGATGAGGACCGGGACGGGAACCGAGGCACCTCCACCAAGTATCAAGGCGTTTATTCGAAGCACAGGTCGGTTGGTCTTGGTTGACCGGCGACACGACGGGCACACTCACAGGCGTCGTTCGAAAAAACCCAGCTGCACTTCGTCTGCTTCTTCGTTGTCCCGCTTGAACTCGTCCGCTTCTTCGCTGCGCTGCGCCTGTCGGTCCCATTACAATATATATATATATATATATATATATATATATATATATATATATATATATATATATAAATTACTATCTTTCCCGTGTGGTACCATGTGGAAAGACAGAGCGAGGAAAGGTGAGTGCAGCCGAAATCACCTCCATTTCTATTAGAAATACGAGGAATTTATTTGGTCATTGGGTTTTCAACCCTCAGATGTAGCGCAAAGAGGATGAGCACGCGGGCAGTGTACCTCTGCAGTTTTATAGATTTAGTCGCTGATATATTGGCAGTGCATATTTGGTAATAGGGACAGCGTAGAGGGAGTGGGCGTTCGCCCAACTGCAGTGCCCGATCTTTTAGCCATTATGTCTGTCACTACCAGTCAAACATATCGCGGACAACATTTAAACGAGGCCACTAACACGTGCAACCCCGCAAGTTGTAGCTGGGTCTTTGCTGTTTGCGTAAATAATGCGCATATATTTGTCGCGAGCACCAATTACGCCGTTTGGATGCCATTTCTCCCTCAACTGTTTGCACGTGTTCTCCCACGTACACGTATAGTGCCGTAGACTTTGCGTGATTGAGGGGCATAATTTTACCGCTCCAGCATGCCATTCGCACACCTCTATTCGTTTCTTTTATTTTTTGTTTACCAAACGGGCTTACCAAACGGTGGAAAAAGCAATGGTACAATCGGAAGCTAAAACTAAAAATTGCGGAAGTAACAAAGGGAGCAGAGGAGTACGCGGAACAAGTAGCGAGAACGAATTGGCAGCAATTCAGCAACTTGTTATGCGGCACTCTAAATATAGCCAGAGCGTGGCACATAGTCAGAGCTCTCCTCGATCCAACTAAAATTAAAAACGAAAGCAATCAGGCGATCTACAGACTGGTCCATCAATTCCAAGGACCAGATTCGGAATTAATAGAGAAAGTTAGGCAGAAATGCTTCGACAACAGCGACCCAGCAGCGTACACCGAGCACTACCGAGGACACGAAAACCAAGAATTATATAAACTCATAACTAGGGAGTAAGCCTACGCAGGAATTAGAAGCACAACAAGGAACACAGCCGCAGGGGCGGACAAAAATTACAAATGCACTCATCCGTAACCTAAGCGACGGAATGATTGAAGAGCTAGCCGAAAACTTTATTAAGCTATGGAAATCAGAGACTGTTCCAAAAGAGTGGAAGCACGCGGAAATAGTAATGATTCTCAAACCAGGTAAACCACTGCAGGTAGAAAACCTCAGGGCGATATCTTTAACCTCGTGCCTGGGGAAATTATACGAAAGAATTGCAACCAGACGGGTGCAAGATTACATGGAGGAAAACGAGCTATACCCTCATAGCATGTTTGGCTTTAGGGCAAAACTGTCCACGCAAGACGTCCTGCTGCAGATCAAGGACAAAATATTTACCAACGTACCCAGACGCGGCGAACACATAATCATGGCTCTAGACATAAAGGGAGCTTTTGATAACGTTAGCCACGAAGTTGTACTAACAAGCCTGAACAATTTGAACTGCGGGAAATGAATCTACGGGTACCTAAGAGCTTTCCTCACAAATAGAACAGCTACAGTAGGGCTCGAGGAAATCAGGTCCAAGAGCTTTCAAACACCCAATAAGGGAACGCCGCAAGGGTCAGTTATTTCACCCATTCTCTTTAACATAGCAATGGTTAAGCTGGCTAGACAGCTAGAAACCATGCAAGGCATAAGGCATGCAATGTATGCGGACGACATCACTGTGTGGGTCACGGAGGGCTGCACTCAGCGAAGAGGAAGCGAAACTGCAGGCTGCCGCAACGTGCGTAGAAAATGATGTTAGAGACAGGGGCTTGGCTTGCTCTACGGAAAAATCAGAACTATTAAGGGTCTGGCGAGGTAAACTCAACCGATCAGCGCCGGAAACAAAAGAACCAAAACTAAATGTTTATCTAGAAGGGCAACTCATACCGGAAAGAGCAACCATCAGAATATTAGGGATGTGGATTCAATCCATCCAAAGCTGCACGCAGGCGCTCATGCTAATATAGGACTCGGCGACACAGGTCGCCAGCATGATAACCAGGGTCTCTAGGAAAATACACGGCATGCGGTAGAGTGACACGCTTAATCTTGTAAAGATCCTAGTGGTTAGCCGAACTACATACAGCATACCGTACTACAACTGCAACAAAACAGAAATAGAGCTAGCGGACACGATACTTAGGAGAGCATGAAAAACAGCGCTACACCTACCGCAATCAACCTCGACGGAGAAGCTAATGGCTCTAGGTCTGCACAACACCTTAGAGGAGCCAAGGGAGGCCCAACTTGTAGCTCTGCTCCAGAGGATAAAAAAGACCAAAACAGGGACAGAGCTGCTCAAAAGGTGGGGCTGCGAGGGTGCACTGTCAGAGATAAAAGGATCAAAACGAATACCGGATGAACTGCGGCAAACAATTAGGGTAGCACCAATTCCAAAAAATATGGATCCGAACCTGCACAAAGAGCGACGGGAGGCTAGGGCACAATATGTGCAACAGAACCTAGCCAAGAAAGAAAACATTACGTACACGGATGCGACTGCATACGGAAGAACTAGACAACATAAAAGAAATAGAGCGGTTGCAACGGCAATTAATCATGAGCTGAAAGAAATAGCCGGCGCAACTATCAGGGATGGCACGATTGGGGAGGCCGATGAGGCTGTCATTGCCCTAGCGGCGGCAGAGGGCTACCGTGCTCAAAGGTCCCTAATAATTCTAACAGACTCGCAAACAGCGTGCAGAAACTACATGAATGGCAAAATAGGGGAGGGGCAGCGTTCCGCATCTTAAAGACAGCCAAATTACCGCCGAAGGAAAAACAATTGCAACAAATAATAATGTGTGTGCCGGGACAAATGAGTACCCACGTGAAATTTTGAAGTTAAGGTGCGTGGGCGGAGGTCAGTGGGGGCGGAGGTTCAGTTGTCTTGTGTAGCATGTGGATGCCTTCCACCACGTATTAATATCAAAGTTATAGAGCGGGGTGATTAACTCCATCCCAGTTCCATAACGTGGACTGGGGAACTGCGATAGGCACAATCCTTTCAATCCGCCGGAATTCTGAATGCGAGAAACAGCGGTACTTGTCCATTGCATTCTTCAATTCCAGTACATTTGTGCATTCTGTGAAATGCAGTTGCATTCCACATGCCAACATTTTGCCGCTCGAAGTCAATACAGTTTGAACATACCCAAATGTCCATGCAGGATCGTTGCTACGGACGTAGCAATAATGCTAATACTGCGCGATTCCACAGCAACCTACAAGATCTTCAGAAGCCTACTGATCCTGACCATGTCTTCCAATTCGCGGTACATCTCCTCAGTGGCGCCATTAACCGGCCGAGCGGCCGGTGGGTCGTCATCTATAGACTCGCTGCGCGATGCCAAAACGAACGTGCTCACCGTTTAATAGTCGCATATGAAAGGGACAAAGTCGCTGCACACATTCTTCATGCGCGCGCTCGATGCGGGGTTCGATCCCCAGTGCCGCCGGGAACCCATCGATGATACAATGGGTACAAGCTGGCCTGGTGCTTGTACCCATTGGCCTGGCCTGGTGCTCGGCTTATTCAGGGCGAAATGCTTGGGAAATGGGTCTTTGACCCCACCTTGAGGAAACGAAAATATCTTGTGCCATGGCACTCTTTTGCCACAGATGACCTTGCGCCATAAAAATTCACTATCATCATATTTGCCTTCGTGTTCGCGCTTTTGTTAAATATTCGTCCAGGGGCCGTATTACGGAACTGTCACAAATTTTGTCAAAATTATTGACAGTGACATCGAAACGATGAAACGATGAGACGTCACCGCGGGACGCAACGAGGAATCAGCCAATTATAGCTGGGCGGCGCCCCGAAGGCATTTATTTGCACGGCGAGGAACTGTCTACTAAATTTTTGTAAAAAGACTTAAGAAATACGCGGTGATCAAAACCATTGTGTTTAAAGTTCGAAAATATTAAGCAAAACAAAAATCGTTCGAAGTTGTGCTATTAAATTTTCTGGTGGGTAACTTTTGCGGCCGCGGGGATGCTCTGACGGCGGTAAAACGTCAAGCCGCATTGCACGAAAACAGCCGATTCCACGCCATGTTATTGTTTTTTACGCGGCGTCTGAAGTCAAGCTACTGTGCAGTTCACCTAAGTGCGCAGAAAATTTTGAACGAATGCAGTGAAGGCTACGTGTCTGCCGAGAGAAATTGCAAGGAGCGCATGGTACGAAATCGACGAAGACACTTGTTGAAGTCTGTGTTGTTCGGCTCTTTCGATCAATCACAAAAATGCCAAAAGGTGAGGTGTTGCAGTATGCGATGTGTGGTTGTCTGTTTCTATTCCCTTGGGAAACAGAAGACGGCCACGAAGTGCGATTTGCTGAGAAATATAAAGGGTTTTCTCAACATAAGCGTGTTTTATTTACATGTAGCTGTGGCACAGAAGTAGCCGCGGGAACCCACCCCTTCTGCGCGCTAAGTTAGCAGACTGCCTCCAACACCTTCCGTTCTGCGATGGGGACGTGCGCCTCGTTACCAACGGCAGCTTGAAAGCCGCGGGTAGCAAAGAACCGCAGTGCACATAGCACCTGCCGCCGCACCGACAACGCACGCGCACCTCCCAGTTCATCGGCGACTTCGTCGCATAGCCACTCCACAGTCTGCTTCTTCTCCAGTAGAAAAAGGCGTCGAAACAGCTCGTCCGGCAAGTCAAACGCGTCTTGTGCGCCCTCCTCCGCCGTTGGTCGCGCCGGCGCAGCCGCCTCAGTCGTATCGCCACGTACACCGCCGCCATTTTCTGTCACAAAGGCAACGGTGAAATTGACCGCATCGAGGCTGTCACATCACACACACATAAAAAAAACTGTCAATTTGCGCTTGCATAATTAGGTGTGCAACGTCACCACTTCTGCCACATCCATGACGTAATCTGCAACCACCCATGACAAAAGAAAGCAATATGGCCGCCGGCTACGACCGACCAATAGAAGCAAGGCTAACTTACCCGTTTTTGCCAACTTTGCTTTTTGACAGTTCCGTAGTACGGCCCCAGGACACGATGCTTGATATACTGTCTCTCGCTTCAGCTACTGCCATCGCCGGAAGACCTTCAATGCGGCGCGATGTGCGATCGAACAGAACAGAATAGCCCCATTACTCGCAACCATCACCTACAAGAATGGCGTAATATGCACGCAACATTGCGTTATACCTCCCGTCAAAGACATCATACTTTGACAACTTATTGAGCAATCCTTGAATGCGGTGACAGTTACGCCAAACAACACCGTTTGTTAGCGGCAATGTTAGGAAACTAATGAATGCGTTTACTATGTGTTTTAAAACTCGTGCAATGAAAGAGTGTGCAGCTGGCTGAGGAAAGCCCACTGCGCCACCTTTATCGCTGGTCGTCTGGTGCCTTTTGCCTGTCGGTAAGTGAGACTCATGATCCATAGCACTAATGGCGACCGTGCAGCATGCTGAGTACATGCGAGGCAACGCTGGAAAAGAGTGCGCTAAGCAGCGAGGCATAGCTAGAGACTATAAGAAATGCGTAGCAGCTGTAATGTATATCAAGGTGAAGCCGAAAAACGATGACGTGCAAGCACAGTGACCTTAGATCCTGTATGTGCACATCCATCACCTTTTATTTAGCGCCGTTAGTAGAATTAGCAAGCACGAAGGGCTGTTCGTAAAATAAAAAAATTTTTCCTCTATTCATCATACCTTATGGAGAGGGTTCTCAATTTCTGAATGGTTGTGGCCACTTAGTAGGCTGCTTCGCAACTCGCGTGCTCTGTAATTTTCGATCGCCGGATGTATTGCTAGTAAGAAAGGAAATAAACAGGCCAACACAAACCCGACTACGAAAACATACATAGTAACTAAAGATACTGAGGCCGTCGCGGTGGCTTAGTGGGTACGGCGCTCGGCCGCTGACCCGAAAGACGCGGGTTCGATCCCGGCCGCGGCGGTCGAATTTCGATGGAGGCGAAATTCTAGCGGCCCGTGTACTGTGCGATGTCAGTGCACGCAAAAGAACCCCAGGTGGTGTCCGTCGTAGCCTGAGTTGCTTTGGGATGTTAAACCGCCATAAACCAAACCAAGCCTTAAAAAAAACTGAAAACAAACGGGTTTGTTACGATATATGAACACCGGCTGGGGGACCTTAGAAGTGATAGATAACCACGCATATAGGTTAATCTCCCTGAACTGAAATCTTCGTTTTGCTGCTCGTGTTTGAATCATCGCGTTAGCGCTTCGTTTGTTCCCGATACTACTATCGGCGTCAAACGAAATGCGAACAGCGGAGCGCGTGGCCAAAGGTCCAGTTTACACCGTCTGCCTATCGTAATCAGATATAGACGCGCTCATCCAGTTTGCGATAGTTCTGCGTCTGCTTTCTTTGGCGTTCGTTTTCTGTCTTTGTCAAAGGAGCGCCACATTTACACTCTCCACCGGTCGCAACTTGCGCAGCGCGGTTTCGCAGGCAGCAGCGGATGTAGGCAACGCGGATGATGTGAGCGCTCTTAGCTCCCTGGCCTGCAGCGCTTCGATTCTGCTTCTGTCATCGCCCTCTTATCAGCGTCTTTACGATGCGAACAGTGAAAAAGACCGATCGGGTTGCGGTCGGTGTCCGACGTGG
Organism: Amblyomma americanum; assembly: GCF_052857255.1. NCBI lineage: Eukaryota > Metazoa > Arthropoda > Arachnida > Ixodida > Ixodidae > Amblyomma > Amblyomma americanum. The sequence goes on along the minus strand of NC_135497.1, from coordinate 298,664,704 downwards.
CCGTCGCTGAATCGCTTGTTTCTGGCAGTGAGCAGAACTTTACCCCCGTACCACCAACAAAATGTGGCGCCCTAGTGGCACAGCGAGCAAACGACTGTCGAAGAAAACAGAAGCAAAACAATCGCAAACCGGAAGAGTTCGCCTATCGCTGATGGCGACAGGCAGACGGCGTAGCATGGACCTTTGTACACCCAGCTGCTCCGCTGTTCGCATTTCATTTGACGCTGATAACAGTACGTATCAATAGGGTTTCCCCGGCGTGCATAGTGGAACGTTTCCTTGTGCATGGTTCTGTCGCGTGCCTGGTTCTGTGCCGCGAGGGAGAAGCAGAGGGGAGGGTGACGGCTCAGGCGTCGCACGCTCGGCGCTTCCGGGCAAGCGCTGATGGACGCCAAGCTATATAGGATGCGCTCGGCTTACTTCATACAGCAGCGTAAAGGCGCGACTGCTGGTTGAATTAATATAAGGGATGCATGCATAAACCGCTGCTGGTTGAATTAATATAAGGGATGCATGCATAAACCGCTGCGACAGTTGGCGCGCATTGCTTGGGTTTCCGAAAGTGGATGGCTGCCTCACTAACACATTTGTCAGGCCCTAATGTAAGTGAGGCATCCATCCAGTTGTACCGCAAGGAGTTGGAGTTTCTGGGTTTGACGAGATGATTACGGTTTTTTTTTTTGTCTTTGTGGTTGGTGCGCATGCACTTTGTTGTTGAAGGAAGGAGGCGTTGGTGCGATAAACCAGTCGTCAGTCCGCGCTTGTCCCGTGCGCTTCTCCTATATTGTCCCGTCCTTTTTGCGCAGTGTTTTATTGTTGTTAAAATGTCGTACCAACTATCCCCTCACCGCGCTCTTCAAGATCTCAGCAGAGGAAAGCGAAGAAGCTCTCCAGGCCTTGACGGAATCACCTATTAGGTCCTCCGCAACCTCGACAAGCCGGAGCTCAAGCGCCTCTTGGATGTCTTAAACTCTGTCTGAGAATCTGGCATTAATCCAGGCGACTGGCTGGTAACAGTTTTCCTTCCCATCCTCAAGCGTGGGAAGTAAGCAAGAAAGCTCCTTAACTTCCGCCCCGTATCTATCACCTCTGCAGCTTGCAAGGTCATGGAACGCATGGTCCTTTGCCACCTGGCTTGTAAGGGCTAGAAACTTTCTGCACGAAACCCAGAGTGGTTTTCGCCAATCCCGCTGCACCGCCGACTTATTCAGCGGTCTTATTTGTACTCGCGAACAGTTCCTCCGTAGCCACCAAGCAGGTTCCCATCTTTTACTTGACATGCAAAGTGCTTTCGACCTCATGCCACACCCCGCCATAATCTCCGCACTTTCTCAACATGTTGTCTCAGGTCATCTCTTCCGCTTCATCTCCTCCTTCATCTACGGCCGGACATTTCGCGTCAGAGTGCGAAAGTTCCTAAGCTCCAGCAGGACTCTTACCAGGGGATTCCCTCAGGGTTCAGTTCTTCCACCGTTGATCTTTAATCTATTCCTTGCTTCCATTTCTAACACCCTATAGATGGACACTCCCTCCGTTGTCCACACTGCTATCTATGCCGACGGCGTCGCTCTCTGGGCAACGACCGACCGCGGCGAAGAATACCAGGCTAATTTCCGGCCCCCAGACAGTCCTCCCCTCTACTCGCCCACCTCATTCCTCGACACCCTCGGCCTCTTACTCTCTACACTCAAATCCAGGGTCATCATCGTTCATCCTCGTCCTGCTGCAAAACACATCTTCCCCAAATTCCTTCTACTTGCCTCTCACTCCCCTGGCCAAGTCAAGTCCGATACCATGATCTTTGCATAGACTACAATTTACGATGGTAAACTACCCTTTCATCATCAATCGCTACATTCCGCCGAGTCAACAGAGCGCTCCAACAACTACTAGCCGGATCGAGGCAAGGGATGTATAGTAACATGGGCTCTCCGTATCCTTCATGCACTTGCTGTGGGTCGCATTCTATACGCACTTGTCCTCATCGGTCTCCCAGAAAAGCACTGGACACCGCACCTCGAGATCGGACACCGCAGCACCATTTGCATCCCCAGGGGCTCCCTCTGCCACTCAAGTTGGTGCCACCTACGGCGAAGCTGGTCACTGGCCCCTTTTCCTCCGTGAACATTAACTCTCACTCCATCACGAAGACTGCCTGAACCGCGCATATGGCGCAGACGACATTTTCTAAAACATCCGAGCCCGCCCCCGCTCCCACATAGGGAAAATCGTAGCAGAATACGACAGCTTCATACCTGGCGCTCACCCTGTCAATCCCTTTCGTCCCTCTCCAATTGGGGAGCACACAATCACCGCCCAGTCTTCATTTTCTGGTCGTTCCGCAAAGCGCCACTCCCAAGCCTCTGCTCATAGGCAAGATGCCCTCTTCTGCATCCATGACACCCTTGCCAACAGTGCCTTTGTTTGCACAAACGATTTTGTCTCTTCAGACTCCGCTGCAGCAGCATGCTATTCTCCAGACCTGAAAATATCCCACCAAACTTGCATTCTTTTTTCTATAACCTCCACCACAGCAGAATTGGTCGGCATTCATCTCGCTCTTGATCTTATCACAGAGGCGAATGTCCTTGCTGCCGCCATATTATCCGACTGGCGTGTCGCCCTCTCTTCCGCCTATGCGGGCACAAGGGCACCTCCATTATTCCAAAATTTCCCCATAAACTCTTCTCCCTCACCTCTCACGAATGTGATATTCACCTTTAGTGGAGCCCTTCTCATTTGGGCCTCACAGGCAACGAGATGGCTGACAAACTTTCCAAACAGGCTCATCATCCTATGTCACTCCATTTGCCGAAGTACGCCGACTCATTGGCAAAACACCTCTCCCTCTTTCATCCTGAGCCCCACATCGTTTCTTCATCCCACCTCGTCCCAGACCGTGCACTGACACGACGCCTACGCTCGCTCTTTCGCCTACACATTGGTTGCATTTACACTGCCGAACGAATGTTCCGTCAGGGCAGTGCAACCAGCACGACCTGCAGAGACTGCCCGGCCGATAAGTCATAAGAACACTTTCTGTTCTCCAGTCCTTCCTTCTCCACACCACGGGCCCCTCTGCTCCAGCGTTGCAGGAACGTAGGTTTACCTACATCCACCCTCGATGATCTGCTTTTCCCCAAATCTAGCAGGTCTTCACATTCATCTGTTCTCCGTATCCTCTCCACATTTCTGGAGGGAGCGGTCATTGCCACCCGCATATAGCCTCCACTAGAGTCATAAAGCATACACGCAGTTTCTCACTGCCTGCTTCTACATGTCTGTCCAATTTGGGCTGGTGCACTTTTTCAGCCGCGCTCCCCCCTCCCTGTTGCCTGTCGTCTCCTTGTCCACCTCTCCATTCTCTTCTTTTCTTCCCCTCATCCCATCTTTTTTCCATATACCCCTTCCCCTAAGGCAGACCGCACCCTGCTTCCGCCTCCCCCATTCTTCCTGCATAACCCAATATACAGAGTCATTTTTTTAACCTTTACAAAATTTTTATTTTAAAAACTGTGAGAGGCGTTGGCGAGGTCTGTTGAGCTGGATTTCACAGCAAGGCGGACATTATGTGCACCATATTGATTAATAGTTAAAAGAATAATTAACTAGAACAAACTTTTTTTATTTTAGGCGGCAAGGTTAATATATTGTGAAATTGATGGCCATCAACATGGAAGGTGAGCTGTATTTTTAAATTTTCTTGTTCGGCTATGTGGTTAGAAATATCGAACGTCAAAAAAAAAAAATCATTTGAAAACTCGTTGAATTGGCTTTCCCGCATTGAACATTTATAAAACGGTGTCTCTCTCACTTTTTATGTATCAAATACAAGCGCAGTTGGTGTATTTGATGTTATAGAAGAAGTTAACTTGATTTCGGTGATGATACCGCGCGCAGCGACACCATTTTATTGTGAGGTAATGCGGAAAAGCCAACTCAACAAGCTTTTAACACTGTGTATTTGACGCTCGATATTTCGAACCATAATGCCGATTAAGAAAATTTAGAAACAGGGCTCGCCTTCAATGATGACTGCCATCAATTTCGCAATAAAACCTTGCACCCTAAAACGAAACTGAAAAAGTTTATTAGTGAATTTAAGCTAATTAACTGTTCAGTTATTGATCCATCTCAGGCACATAATGTCCGTTTTGCTGTAATATCCGGCTCAACAGATCACACCGACGTATCTCTCATAGTTTTTTAAATAAAAGTCTGTTAGGTAAAAAAACCCTTTATATCGGACTCTGTTAACGGTCGTTCTTAACAAACTCGCTCAGCTAATTCTGCCGTACTACATTTATGCCTGAATTTGTGAATTTTTAAAGGACCGATATTTAGAGCGCAGTTCTTAGGCGCCTGTTCGTGGCTTCCGCGTCGCAGTCGTCGGCGTCGCCGTAACCTGTTGTCCAAGTAGCAGAGCGAAACGCCAGCGGAAGATCCCGGAGGGGGACTAGCAGCGTAGCATGTCACCTGCCAGCCATGAAGAGGTGCGCTCAAGTTTCGGGTTACCGGTTATCGTAACCATGTGTCAATTTTTTTTTCTGTACGGACGGAACCTTCTGTTCTAACACCTATGTTCTTCCCTAATCGGGAGGTGTGTTGCAAGAACCCCTTCCTTCACCGCTACTTTTTAACATATTGGTTCGTGACATCCCCATTCATTCAGACATTATATTTTTTTGGTACGCCTACGATTTTTTTGGATGCGCCTACATTTTTGGGTACGCCTCAGCTAGGGACATTCATGCTCTTCGCCAGTCTTTACAGACATATCTCAATGCCCCAGAGTACTGGTTGCACCCGATTAACTTATCCCTCAATGTGAACCAATGTGGCGTGCTTGTATTTGCAGCAGACACCCCTTTGTACATCTCGCTTGCCTATCACTCCAGCCCAGTTCCACAGGTAAAGTTGGTAGGATATCTAGGCGTTACTTATGACCAAAGTGTGGACTGGCAACCACATATTAAGAATAATGGGCTTAAAGAAGAACGTGCTCTGAACAGGTTGACACGAATAAGCAATAAAAGGTTCGGCATACGTCGCGGCAGGACCCCGTTTCTCTATAACCCCTATGGAAGACCGGTACTTGAATTTGGTTGTGTCCTGTTCTATGGCACCGCAAACTACAAGCAGTGGGAGTTGAACACGGACGCGCAGACGCTCAGACATATAGCGCATAGCGGCAAGGTCCACGGTGTTTTCTGTAGCAGTTCCCATCGTTCGTACATTTACGAACGAAGGATTAAAAAATATTAAATAGCTTCATCATGTTACTGTCAGTTTCAAGAGACAACAGTCGCAGCACTTCCTCCCGATAGCTTCGATGACTAACACAATTTGGCTCTGATTTTCGGTATGCCTTCTGTATGTCTACATCCACCTCTGTACTTTCGGCAACCTGTACACTCGCTTCCGAATCCTTTATTGCTCTGCAGCGGCGAGCTTGATCGAGGTCTCCTCTCATCACAGAAGGGTCTCCCACGCATCTGCTCGGATAGAGTCACTCGAAAAGGTTTTCAGGCAGAGTTTTCCGGGCTATAGTTGGTGCAAATCACTAACTCTAAACAACTGCACCAACAAAACGAAGGCTGATCAATAGAGAAACACATAGCGTAGAGCCTTGTGTTTGTATTTTCTCCTCTATCAGTCTTCGTTTTTCCGCGTAGTTTTTGAATATGAAGGCGGGGAGGAGGAGGGGGGGGGGGTTCAGTGTCCCGCATTCCTTTTCCGCATGCTGTCAGCATTGGAAGCTCTACGGCTACCGCCGTTATTGTTGCCAGCACAGCAGGCACCAACTTTTCTAGTGAATATTCGAGGAGCGCGCGCTTTTCAATGGCTTTTCGCTGTCCTGTAAAGCATGCATTGATGCTCAAGTTGCTGTTACTATGAGGCGCAAAACTGCTGTATCGTTTCCTCCTGAACTGCCCATGCACGATATCACTCAAGTTTTCTTTACCAATTACGCTGTTATATAAGTTCACACGTGTCGTAACGGCGATGCGAACGCAGAGGGTTCATTCTGTGCTGAGAACATTATATGGCGGCATTCATATTATGAAAAACGATGACTATGGAAATGGTATTATGAAAAACGAATCACGGTGCTGCGAAAAAAAAAAATTCCCAGGATACTATCCTCCGAGTGCCCGCGTACGGTGCGTAGTATTGGTCCCCAGCTAAGTTGTGTCCACTTTCGTTACGTCTATCTGCGTTGCTTCTCGTTCGGCTGGGTCGTGAAGACTGAGTGCGGCAAGTGTCAGTAGGCGGGAATAACGGAAACCCAACTCAGTAGATTGTCTCATTACAGTGAAAATATCTGCTACCTTCCGTATGGCATGGACTCCATTGAACAGATTCTGCCAGCACATGGGCTCCCAACGCGGACTGGTAGGAGCATAGGGTGTATGCATGAAAGCTGACGTTTAGTGGTATTTTTCCGATGTGACCCTTTTTTCGTCCGTAGACTTGTCCGACGGTTTTAGATCGAAAAGATGAACCCCTCGAACGCTGCACACAGTCGTTCGTGCGGGCTGCTTCAAGCTTTCGCTTCAGTCGTGGTGATTCAGACTCCGCGAGATGACAGCAGATGGAATGCCATCAGATAATTTCTAGAAAAACTGTCTTGTCTATGTGTATAAGTGTTCAAGAGCTACTGATGACTTTTACGCGACTGGTTGCGATGATAACAATAGTGATGGCGAAGGCAGCAGACTATATAGCACGAACAAGCATCTTTGCATTGATTAAACTCGTAGTGGATAACTGTTTAATCTAAGAATTAATTTGTCGCCCTTAATTGTACTCATAATGCTTCGCGCAGCTTGGACAAGAAAAAGACACCCCCAGCACTAACATACTACGGAGTTTATTGTAAGCCCTCCGCAGCTAAAAAAATGACAGATATGTGTGAACCAGCCATATTATACAAAAAAACAAAGGCATGCAAGAAAAACCTAAAAGAAATCACAGGGACACAATTACTTTATGCGTTGGCAATGCGATAGCATTAAAGGTAGTTGCTGCCTCAGACGTCACTTCCCGCCAGCCAATGAAAATTATCCAGTCTGGGGACGTCTCTACTTCTAGCCAATAAGAGAATTTTATGACCGACTACACCTTTGTTTTTACCAATGAGGCTTTTAATGGTGTCACATTAAAAATTAGGATGGAAGGGCGAGAGCGAGAACGCGGACGCCAGAAGAAAAGCTTGTCATCCTAAACGAGAAGCCAAGTAAAACTAAAATTAAATGTGAAGGTGAACAAAGGCCACAGAACGGAGAAAAGGTTAGAATGTCTCGCCTTCCCCGCTGACGCCATGCCTTGGGGCCTGGTGAGAAACAGTTTCCGTTTTGTCGCCAAAAGCATGGGAGACGAAGTCACTCATCTCTTAGAACCTAACCTGCGCATTTCCGCGGCCTCTGTAGCACTGCCCGTCGCCACCTCTATTCATTACTGTGAATAAACTTCGCATCCTGCAAATGCACTCTGCACTGGGGAAGTAAGACAGGGCGCGAGTTCTCTTGGGCTCTCGTTGAGGCCACATACTGTCTGGCCCGCATAAACTTCCTCACAGCTGACGTGCAAGCGATAAAAAATGCTGCAAGTGCATGCCACTAATTGGTTCATATGCTTAGTTGTGCGGGGGGCTTTCTTCGTCCGGCATCCACTGATTACCCTTTGAAAAAGGGAATCCTGTGTGTCGTGTGTGTTTTCCCTCGGTCCCCGTCTGTTAAGCGCACAGTTTCTTTTAAAACATCATGAACCAATTGGCTCTGCACAAAGTGGTACTCTGATTCCCCTGTTAAGGCTTGAAAGATTGTATTGGGCCCAAAGCGCGATATTCCAACTCTATTTTCTTCCCACACTATTTAATTGCGTGACATGAAGGGTTTTGGGTTCTACTTATTCGCCGATAAATTAATTTATTAATATTTAGTTAGCTAGCTAGCTACCTAGTTAGTTATTCATTCAAAGTACCACCAGCTCTCTCCGACGAAATACAAAAACGCCCGTGTGCTTTGTGGCATCATCGCAGGTTAAAGAACACCAGGTGGTCTAAATTAATCCGGATCCCTCCACTACGGCGTCCCTCATAGCCCATGTATCGCTTCGGAACGTTAAAATCTCCACATACCAAAGATATGAAGAAATACGACAGGCACCGATACCAAGGAGCATTGGGGAATGTTTGTCTTAAAAACAATTGTGGTGTTGATTAAAGAGAGAATAATACTGTAATCATTTTATCGTTCAAAGATAATTGATTAGAAAGCAGAAGAAAGAACAACCGCATGCCACTCACTGGTGGGATCCGAACGCACTACCTACGAATTTCGTGTCCGGTGGTCTACCAAGAGAACTACGGCGGAGGCTGTCCAATCTTCTGCTATCGGGAATGCTTGTGTAGTGTGTAACCTAACCATGACAGTGTAAACCAGCACCACCGTCGTCCATAGCGGCGGACGTAGTATGTCTTGTATTACCGCTAGTGCCACGTGGAACATGTTCGAACGGCGAGGGCGGAAGCTGTGCGAGAACCCTCTTCATGGCACAAGATTGCCATGGCCTCGGCTCTGGCAACGATGGTCACGTGGTACGTCCCGGTAGAGGGTCGTGATTTGATGGACGTCGCTTTGCGCTACTTGCATGCGCGCAGCTTTCTAACGGCTCGAGAAATGGCCCAAATTTGCTTAGCCACAGGGGCGACGGTAATCGCGTTTTTGAAATTATGAAAACTGATATGGCTATCACTTACGCCCGGCTGCCAATCTCTAATTGCTAGAGGGCGCCTATCTGTAATAGTTAGAGAATTAACTATTCAAGTTTGATAAACCTTTTTACTAGTTAAGAGGATTTGCCTGTTTTTTGACGCCCGCCAAAACTGGCATTACTATGCCGTAAAAAATTTTTGTACCTCGAAAACCCTTCAAACTTAGGGACGGGCTTCTCAGAAACACGTGGTATGTGTCATAGCGAGCCCATCTTTTCCATTCCCTTGTCTCCAGATACCAAATAGTATTTCTGTTTATTGCGGAAAATGGCTGCGTTGTGAATTCCTTGTCACTAATTGCAGCCATGAGGGCCGGCCTAGCGTAATATTAGCAATGTGTGCGCTGCACGAGCTCATTCGAAAGCTAGCGGGGAGGACAGGAAATCACAGCGGAGAAGGATAATTCAAGGGGCTATGGACTCAACCTCCACGTATTAACGCGAGAGCGTTAAGGGCCCCGTGTCGCAGAAAAGTCGGCGTCGGCGGCGTTGGCCGTGAGCGAAAAATCCCAGAAGCGCGCACGTAGCGCCATCAGGCGGCGCCCACCAAAACCACTCCCTCCTCCTCGCAATGTACCCAACTGCCCCAACAGATAGCGCTCGACGGCAGCGACTCCCGCTCGTCACGTTCGAGCGCAGTGGGGCCGTGTGGGGACGCAGGAATCGCGCGGTGAGAGGCGAACAATGCAGCGCACATCCAAACCGCGTTCACCACGAAGATTGCGGCTTGCTGCCCGTTTTTTCGGCGCGGAAGCTATGCTGGCGTTCGTGGCATCGGGTTTGTCGAAAACGGTGTGCCGACGAACTACGACTGCAACTTGAGTCCCGCGCGTTTCGGCAAGGCGCCTGGCAGAGCTTCTACGCGGTTTTCCGCTCCGCGCGTCCGTTTCACCGTACGTAGCAGAGCGATAGGCGTCGCGCCGAGCGGGCGATCGTGTTCCGTGGACTCCCTGGCAGTGCTGCAACACGCTGTCACGTTCCACACTTAAAGGCGAAGCTTAGGCGTCCTCCAATTTTTTTTATTTTTACGTTTCTTCACTGCAATCGAATAATCAGGTCCGTCCCCATTGGTTCCGTCTTGGTTTTACGCGAAAATAAGTCTTCTTCTCCGTGAATAAGTCTTCTCCGTCAGCCTGGCACAGAGTGCCGGTGCGCAGTCAAGCACCATACAAATTCGGGTCGACAATGCTCGCTCCAGATTTATAGTAATCTCTTTTCTTTAACGCGATGCATTATTTCGAACATTGCGCCCGGATCACACATGCCAGTGTGAGTCCTACAGCCTTGATGCAGCTGTTCTTTACCGCATATTAAGGCACCTGAGGCCTTGTTTAGAGTGAAAAATTCCCGTCTAATGACGTCCTTGCGTTTGAATAGGGGCATGGAAACGAAAAGAAACCATTTGGTGTTAGTTATCATTACTTCAATAAAAAGAACGTAAGTACCAGGGACAAAATTGATGCGCGGAAGGATAAAACTCAAGTTGTGAAGTCGCTCTGAGCCTTTGACCTCCCATAGCTTATAGAGGCTGGAATCCGATCGACGACGGTGCCTAAACCGCCAACTCCTAGGGTCCTTCCTGGGTTTACGCGCTCAGCGTTGGCGCTCTTAACGTAGGCCAAAACTTGCCTGCGCATGCGCACTGCAGGCGACGCCAGAGAGCCTCGGCGAGGCGCCGATATCTGCCCGTGCTGGATATCGGCGTCAGCGCACAGGCGCTCGTGTACACGTCGGAAGAGGGGTCCGGTTTATAAAAATAACAATGGGAGGATCGCGGGGCTCTCGGTGACTCTTTTCTTCACGGCTTGAAGCTCTTTCAGGTTCCCCGAACTCTTCTTCACGGTTTAAGTTGTCCTTTCATCGCCCCCAACCCCTTCTCTTCACGGCTTGAAATTCTCTCCGTCGGCTCGCGAGGGGAAGCGAGCAAGCACCAGGAACCTGGAGATACATATGCCCCTTTTCGACACTCGTTCCGGCGTACGCCAAGAGCGCCGACTCTTGGCGCGTACACCCAGGAAGGGCTCTTGGAGTTGGCGCTTAACACGAAATATTTAAGAAGGCTCAACGTTGCTTTCTGCCAGAGGTGGCTCTGCGGGCCGATCGAACACAAACGCGATGACGTTCAGGAATGCATCCCCATGCGGCTGGTCGGTCGCGCATGGAGTTTAGGTCCTTCGCCATATGTGATGCGGGACTGTCGGCTCAGCCGCAGGGAGCAGCGGAGATTCGGCCTGCTCGCCAGCGTGAGAAGAAGCGTTGGCAATGGCAAATTCCAGCCGTACGTGAAGCAGAACGCAAAACCGCTAGGCTTCCAGGACATAACGAAAGTCGTCGTAATAGGAAAACAGTAAATGTTCGGGAAGTGGGAAGCATTCGAACTAGCTGCCCCTTTGGCCGTGGCCGGACCGTTGACAGAGCCGCTGCCTGCGAAACGTGTGCTAACGGATAAACAGAGCACTCGCAAAGACGAATAGTAGCGGGCAATCCGCCGCGTGGGCAGCTTGTCGCTGCTTTCTTCGTGTTAAGCAGTATAAGCGGACAAGGGAATGGAAAAGCGGGGCTCGTTATGTGAGACATGACGGATGGCAACTGTCGCCGCATCCGAGAAGCATAGTGGATGTATTTTTCTCTCTTTTTGTGGTGTTAGTCAATAAAAGATTAATAAAGTAATCATTTTTAAATCTAATTGAGTAGAAAGCAGAAGAAAAAATAACCACATGCCGCCGGTGGGATCCGAACCCACGACCTCCAAATTTCGCGTTGGAGGTCGTGGGTTCGGAACTACCAGCGGCATGTGGCTGTTTTTTCTGGACAAATGGTTCGGGATGGCTAGGGCTGCCGTAGCCCATTCCCCGAGGCACGGGGGCAAAGGCCCCCCTTCCCTTTCCTGCCTAGCTTCTGTTGTAGTGCCACAGAAAGTTGACCGCGACTGTGGGCGAACTTCAGGCGTTAAAATTTATACTGGGCGAAAGGCACCCGTTTCCGGTTTTGCATCCTGTCAATCTTGTTATCTAGCGGGAGAAACACTTTTATCTTCCCAATTTTAACCCCACAGTCCTCTTAATGAAGCCAGCGGTATACGTCAGCAATGATCACTAGCTTATTATACTTATGATAATACTTATCGGCTTATCATCATCACAGAGGAGCTTTCGCTTCGCTAGTGTTTCTTCCTAAAAGTTTACAGTGCCGGTAGTTTTGTTTCCCTTCAGATTTTTACAATTCCTGCAGATTTCTCGTTCTTACCTGTAGTTATGAAGTTTCAGGATCACAGATCACGGTCTCACGCTTTTTGTAGCTCCGATTTTTTTGTACTCTACTGTATTCAAGAAAACACTGAGCTTTTTCTCGAATCCTTCTGACAATAATTTTGCCTTCACATCTGCAACCGGCACCTTCCCGCTCTCTGCAGAAGCGAAAACCGCGAAGTTTTTTTTCTGTGGCTTCTGTCTTCCTTGCTAACAGTTTTTTTATCTTTGTTTTAAAAGACAGTGCCAAGGTGCTTCACTATTTGTGTGAGCGCAGAAGTGCTTTGTGCTTGTTCCTTAATAGTTCATGAACGTTCACCACATCTTGAACCTTCACAAACTCGCCCAACTTTCGGCTTTACTTAGCCTTTAATAGTTGCCGTGTCCGTTTTCATTTTCATTGAGCCTCTCACCTGGTGCTTCCAAATCTGCTTAAATTCTTTTTTTTTTTTGGCCATCACACACTTCCTTCAAGAGCGCCTCCATGCTGTCGGTTTCTGGCACTTTCGGTTCTAAGTAAAGCTCCGCACAACAACAAAAGCAAATATGTAAACTTAATAATATTAATAATTGGTTTTTGGGGAAGGGAAATAGCGCAGTATCTGTCTCATATATCAGTGGACACCTGAACCGCCCCGTAAGGGAAGGGATAAAGGAGGGAGTGAAAGAAAGGAAGAGAGAGGTGCCATAGTTGAGGGCTCCGGAATAATTTCGACCACCTGGGGATCTTTAACGTGCACTGACATCGCACAGCACACGGGCGCCTTAGCGTTTTTCAGCGATAAAAACGCAGCCGCCGCGGTCGGGTTCGAACCCGAGAACGTCGAAAAAAAATCACGTTTGGGCATGGTAGTACAGTCGTCCGCAAACTTGTCTAAAGCTCTCGAAAGGTGCGCTTTTTTGTACACTTGTGACAACCGCCGCTGCTTGACGGACCCGATACAGCCTTTAAAGACGTGAATAGTTGAAAACGATCCATGGGAATGTTCATGCACGATAACGTCAGGCTTAGAGCTAGAGGCCACTCATAAAAACAGAACTATACTCTCAGCTGCGCGGTTCCAGCGCTTTTAACAGGTGCCTGAACGACTGTACGACAGCAAAGAAATTATAATTTTTGTAATCAGAACAAGAATAGTAACTAAGATTCTCGAGAAACAGCAGCCGAAGATTAGTCCACATAGCCGCTACGTTGGGGCCGGGCCCACCTGCTTGTAAGGGACGCTAGTTGTGTCAATATGGCGTGATTTCGCCGAGTATTATCAAGAACGCTTAATTTTGCACGCCAGTCAGGATCATCCGAGAAGGTTCGCGCTGATTATGTGGTATTTTTTTTGTTCATTCTGAAACAGTGCGCAGACGATAGGTGTGGCTTTAATGATTTTGCCGAGTGCTGACTGCGCGTCCATCCTAGACACCGAGTTTCCTTCCTCATTTTGAGGGCACAACTTCGACCATTAAAATTACTTGTTTTCGAAATCTTCACTAGTCTTAATTCCTGCTTTCCTGCTCGCTTGCTTGTTCAAATACCTGTCTTCATCGACAAGTCAAGGTGACAGTTAACCAGACCACACTTTGCAGCCTCTAAAATCATGCGTGGCCCCGTGTAAAACAAGTCATGCAAAAGCCGCAGAGAGAACGAAAGCCATCTAAACAGTTTCCAGCTGAATTCATCCTTTGTAGGCACCACAGGCTGCGCGCGTTGTCCTGAAATATGCTCAGAACGCTGCTCTTGCGTCGCAGGTCAAACTCAGCGCGACTATACCTCTCAAAAAATTTATAAATCAGCCACTCTTTTCAAGTTTTGCTCTGATGAAGTGCTGACGTGTGCAAGTAAAATTATTGCGAAAAGGCACCTACAAGCGCAATTTCAGGCGTCAAAACTTGAGTGATAAGTGATAGAAATAAGTGGCTTAAGAAAATATTTCTAGTAATTTTCTCGCCGAATTGAAATTGATGACGCCCTTAGGATGATAGCTTCTCTTTGATACATGATTCACACAGGGGTTCCTCAACAAGTGGCTCAAAAGGAAATAAACCCTCTCGAGACTTTGAGAAGAGGAAGACTGTTTTTCTTTTCATTCAATTTAGGGTCGTCTGTTTTAGCCAAGGCTTTAAACGAGTTTAGGATAAGACATTGGCACGTTGGCGGCGCGTACGCGTTCAGTACAGCAGTGTGTCGCGGAGGATTGCTCATCGAGGCGCCTTGGATTACTTCGTGCCAAAAGGGACTCGTCCATCACGCACGTCGTTCGCACAGGACTAGACGGCGTTATCCACGGTATTTTCGAGCGCTTTCGGAGCGGGGAAGCTAGCGACCAGGCACCCAAAACATAACAAACAAGGTTCGCTTACCTATAGTAAATGAAGCCAATGCTGCGTTCCCCTGCAATCTTGCAGAACAACGGAAACACAACACCTGCCCCTTTTTCTCGTGAAAACGCACAAATTCTCGAAGTTTTCCTCACTTATAATTCTGATCTTTCGCCGCCTTTATGGATTGCTGCACGCCCATTTGAAACGAGAAAAAGATGAAAAAAAAATTGCAGGACATGTTGGCCCTCGAACGGGATATGACAACTACTCCGGGAGCCGAGGTAGGTTTCATAAAAACTGAGAACCATAATCTACTCAAATTCTACCCGTGACATTACTACGGTAAGATGGCTGATAAACGTCACGCTTGCACACTATTCTCAAGGCCCTTTTTAAAGTACTATAAACTTTCCATTGACGTACCGAGCGGATCTTGTGTTTAAGCTCCTGCACCTTACCGGTATGAACGATATCTCTCCAATCAAATCTCATTAATTTGCAGAAGCTAGAGAGTGTAAAGATAACTGAGCACATTAGAAACTACGAGAAGGCTGATTTTGAAACAATAAACTGTGAATTTTGCATGCTTCTGAATATTTTTTTACGAGACGTCCATGAGCATAGTGTACATACTAAGTGGACCAAATTTACGTCTGGAGTCTTTGATTTGACTGACAAATGCATTCCAGCTTGCCAAAGCGCTAACTGATGGCTCCCCAAACCGTACCTTTTCATGGTTTAACCTGATGATCTTATATTTAATAAAAAGAGGCATAATTACACGTCAACGCGACTACACTCTCAGAGTGCAAGTTGGGAATATACAAACGCGCTTCTAATCAATGCATAAATTCACTCGAAAACACTGGGCAATACTTCGCTGATAACCCAGCGATACATACTTAGAATTATCGATACAACAACAGTTATCGATAGCACGATAATGCTTGTTCTTACTTCTGTTAACGGCTTCTGCCTAAACAAATTTAGCTCCACGCTAAACAAAGCTGTTGCAACTTTTTAGAAGATTATAATGTTTCCTTATGAGCAGCAGTGGAATGTACTAATTACCAAAGTTTCCTTTATTCATTAAACTCATTTACATCAAATGAATGATTAAAAAGTCAAAGTTGAATTCTTAGCTTGTGACATGATGAACAGAGTTTCTGCAAAGTGTATTGGTGTATTCGTTTGCCATCCTAAATAAAATTTAGCTGATCCTGGAATGGTTGATGGTTGCAGATGCATGCGATACTGTCAGGAAGATTATTCCAGAGAGTGATAGCACATGGAAGTGCAGATGAATTAAAAGCTTGGGTTCTTCTGTGTGTGCATCTTATGCTGTACCTAGTATGTAGGGGGCGTTAAATGCGTGAAGACGCTTAAAGAGGTAAAACTGAAAATGCAGACGCCCTGGTGCTGCAGTGATATTCATAAAATAAGTATAAAAGAGACATGGAATGGCGAATGTCTGAAGGCCCGAGGTCGATATCAAGTTTGATCTTTGTTACGGTGTAGTGGGGGCTGTAGCTGCGTCTAATCAAGCAAGCAGCTCTATTCTGGATGGATTCTAGCACGCTGATTAGACAGCTTTAATATGGGGATCATGTAGGGGATGCAAATTCTAGTTGTGGCCGGACGATTGTTAGATATGACAGTTTTCTTACGCTGTTAGGAGTGTTCAACAAGTTCCGACGCCTGCGCCCTAGTGATCTGGAGGCTTTAGCGCAAATGGCGCGATTGCGCGTTGGCTCATGAAATATTATGCGTCAGATGCATACGTAAATACTTGTATGATGATGCCCGAGACAAAATAGTGCTATCTATGACGTACGAGAAGTTATAATTAGTACGCTTGTGGCTGAAAGAGACAGCATTGCATTTTGTCTATTAAGCGTCATTTGCCATTTATTACACCAGTCCGAAATGAGGTTCAGGTCCCTTTGGAGAGTACGGCGATCACCCGTGGAATTAATCGAACGGTAAATGATGCTGTCGTCCGCAAAAAATACAGTATGCTGGGCGAGTTGGTTTCTAACTTCCATATCTACAGCGCTAAAGACAGGACGGAAAGAACACACACGTCACACAACAGAGCGCTGACTGACAACTGATCTTTATTGGACGGCCAGCAAGCTTTTATACTTGCTGGCTACCGTAAAGGAAAGAAAACACAATAAAAATGCATGGAAGCAACTAGTGCTGGCGGAAAATTGGCACGTGTAAAATCTCGCAATCAAGGTGCTCCATTTCTTTTTGTACAGCCGCCGCGGTGGCTCAGTGGTTATGGCTCTCGGATGCTGGCCCGTGAGACGCGGGATCGATCCCGGCCGCGGCAGTCGAATTTCGATGGAGGCGAAATTCTAGAGACTCGTGTGCTGTGCGATGTCAGTGCACGTAAAAGAACTCCAGGTGGTCGAAATTTCCGGAGCCCTTCACTACGGCGTCCCTCATAGCCTAAGTCGCTTTGTGACCTTAAACCTTCCCCCCCCCCCCCCCCTCAAACCACACCATTTCTTTCTGTGACAATGCTATTGAAGGCGCGCTTATACAAACATCCTGAAATCTTGCAATCATATGTGCCTCCATTATTTCTCTTGTCAGGGCGTCATGATGTTTTCCTATCAAGCTGCATTCTCTGCACAGTGGTTCACAGGCTTCATTATCACTTTCTCCATTCCTTCTGTTTTGCAGTCCCTACAGTGTTTAGCTACGTGGCCTGAAGTGGCCACACGTGCGACATTGTCATGATGCTCTTTTAATCTTTTGTTGAGACAGCGGCCCGTCGGTCCAACGTACCTCTTCTCACAGGACATGGGCACAGAATAGACGACTCCTTCTTGACAGGTAACAAAATTTTCACCGCGCCTAACTGGACACCCGCGCGGTTCAAAATTTCCGCTATTTACCTTCTTGCACATGCTTGACAGTTTATTTGGCGCTGAGAACACGACATGAACACCTGCAAGGTTTCCAATCCTTCTGAGGTTGTGCGAAACCTGATGAAGGTACGGCGCGACAACAACCTTTATTTTCTCTTTTTGCCTTATGCAGTCGCTTGTGTTCAGAGCTCGTAAGCTTTTTTTCAGTTTTACTGCCCCTGAAGTCAGAACTTCGGGTGGGTAGCCAGCCTTTGTTAGGCGATCGACTTGTATTCCAAAGCTTCGTTCCGTGCCATGTTCACAACACTTTTTCAAAACATTATTAGAAACAGAGTGAACAATGGCTCGTTTTACGAGTTTGGAATGGGCTGATGAGTATGGAAGGATGAGTTTTTGTGCTCGGGGCTCGTAAGACCAACAGATGTGGGAATGAGTGGAATGCAAAGATATATCCAAGAACCTGATGAAATCTTGAACTGGTGTATCATGAGTTAATGACAATGGCTCAAGGTACTCAACGAATACTGCGTTAACATTTAAAAACAGCTGTTCAAATTCTACGTTGTCACACTGTAAAAATACAAAGTAGTCGTCTACAAATCTGAAAATACGACACACGGGAAAACCTTCTAGACGATCTTGCAACCTTTTGTCACGCAAAGTCAAGAATATATCGCTGAGTACGGGGGCTATGCATGATCCAATACATATACCATCTTTCTGAATGTACACATCCGATTCTATCTGCGAAAGTTGAGCTGAGGTTAAACGATAATTGTTCGAGGAAAGCGCTGGCAGAAATTCCACACTTATTCTGAAGTGGCACAATTTTCAGATTTGTAGACGACTACTTTGTATATTTGCAGTGTGAGAACCTTGAATTTGAGCAGCTGTTTTTAAAGGTTAACGCAGTATTCGTGGAGTACCTTGAGCCATTGTCAATAACTCATGAAACACCAGTTCAAGATTTCATCAGGCTCTTGGATATATCTTTGCATTTCACTCATTCCCACGTCTGTTGGCCTTACGAGCCCCGAGCTCAAAAACCCATCCTTCATACTCATCAGCCCAATCCAAACTCGTAAAACGAGCCATTGTTCACTCTGTATTTAATAAGGTTTTAAAAAACTGTAGTGAATACTGCATGGAACGAAGCTTTGGAATACAAGTCGATCGCCTAACAAAGGCTGGCTACCCACTCGAAGTTCGGACTTCAGTGGCAGTAAAACTGAAAAAAAAAAGCTTAAAAGCTCGGTCACAAGCGACTGCATTAGGCAAAAAGAGAAAAAGAAAGGTTGTGGTCGTGCCGTACCTACATCAGGTCTGGCACAACATCAGAAGGATTGGAAACCGTGCAGGTGTTCATGTCGTGTTCTCAGAGCCAAAGAAACTGTTTAGCATGTGCAAGAAGGTAAATAGCAGAAATTTTGAACCGCGCGGGTGTCCTGTTAGGCACGGTTAGAAGGGGTCGTCTATTCTGTGCCCATGTCCTGTGAGAAGAGGTACGTTGGACAGACGGGCCGCTGTCTCAACAAAAGATTAAAAGAGCATCATGACAATGTCGCACGTGCGGCCACTTCAGGCCATGTAGCCAAACACTGTAAGGACAGCAAAACAGAAGAAATGGAAGAAAGCGATAATGAAGCCTATGATCCACTGTACAGAGAATGCAGCGCGATATGAAAACACCGTGGCGCTCTGACAAGAGAAATAATGGAGGCACATTTGATTGCATGATTGAAGGATGCTTGCATAAGCGCGCCCTCGATAGCATTGCCACAGAAAGAAATGGAGTACCTTGATTGTGAGATTCGACACGTGCCACATTTCCGTCAGTACTAGTTGCTTCCGTGCATGTTTTTTGTTTTCTTTCATTTATAGTAGCCAGCAAGTATAAAAGCTTGCTTGCCGTCCAATAAAAATCAGTTGTCAGTCAGCACTCTGTTGTGTGACGTGTGTGTTCCTTCGGTTCCGTCTTTAGCGCTGTAGATATGGACGTCCGCAAAAAGTCGCAGAGAAGAATATATGCCAGTGGGTAAATAATTATTGCATATTAGATGCAATAAAGGACCAAGAACACTACCTTGAGGCACACAGGATGCTACGTCACAAGGTGAGGAGGTGAAATTGTTAACTATCGTGAACTTCTGCCGAAAAGAAAGGAAGTTATGAAGCCTTGTCAGTGTTAAAGAATCTAGGCAAAGAGAAGATAATTTTGAGAACAAACGGGGCAGTCAAAACTGGTAAAGAACAGAACTGCGGTGACGAGCAGTCGTTTAAGCCTGGTAAATTCATGCCATCACTAAATAGCAAATAGTGTGCTGTTACACGTACTTAGATTAGAAGACAGGCTTTCAAAAGTTAGTGATTTCAGCAACTTGCGAACAGTTATTGTGGGCAGTACGAGAAGGGTTCTGAAATGTAAGAGTGGATAGGAAAGATAAGAAAATTGCATTTATTCCATACGTGCTCCGAACAGCTCCCAACCTGAAAAAGTCACAGGGCGTTTTCACGTGACCGCGGTGTTTTTTGCGCCACACAAGGTGGGAGGGGGGGGGGGGGCTGTGCCGAATGTGAAGGAACCGCCGTGAGAACATAAGAAGAAACCGCCCATTTCACTGTCCTGCATCGCATGGACAACGATGTGCGGAATGTGCGTATTCATTGATGTATGAGCTCTCCTATCGTATAAAAAGTCTGCATTTGACAGACCGGCCGATGTATCAATGTTCTGCTTAGCGAACACCTTCAGTCACTCTCGGAACGAAGCTATTCCCGCCTGAAGGAGCACTGTCAGGAATGCAAATCGAAAATTAAGAAAGTGTGCATTTTATTTCGTCACAGCAATCATACAACGTGCGAGTTAATGGAGTCT